>NW_024881277.1:7491079-7634821 GCF_018691265.1 Tyto alba | reverse complement strand
CCTCCTTGCAGATCCCATAATCTGTGGGCTGTGCCAGCTTCAGGAGATGCCTCCAGGAACTACAGACACATCACCCTGCACCCAGAGACTTACCGTGTCAAGGGCTGCAAAGATTTCTCCTCCTTTGAACTCTCAGTCATCCTCCCAGTCCTGACCACCTTTAAACTCTTAATCTCCCTCGCTCATCTCCCTGAGATACCCCAGGAGTACCCTTCATCCTGCTGCGCTTTGCAGAGGAGCTGCTCCTGGGCAGAGCTGTCTCTCTGCAGCACTGCCCGCTTGCCATCAGCTCCCTCTGTCCCAGCAGCTGGGACCAGCTCAGCAGCAGAGGACCAGTCCAAGGCATTTTAATGATCCCTCAGGTGGGCTTGGTGCCCAGTCCATGACCCTGAGAGAAAGCTGATGAAACCTCTCAAGAAGGCAAAGTCAGATGTAAATGCCCAAGTTTCTTGGAGCATTAATGGGTCCCCCAGAGGGACTTTACTGCCAGAGCAAACCTGGGGGCTGGTTAGAGCAGAAAACTGGAGGCAGAGTCAATGTAAAGGTGGCTCTGATGCTGAGTAAGCCTGGATGCATTTTATCAAGCCAAAGGGCAGCCCTGGCCCCAGCCCCTGGTAAAGGAGATGCTGTCCTACACCCACGGCTCAGGGCTCTTCCTGGGGCAGAGTTTTGTGGGGATGTGCAATGCCAAGGTCAGGATTGTGGTTGGACACCTGCCAGGCTCTTGGGTGGAGACAAGGGGGCCAAGAGGCCCCAGTGCTGTAAGGATTAGGTGTCTCCTGGTAGGCCTTGATGACACAGCCAACAGCCAGAGCCAACAGGAGGAAGAGCTCAGCTCTGCTGGGGCTTTCAACCTTGTCAGCTCCCTTGGCCATCTCCACCACAGGCTCTCCTATGGTGGCCTACGCCTGCACTTGTTTTCTTGAAGTCTCTGGACATCCCGTGCTTACCAGCCTTGCTCTCACTTGACCATCTTCCTACCCTTACTGATATCTCTCCATCCTCACAGGCTGATGGTTGGAATGCAAAGCTTTGGCTAATCCAGACTCTTTCTGGGTGGCCTATTGTACTGCACTTGGAGGGACGCTTCATGTAACTCAACGTAACACAAAATCCTCACGTCCAGTCTCAACTTCCAAAACTTCACTTTGTGCCATTCTTTCTTTCTTATGTTGTTTCTCAATTTAGGGAAAAACCTCCACCATCTCTGAAACCACACTTCATCCAGTCTCAGGATAGTCTGGGTGGCCATGCTCATCCTAGTGCAGACCTGTATGCAGGTGGCCTTGTTTGTGGCCAGCATGCACCGCTGTCTTGTATGGTGTCCCTCATAGTGCCCAGGCCCTTCTCCTCAGGGTCCCTGCTCAGCTACTCAGGTCCAAGCCTGCCGCGAGAAATGAGATTATTCTTCCTCCTAATGCAGGACTGGACACTTCTCCTTGTAAACCTCAAGAGGTTTCTGTTGGCCAGAATCCCAGAGTTTCTCAGGTTTCCCTGGGCTGAAGCTCCACTTGGTCAGCTGTTAGTGACTCTGTGCAGATAGCTCACCTTGATGGTGGTGGTGTCTCTCACGTAATAACAGCCTGAGGAGCTGCAGGGCTCTACAGCCCCAGGTAGGAATTACCATCAACACAATCTTCAAAACACCAAATGAGATCACAAAACAAGCAAAGCCAGGGTCAGTGGAGAAAGGGTAAATAAGGGTTGGGCTGTTTGTATGTTAGACCGTGTTAGTGGAAAATATATACCTGTATAGAGATTGAAACAATAAGGATCTCTCCAGAAGCTGGTTTTAGGTCCTCCAGCTGTCTGGGACCTGGATCCAGAATTCCCTCATCCCCACAGTTCCTCCATGCACAGAGAAGCACACGCACACGCAAATGACTCTCTCTAGCACAGAATCACAGAACCGCTGAGCCTGGAATGCAGCAGCTTCCACCTCCTCTGTCCTTCCTCTTCATGCTTGGTTTCTGTCAGGAGCTCCTTTTTTATCCATGCCATCCTCCTGACACCTTTTCTTGACTTCCTGCATGTCTGTGTGGATGGTTCTGGAGTATGAAGTGGAGAACATTAACCATCAATTCTCTGCACCCTTTCATCTTCAGGGCTGTATCCCATGGGATTCTTCCAAGCAGGTCCTTCAGCAGGTCAAAGCCTGCTCTCCTGAACTCATGCCCCTTGCTTTCTTCCCTTCTCTCAGCATCCTACACTCTACTTTCTCACCCTTGATTGTTACAGCCCTGAGCAGCTCTTCCTAGTTTGCAAGTATCAAGTCCTGCTGCAGGGCCCTCACCTCACTGGCTCCTCAGTCACCCTTGTCAGGAAGATGTCACCAGTGAGCTCCAAAATCCTCCTGGGTGGCTTGCACCTCTTCAGCAGTGGCAACTGGGACAGTTTCAGTCTGCCATGAGGTCCAGGGCCTGCAGGCATGAAGCTCCTTCCAATTGTCTGAAGAAGGCCTCATCTACCTGATCAAGAGGTCTGGAGCAGAAATCCACCCATCCTCCCACAGTGCTGCCCATGTTGTTCTGCCCTCTGATCCTGGCCTATCAGCTCTCAGCTAACTCACTGTCAGTCCCCAGGCAGAGCTCCATGCATTCCTGCTGCTCTCTCACACCAAGGACAACCTCCCCTCCAGGTCCAGACCTGTGGCCTTATCAATACCTGACTGCAAGAGCCCACATTTTCTCCAGGTGCTGCTTTGGGCCACTTTCTCCCTTGAGCAACCAACTCACAGATCTCTGGGCTCGCCAGGGTCTAGTCCAGACATAGGGTCTCTAAATACATGGCTCCCAGGGCTTGCCTACTTGCTGGTTAATTTGGTTTGATGTGCATTAGTGGTTCCACCCACTGACATACCCACCAATATGACACACACACAGCTTGATCTCTCCAGCTGCTGGCCCTGAAGGTGCCTGAGCCCCTTTGACTCGTGCTTCCCACTCCAGGGATGGGCCCTTGGACCTCTATCCGTACCAAGAGCAGACATCTCCTCACCCCAGAAAGTTGTGGAGGATGGAAATTCATAAGAAGACAGGACAGACTTTCAGTTGCATGGTGTGCATAAACAATTATGCTGACCAGCCACACATGACCAGCTCCTTTCATCCCCTTTTCCCCCTGTTTTCCGATGCTTCTTTCTCCCCAAACCACCTTGGTCCTTCCCTTTCCCTGCCTTTGGTTCTTTCCTAGGCATGCCACAGCAAGCCTGGCACAATCCCCAGTGCTCTCTCTGGCATCCCATAAGGACTCTCAGACCCCCAGAAGACGAAACCCCCACCCTCAGTCGGCAAGGTCACCCTGGGAGGCTCCTCCGATTGACCCACTTGTTAAATGTCACACCCAGATATTTTGGACCTCTCTGTGAACGAGTATTTTTCACTTTGGGTTTTAAATTGTTTCTCTGAAAACAGGGTGATTCCTGTCCTAAGAAATGGAAATTATTTATGTTTGTGGAAGTGTTGGAGATTAGGTCAGATAAATATGTCCATGGAGGTTATATGTGAAACGGAGCACAGTTTGTCTGACCATGACCAAGTCCTGATGACATCGACTCCACGAGGCATTTACTGGCACTGATCACACATGATAAGGACTGTAACATGCATGAAAATACAACAGGCACTGGGAAAGGAGACTGGAGAAATGTGGAAGCTGCCGAGGCCCCAGGGCAGGGGGTCTCCTGCTGTCCTGGGCAGCAGGGCTAGTGGGGAGGCAGAGGCGGGACAAAGGCAGCCAGGGCTGGGGTCACTTGCAGCATGAATGCAGGACAGACAGAGAGTGCATGGCCTCTGTTTCCTCATGCCCTTTGGACCAGCTCAAGTAGTGGGGACACTGGGGAGGCTGCCATCCCTCTCTGGGTTTTTTCCTCAGTTTTTGCTTAGGTCTTTCTGGTGCTGGTTATTTCTCTCTCTTATCAGTCCCAGGCAGCCCTTTTCACTGAGGGCTACTACATCCACCTCTCCCCTCATCCAAAGGGCCCATCATCTCATTGTAAATGGTATTCAGGTTGGTCAGGCACAATTTGCCCTTGTTCAGTTTTTACTGGCAGTTCCAAATCTCATTCTTGTCCTTCAGGTGCTTGGAAATAGCTTCCAGGAGGATTTGCTCCATCACTTCCCAGGGACAGACGTGAGGCTGAGCAGCCTGTAGCTCCCTCATCTTCCTTTTTGCTCTTCATGAAGATGGGTGACATGTTTGACTTTTCCCGGGTGTCAGGAACCTCCCTGACTGCCATGGCCTTTACAGGGTGACAGAAGCAGCCACACACTGACCTTGGCCACCACCCTCAGCACCCTTGGCTGAAACTCACCTCATAGAGGACCCAGAGAGCATGTATGGCCAACCAGCTTGCTGAAAGTCTCTCCACATGTTCCTGGTCACTAGGCCCACTGCCACACTGAGTTTTGAGATTTGGGCCCACATATTTTTTTTTTTTTAGCCTTGCTGTGGCTGCCAACACCCTTACTGAAGCCCTTTTTCTACCTTCTTCATCCCTTGTTAGTTCCAGCTTCAGCTCAGCTCTGCTTTTCCTAGCTCCATCCCTGAACACACAACAAGGTCTTTGTGCTCCCCCAAGGGGATCCTGAACCCCTTCAGCCCTCTGTGCATCTCTACCCTGTCCCACAGGCAGGCTGGTGGCAAGAGGGTGGCATCTGGGGACAGCACAGCAGTGTGGGAGCAGGAGCACCAAAAAGGAAAGGGGGGGTGTGAGCCATGCCCTGGGCACACAGGGGCACGAGGGGCTGGTGCCTCGGTGGTTGGCCAGGCTGTATGGGCTTGGGGTGGATGCCAGCTTGAGAGTAGGAGCACTGGCATTTCCATGGAATTCCAGTGAAAATGTGGCTGCCGCGAAAGCAAGTGGGCAGGTTCAGGCACAGGCAACTGCAGTGGCAAGGGTGCACAAGAAAGTGTGCTGGCCTCCTGCCATGGTTGCTCAACTTCATCCATAAAATTCCACGTGGGTTTTGCATTTCAACAGGGTTGGCCTTGAAGTTGAAACAGTTGTCCAAGGCCCCTTTGTTCTACAGGGCAGTTTCCCAAGGAATCCAGCCCAGGAACTTCCTGAACAAGCCAAAAATTTCTCCCTTGTACTCCAAGGCTCTGATTCTGGGGTTTGTCCTGCGCACCTCTCTTGGGAGTTTAAACCCCACCATCTCCTGGTCACTGCAGCCATGTGACACCGACCCTCAGTGGAAAAGCTCACGTGCCCATGGTTACAAGTTCTTGGTGCTCTGTCTCAAATATTTTCTCCAGAATGACACGACAGGCACATCAAGCCTCTCATCTTGCTGCACCCATTCTGGAGGAACGAGAAGTGACAGGGTTTGACTGTCCCATTTTCAGTGCTGAGGCAGGATTTGGGGAAGTGCGGTGCTTCCCCTGCATCAGCTCCTTCATCTCACTGAGAGGTGGGGCTACAACATCTGCTGGGCAGCCAGCCCAGGTTCTGGATGCCACCAGTCTTCTCTGGGGACATGCTTCTTTTAGCCACCAGCTGTTGCTGGGTCCTGCTCCACCTGCTGCCAACCCAAGGGCAGCTTCATCGCCCTTCTGGCCTTTGGCAACTTCTGCTCCACGTGGCTTCATGCCTCCGGGCAGCTCTTCTTGCCTGGCTGAGAGCCACTCACAGGTGACCAACAGCCTCCATAACAGTGGCTGTAGGGGAGAGGGAAGGTGGGCATGAAGGGTTGCACTGGCCTTTCGCCACCAGGAATTGTCTCCTTTGTATCAGCCCTTAGGAAGCCCTGCCAAAGCATCTCCCAAATTCAGTGCTGGCAGGAGGATCTCCTATAGACACCTCTGGTCTGAGCCTCCTCCAGACGTGCACCCCTGGGCTGGATGCTCTGCCTGACACGGGAGGATCAGGCCACTCTCCTTGTACCCACACCATCTCCACCTTGGGAAAGAAACACCTTAAAGATTTGAAGACACGCTTCAGGCCTGCCCATTGCTCCCACCCCCCACTTCTCTGGATATCCAGAACGACCTGAGGGGTGCTTGGGCTTCTTTAAGAGGACACAACCGGAGTCTTCACATTTGTCTCAGGACAACAGATGGCACCATCCAGACCCCAAACTCACCTGCTGCAGGTCCTGTACTGCATGGTGGTGACTGGTGTCAGGACCAACTGCCACTCCAGCTGTACTACTCAAGGCTGTGGTCACAGATTCTTGTCCCCCCCTCACTGGCAGCATGGGAAACTGAACAATCCTTGACTTAGGATAAGCCCTGCTCAGCAACAACTAAAACATCCCTGTGTTCTCAACATTGTTCTCACCCTAAACCCAAAGCACAGCACTGCTCCAGCTGCTAGGAAGAAAATTAACTCTGTCCCAGCTGAAATCAGGACTTTGCAGATTGCCTTTCTTGGTAAGCCTGGCTCCTTGCAACCCTTTTTGTCAAATAGGGAAGTTCTTCTGGGCCCCACTGCCCTCTGCATCTGACATGCACACCAGCTGGTTGGGTCATTTGGCCTCTGTGACCAGATGCCGTGGTCACGCTCATGATCCAGGCTTTTGCAAGCACATTTCCTTCCTGTTGTTCTTTGCAGTCACGTGAACTAGGATCGAAATGTCAGGCTGTGCTCTGCCTGTTGTGACAAACTACTCAGCCCTCATCACCATCTACCTTCAACCAAAAAGACTTTTCAGCGTACACAATATTCTTGTCGGGGTGGTTCTGCATCCGTTCCTCCGCTGCTGCTGGCAGGAGCTTGCTGCAAGTTTAGAAAGCAGCAAATGCTACTTCTTGTCGCTCGTATCCCCAAACTTGACGTTGTCATTGCCAATAAGGTGTGGTACTGACCTTCTGAGGCACATAGATTTAGGTCAACCTCACTGCTCATTGTCTTCCTGTGAAGTTCAGCGTGACTGAGGATGAGCTAACTCATCATTACAGTGGTGCTTTCCACCTTCGTCATCACTTCCATTAAATGAGCATTTCTTTTTCTTACCCATACTGCCATACATCCACTCAAGTTATTGTCTTCTCAGAGGAACATCTGCACACATGCCTTAAATGCTGATGTGCTGGAGCTTCAGTGCACAGGGACCTTGAGATACTTGGGTCTTTGGCCAGCAGAACTCAAGTTGTACAAGGAGAAGGGGCAAAGTGGGACTGGACCAGCAGAGGAGTGAGTCTGAGGAGAAGGCCCTGGGCACTGTGAGTGATGCCATATGTGCCGCTGGTAAAGGCTCACCATGAATAGAGCCAGCTCCTGCATACGGAGCTGCACTGTAGCATGACCATCGAGACACGGGGAGTTACATCCCCCTCGACTCAGCACTGGTGTGGTCACACCTGTAACATTCTCTGGGGCTTCCATTCTGAGGAGCAGGAAGGAACGGGAGAGTGCCTAGAGGATGTCTGCAAAGGTGGGTTTAGAGGGCATGAAGCACATGAAGTGTGTGGTGTGGCTGAGGGACCTGGATTCCTTGTCCTGATGGTGTGGAAGGTCATGCGGGAGTAAAAGAGTAGCTTGAAATTAGGAGTTTTGGGTATTTTCAGAGATTTTGGACCTTTTCTTTGTAGTGGGAAACCACCTGAGAAAGGAAAAGCATCACAAAGTGCAGTTGGGAGGTTGAGACTGGACAGGAGGAGAAAGAAATGTCCCTTGAAGGGTAGTGCTGTGATGCCAGAGGTCACCCAGAGCCCATATCAGTGCAGTGCTTTGTGTTCCAAGGACAGGCAGGGAGGAAGGAGGGATCTCAGGAAAGGCAGGGAGATGCCATAGGTTGGGTGTCCACAGCCTGGGGGTCTCTGTCCCCTTGGTTATGGCAGTTGTCTCTGCTACCAAGGCCTGAAGGAGACATGATAATCGCATGGAACTGGGCCTCGTGGCTTCCTTGCAGCCCCCCAGGGAGGCTGGGAGCTGTGGTACCACTGTCCTCCACTCAGCATTGCCCACCCCACAGTGCCCCAGGAAGAGCCCTGAGCCAGTGTGAGGGACGGGATCCCCTTCTTGGGGCTGACCACTTGCCATGATAAAATATATCAAGTTTTACTCAGCATCAGCTCCCCTTGCACAGTGCCTTTGCCTACCTGTACTCACAGCCTCCAATTTTCTTCTCTAACTAATCCATGGGGACACCTGGTCTGTAATGGGCCTCAGAGGGGCCAATTAACACTCCAAGACACTTTGGCTTTTGCTTCTGACTTAACCCCTTCAGAGTTGGTTCAGCTCCTCTCAGTATCTGAGGTTCAAACACCAAATACACCACAGGCTTCATCAAAGTGCAGAAAACCAAAGGAGCCACATCTCTTCCATCATTTATTTCAGGACTTCCAGGCTTGTACAGCTAATTGGAGAGGCTTCAGGAGTCAACTTAAGTGGAAGATTTTAATGACAACTTCATAAAAAAACACTTTTTTTTTTTTTTTATTCTGAAGGGGTTTTTCATCCTTTTTTAATTTTACAGAAGTGATAGAAGCTTTCTCCAATTCAGAGGGTCTTCTAAGGAGGACAGGAAATGTAACAGCGGTCTCCTCAAGGTCCCCACTGTATGGGCAACTTTCCTCCCCACCTCCCCAGACCCACCATTTCCCTCAGGGGCTGCCTGGGACTTGCATTCTTCTACATCAGACTTCCTCACTGATGTTCACAGCTGAATGTTACAGCTCCTTTGCACCAATTCCCACCTGATTTACCCTGAGACTTGACTGTAAATAGTCACAGGAATCTTATTAATTTTGAAGAGATGGAAGTAAAACATGATACAATTATTAAAAAAAAACCCAATTGAAGTCCTCAACTGTATGCCAAGTCCAAGCCTCCTCTAAGGTCTACCTTCCTCAAGCGATGACCATAAAATAAATATGCTGACAAATAGATAGGAAATTATAAATATATGCACAATTAGCAGTTGAATAAAGAGAGAGTTTGGCAGTTTAAATCACTTTTCCACCTTTTTGGCCAAATTTCAAGCCCAAGCCTTGTCACCAGCTCATGCCTCTAGTGATCTCCCTGCCCATCTTCCTGTGCCTCCTTAGCCATGCCCACCTCTAGCAAATGAATTGGGGTGTTGTGGGCAACATTTTACAGTCAACTGAAAAATCATTTGTCAATGTTCAAAGCATTTCTGGGGTATAACTGAGAAAGAAATGAACTTGTTTACATCATGTGTTGTTAACATCATTATATTTAGCAAAATCCATCCTTGAAGACAGTCTGTTCTAAAATCCCCCCTGCAACCGGACAGAAATTAAGATGCAAGAATAAACTAATTATAGTTGCTGCACTCTAACAAGCTCCCAGGGGAATGTTACTGAGTCTGGAGAGCTATGGGAGGAATAAAGAGTCTTTGGGGTTTAGTGGGGCATGCTGAGGGGTTTGGGTGAGGAAGCTCCCTCAGGAGATTGACGTGGGCCTCTCTGGGGGCTGATTAGAGCAGAAGAACAGAGGAAGCGACTTCAGGGTGACAAGAAAGGAGACAGAGACATCCTGTGTCATGTAGCCCCTTGGATGTGCCCTGCCAAGGGGCTCAGTGCTAATTCCCAGCCCATTTGAGTGGTGATGCCTTTGGTCATCAGCAGCTGAGGTTTTCCCCCGGTCACTCTGAGGACAAATACACGCCGAGTGCCACATCCTTGCCCTAGGCCTGGCACTTTGCTCCCCTAAACCTTTGCCTATACCCTAACACCTAACCCTGAAAGGTGAGCTCTCATCCTTATCCCTGCCCTGATCACTGAAGCTGAAACCCTCACCAGATGCCTGAAATCTAAGCCCTACCTACCTCCCTAATCCTTTCCCTCAACACCCCTCATCTTCAACCTCTCTCCTAAGACTAGCTCATGTTTTCTGGCAGATAGAAGGAGAGCACGGATTGTGAGGTTCTGGAGGGAAAGGTCAGGGAGATGAGAGGTTGGGGGCAGCCAGGTGGAAGAGGAAGGCAAAGGGAAATGGCTGGTGTGTAGGTTGTCAAAGCTGGGTCCCCTCGGAGAGTCGCCGTGTAACGACAATCACACCGATGCGGCTACATGTCATCCCCCTTTATTGCCCAAATTGCTTGGTTATATCCTTTGCACAGCAAGCACCCGCTGTTCACGTGACCTGTACCCCTTGATTATTGGTCACAAGCAACTTATCATACGCCCAAAGGGAAACTGTGATAGGCAAGCATCTTGCGGTTTGCTGCATACTTGTGCTTAGCTTAGCCAGATACATAGCTGGGAAAATTCCTAATTTATCTTTACTCAACAGATACAGTTCCTCACAACACAGCCCTTCAAGGTCATTCTCATAACACAGCTGTTGTTAGCAGTCTGATCTCAGGCCTGGATTGTCCAAACCCCGCAACAAAATATCGTGGCCATTCTCCGTCAGAAATGCTCCTACATAGGGTCTCTAAATACCTGGCTCCCAGGACTCTCCTCCTTGCCGTTAATGCACCAACATGACACATGCACACAGCTTGATCTCTCCAGTTGCTGTCCCTGAAGGTGCATGAGCCCCTTTGACTCGTGCTTCCCACTCCAGGGATGGGCCCTTGGACCTCTATCCGTACCAAGAGCAGACATCTCCTCACCCCAGAAAGTTGTGGAGGATGGAATTTCATAAGACAGGACAGACTGGAGTCAACAGTTCCATGGTACGCCTAAACCAGTACACTGACCAGCCACACGTGACCAGCTCCTTTAATCTCCATTTCCACCTGTTTTCTGATGCTTCTTTCTCCCCAAATCACCTTGGTCCTTCCCTTTCCCTGCCTTTGGTTCTTTCCTAGGCATGCCACAGCAAGCCTGGCACAATCCCCAGTGCTCTCTCTGGCATCCCATAAGGACTCTCAGACCCCCAGAGGCAGAAACCCCCACCCTCGTCGGCAAGGTCACCCTGGGAGGCTCTTCCGATTGACCCACTTGTTAAATGTCACACCCAGATATTTTGTACCTCTCTGTGAATGAGTGTGTTTCACTTTGGGTTTTAAATATTTCTCTGAAAACAGGGTGATTCCGGTCCTAAGAAATGTCAATTATTTATGTTTGTGGAAGTGTTAGGGATTAGTCAGATACAAATGTCCATGTGGGATATGTGTGAAACGAGCACAGTTTGTCTGACCGTGTGTCGTAGTTTGAGCCTGGTCAGCAGCGAAACGCCACACAGCCACTCGCTCCCCTTCTCTTCCAACAATGAGAAGGGACAGATGAGCCAGGCTTGGGGATCAAGATAGGACTGGGATGGGAAAAATCATCACCCTTTATGGTCACAGCGAAAGACAGACTCATTAGGGGAAGAAGAAAAAAGAGCATACATTTATAACAGACACTAAAAACATGTAACAGAATAGGAGGGTGAGAAGCATTGCCACATCCTGAGAACACCTTCCCCCACCCCTCCCTTCTTCCGGGCTCAGTTCTGCTCCCAATATCTCTACCTCCTCCCCCATGCGGTGCAGGGTCAGGGAATGGGGGGTGCAGTCAGTGCCGCTGCTTCTGCCATCTGCGGTGGGGTGAGTTTCTGGAACTTGTTCCCCTGCTCCAGTGTGGTCCCCCCTCACAGGAGACAGTCCTCCAGAATACTACAGGTACCTAGGCACCTGTATTGGGTTTATGTGGCAAGTTTTTAGGTAGCAGCAGGGATGGGGACATAGAGGGTTGACTTCTGTGACATGATGTCAAAACCTGCTGCATCATGTCAGATGTCGGGTGCATGAGTTGAACTGGATCCTGTTTGAGCCCAAGGGCTTCCAGCTCTGGATGAGATGCCCACATTACCTCAGATGAATTCCTGCCCTGCATAGGGGAAACAAATCCTTTCCTTGTCCTGCTTTGTGTGTCATTTTTTTGTTTTCGGACAGGTAAAGTACATTTTCCAGATATGGACACTGACGCTTTTGCAGGCAACCACACTCTGCTAGGCTAAACCATGCTGTAACCAGTCTCTTTCTGGTGTTGGGACAGGTACATTGGTGATTACTTCAGTTGACTTCAGAGAATATTCCCCAGGGGTGGCCCTGCTGCCTTTTGGGAGCTGTCAGCCCTCGAGCCCAGGGATCTCTCGGGACAGCAGCGGTGTAGAGAAAGTGGTGCCTTGGGCTGGGCCGGGCTCTGGGGGCAGGAGGAGCTGATGGCAAGCGGGAAGCACTGGAGAGAGACAGCTCTGCCCAGGAGCAGCATCTCTGCGGAGCACGGCAGGGCTGAGGGTGACAAGGGGAGAGGAGAGAAGTGAGAGGATGTAAGACAGTGTGGAGTGGGAGGATGCTGAGAGTTCACTGGGGGACAAATCATCACAGCTCCTAACACGGTAAGTCTCTGGCTGCAGGTGGACTGGTAGAGTCTCTGGGAGGGTCTTAGAGCTGGCACATGCCAGGGCTGATGCTCTCTGGAGCAGTGATTATCTGCCGAACGGTCGGGGGGACGGGGCATGTCATCTCCCTTTTTCTGGGCATGGCTGCAGGAGCGTGAAGCTGGGTGTGCAGCCAGGGGCACCCCGGGCTGTCCTTCATCACAATCACCCCTGGTAGGGCAGGGTCATTGTGCTGTGAGGGGGTGAGGCGTGGGTCAGGGCTGCCCACAGCTCCTGCTGACAGCCTGGACAGCTCTGGGGGGAAACTTGTAAGACAGAAAAAAGGGAGGCTTCACCTGCAAGGGAAGGAGCCTGTGCTTTCAGTTTGCTACTCTGGGTTGGCTGGGTGAGCAGTGAGAGATGGGAATGACTCTTACTGGTTTGGAGAAGGTACTGACAATGCAGATCTGTTTCACTGAGAGGTGAATGAGTCTGGGAGCATCAGAGCAATCCCCCATGGCTTAGAGATCACCAGCATCACCAGCAGCAGGCCTGTCAGGTTTTCTCTGCCATATATACCTGAAATTTGAAGAGCAGAGAAGGTCCTGGGCAGTGCCCTGCCCAGGAGGTGTCTTCAGGGCAGAGATGAGCACGCAGCAGCTGGGATGGGGTCTGTGAATGCAGAAGATGGGAACCGAGAAACCAGGCAGCCAGCAGGCACAGCTCCAGGCAGCAGAGACGTGGGCAGGGAGTGAGATTTTTAACAGAAATCCTTTTTCAGGGGATATACTGGCACCTTTGGCCATGCCCTGCAGCGCAGATCCCTTCCTGATGTTGGAAAATGGGTGAAGAATAAAAGAGTTGTTTAGGGTCGCATAAGACCTTAAGCAATCAGCCAAACACCTGCAACACGTTGCCTGTTGCACAGAGGTCCTTCAGCTAGGCAACTGTGATAAACACCTCGTGGGGAATGCTTAAATGGAGAGGCTTTGTGTGTAAATTGGCAGACTCCTAATGAGAAGCCCTTGTCCTTGGAGATTAAGATGCTCTGAAAAAGAATGAACTAGCTGAAGCTAGGTTGGAGATAACAAAGGGCAGACATAAACCAAAGAAAGGCCAATTAAAATTGTAGAAAAAGTCCAAGAAAGGCTCATCTCCAAACACCACCAGAGACTGCTAGAGTCCACCAATGACCCCCATGGAAGCCCCTCGGGGACACAAACTGCATTCCTAATAGCTATGTATATAAGATCATGAGTTTTAAGAAATTTGATGAATACGTATGTAACAGAGGGATATAAGCTTTGGCTACTGTAATGTACGGTGGACATGTCAGGTGGAATGATTCCCTCATGTCCCCAACCACATAAATAATGCCTGCTCGTTAATGCTAAACCCAGCATGAAGGAGTTTTCATTCCCGATTTCTGTGATACTGACATCTCTCCCCTTCTCTCTCCCACCCAGCAGAGCCTCTGACCTCACAGCCATGGAGTCCAGCCCACCAGCAGCCTTCTCACCCCCCTGAGCGCCAAGAAGAGGTGAAGGGCATCTCTCCTGCCCCGTGCCCGTGCAGCACAGGGGCTGAGGGTGACTGCCCTGCGGTGTCACTGGCTGGGAGGTGGCGGGCAGAGCTGGGACAGGGGAAGGCTGTCCCGAGTGCCTGGCTGTCTCTCTGCTGGCCTCTCCCAGCTGGGCCATTCCGCGCGTCTTGCTCTCTCTCCTCGCGCCTGTGCCGCTGTGCTGCGGCTGTCAGGCACTCTGGGGGTGGGAGTTCAGCTGAAGGTCAGCACAGAGCTCGTGGTCCTCCCACACAGACGTGTCCATGGGAACCCGGTGTCCCAGCTCTCCTTGAAGCTGTGGGGCTCTGGGCCGTGCAGCCCGTGCGGGTGGGGACTGAGCTGACTTCAGGAGATGCCACCATGAGGACACTTGGTGACTCCTTGGGGTGTCCTCCCAAGCTGGTTGCTGCCCTGCAGATGGCATATCTCTCCCCCAGCATTTCTGTGTAAAACCCATTGGAGAAGTCCTGAGATGCTACAAGCAGGATTATGTTGATTTGTTGGAAAAATGAACTCTGTGTCCTTGTCAAG
Organism: Tyto alba; assembly: GCF_018691265.1. NCBI lineage: Eukaryota > Metazoa > Chordata > Aves > Strigiformes > Tytonidae > Tyto > Tyto alba. The sequence goes on along the minus strand of NW_024881277.1, from coordinate 7,620,506 downwards.
GAGTGGGGTGCTGAGACTTTGTGAAGGTGACCAGTGGCAGGGTGAAATACTTAGTGATCTGCCGTGGATCCCTCTGCTCTCAGCGGGGTCTGATTGCTTCTCCGGGTACCTCAGGAGTGCAATCCCCCTCCATTTCAAGGGGCAGAGACAGGTCAGCCAGCAACAAGTCAAATGGACAGACCAGCTTGCCTGCCCCTGTGCTAAGCCACAGCAAATCTTTTTGCCTCCCACGAGTTGTGGCTGCTCAGCCTGAGCACAGCAGAGATGCTCAGCATTTCTGCCTTCAGAGAAGACTCCCTAAAGGAGATGGGGCTGAGGTGGGGTGGTGGGGTATTAGGGAAGAGCTTTCTGAAAGAAAAAACACCAACAAAAGCCTGAAACTCCTTGATGCAGTCAAGTTTGCTTGGGATTGGGGGTGGAGATGTTGTCAAGCCCTTTGATGATGAGAGGGAATTCACCTGAGAAAATCTATCAGACCTGGTCCCTACGTGCCCCCTGCTCCCAGGCAGAGACTGGCCTAGAGCATGTCCAACACATCTGGGAGCCCAGGGGCCCTGTTCTTCACAGCACCCACAGCCTGCACAAACCAGAGCAACAGCCAGGGAGCTGCACAAAGGTCCTGCCAAGCAGGAAAAAGGGAGGGGACCTGAGGTGGGGTCATGAATGTGTGAGAGATGTCTTTGGTTTTACCCAGAGAAATCTGTCCTCACTTGTCATTGTCATTTCCCTCTAGTACAGGACCCCAGGTTCATAGGGAGACCATGTCCAACAGCAGCTCCATCACTGAGTTCCTGCTCCTGGCATTTGCAGACAGACGGGAGCTGCAGCTCCTGCATTCTGGCTTTTCCTGGGCATCTACCTGGCTGCCCTCCTGGGCAACGGCCTCATCATCACCGCCATCGCCTGCGACCACCACCTCCACACCCCCATGTACTTCTTCCTCCTCATCCTCTCCCTCCTCGACCTGGGATACATCTCCACCACTCTCCCCAAAGCCATGGCCAATTTGCTCCAGGACACAAGGGTCATCTCCTTCTTGGCATGTGCTGCCCAGGTCTTTCTCTTTGTATTTTTCCTTGGAGCAGAATATTCCCTTCTCACCATCATGGCCTATGACCGCTATGTTGCCATCTGCCAACCCCTGCACTACGGGACCCTCCTTGGCAGCAGAGCTTGTGTCTACATGGCAGCAGCTGCCTGGGGCAGTGGATTCCTCAATGCTCTGCTGCACACTGCCGACACTTTTTCTCTACCACTCTGCCACGACAATGTGGTGGACCAGTTCTTCTGTGAAGTTCCCCAGATCCTCAAGCTCTCCTGCTCTGAATCAGGCTATCTCAGGGAATTTGGACTCCTTGTGTTTACTGCATTTTTATTCTTTGCTTGTTTTGTTTTCATTGTGCTGTCCTATGTGCAGATCTTCAGGGTCGTGCTGAGGATCCCCTCTGAGCAGGGACGGCACAAAGCCTTCTCCACGTGCCTCCCTCACCTGGCCGTGGTCTCCCTGTTCATCAGCACTTCATTTTTTGCCTACCTGAAGCCCTTCTCTTTCTCTTCCCCATCCCTGGATCTGGCGATGGCTGTTCTGTACTCAGTGGTACCTCCAACATTGAACCCCTTCATCTACAGTATGAGGAACAGGGACCTCAAGGATGCGGTGAAGGAATTGATCCAATGCACCTTGTTCCACCAGCAGTAACCTGCCTCACCTTCTCTGCAGAGTACCCAGAGCTTGGCTAGGCCAAGCCTCTGGTTCATTTTTTTCCTGTGATAATTGTCGTAAGAGGTAACTGCTTGGCTTCATTCCACTTCTCTAGAGGCTTCATCTGTTGTGTCTGAACCTTTCACAAATGCCTTGAACACTCTACCAGGTCCGCCTCCCTGAGAGCATCTCAGCAATAAAAAGGGTCTCCTGCGTGCCGTGCCTGAATGCTGGGCTATCCTAACAAAGCTGCTGCCAAGAATAAGCCCAAGGAATTAGAATTTTAAAAATGTTTTTTCTCATTCTTTTCTCCCTGCACTCTGGGTGATAAGCTTGTGGCAACTTTTGTTGTAACAACAAAAATTCCTCACGGGTTGAGATAAGAAGACTTTAATAATTGAAACAAGATGTAGTAATAATAATAATATTAGTAATAATAATAGAAATAATTGCAATAACTGTAATGAAAAGGAAGATAACAAAAAGAGAGAGGAATAAAACCAAAGAAGACAAGGGGTGCCCAGTGCAATTGCTCTGTACCCACTGATCCATGCCCAGCTGGTCCCCCCAAGCAGTGATCCACATCTCACGGCCAGCCAAACATCTTCCTCCCTCTTGTTTATATACAGGGCCTGATGTCATGTGGTATCAAATAGCACTTTAGCTAGTTCAGGTCAGCTGTCCTGGTCATGCACTCTCTCAGATTGTTGTGCCCCCCTTCACTGGCAGCATGGGAAACTGAACAATCCTTGACTTAGGATAAGCCCTGCTCAACAACAACTAAAACATCCCTGTGTTCTCAACATTGTTCTCATCCTAAACCCAAAGCACAGCACTACCAGATGCTAGGAAGAAAATTAACTCTGTCCCAGCTGAAATCATGACTTTGCAGATTGCCTTTCTTGGTAAGCCTGGCTCCTTGCAACCCTTTTTGTCAAATAGGGAAGTTCTTCTGGGCCCCACTGCCCTCTGCATCTGACATGCACACCAGCTGGTTGGGTCATTTGGCCTCTGTGACCAGATGCCGTGGATCATGCTCATTATCCAGGCTGTTTGCAAGCATCATATTCCTTCCTCTTGTTCTTTGCAGTCACTTGAACTAGGATCGGAAATGTCAGGCTGTGCTCTGCCTGTTGTGACAAACTGTTCAGCCATCGTCATGGTCTGCCTTCAACCAAAAAGACTTTTCAGTGTGCACAACATTCTTGTCGGGGTGGCTTCTGCATCTGTACCTTTGCTGCCTGCTGGCAGGACTTTGCTGCAAATCTTAGAAAGCAGCAAATGCTGATTTTTGTCACTCCTATCCCTGAACTTGACCTTATTGTTGCCCAATAAGGTGTTGGAACTGACCATCTGAGGCGCATAGATTTAGGTCAACCTCACTGCTCATTGTTTTCCTGTGAAGTTCAGTGTGACTGGGGATGAGCTCGTTCATCGTTACAGTGGTGCTTTCCACCTTCGTCATCACTTCCATTAAATGAGCATTTCTTTTTCTTACTCATACTGCCATACACCCAGTCAAGTTATTGTCTTCTCAGAGGAAGCATCTGCACACATGCCTTAAATGCTGATGTGCTGGAGCTTCAGTGCACAGGGACCTTGAGATACTTGGGTCTTTGGCCAGCAGGAACCTCAAGTTGTACAAGGAGAAGGGGCAAAGTGGGACTGGACCAGCAGAGGAGTGAGTCTGAGGAGAAGGCCCTGGGCACTGTGAGTGATGCCATATGTACCTGGTAAAGGCTCACCATGAATAGAGCCAGCTCCTGCATACGGAGCTGCACTGTAGCATGACCATCGAGACACGGGGAGTTACATCCCCCTCGACTCAGCACTGGTGTGGCCACACCTGTAACATTCTCTGGGGCTTTCCATTGTGAGGAGAAGGAAGGAACGGGAGAGTGCCCAGAGGATGTCTGCAAAGGTGGGTTTAGAGGGCATTAAGCACATGAAGTGTGTGGAGTGCCTGAGGGACCTGGATTCCTTGTCCTGATGGTGTGGAAGGTCGTGCGGGAGTAAAAGAGTAGCTCGAAATTAGGAGTTTTGGGTGTTTTCAGAGATTTGGACCTTTTCTTTGTAGTGGGAAACCACCTGAGAAAGGAAAAGAATCACAAAGTACAGCTTGGGAGGTTGAGACGGGACAGGAGGAGAAAAAAATGTCCCTTGAAGGGTAGTGCAGTGGTACCAGAGGTCACCCAGAGCCCAGATCAGTGCAGTGCTTTGTGTTCCAAGGAACAGGCAGGGAGGAAGGAGAGATCTCAGGAAAGGCAGGGAGATGCCATAGGTTGGGTGTCCACAGCCTGGGGGTCTCTGTCCCCTTGGCTATGGCAGTTGTCTCTGCTACCAAGGCCTGAAAGGAGACATGATAATCACATGGAACTGGGGCCTCGTGGCTTCCTTGCAGCCCCCCAGGGAGGCTGGGAGCTGTGGTACCACTGTCCTCCACTCAGCATTGCCCACCCCACCCCACAGTGCCCCAGGAAGAGCCCTGAGCCAGTGTGAGGGACAGGATCCCCCTTCTTGGGGCTGACCACTTGCCATGATAAAATATATCAAGTTTTACTCAGCATCAGCTCCCCTTGCACAGTGCCTTTGCCTACCTGTACTCACAGCCTCCAATTTTCTTCTCTAACTAATCCATGGGGACACCTGGTCTGTAATGGGCCTCAGAGGGGCCAATTAACACTCCAAGACACTTTGGCTTTTGCTTCTGACTTAACCCCTTCAGAGGTTGGTTCAGCTCCTCTCAGTATCTGAGGTTCAAGCACCAAATACACCATAAGGCTCATTAAATACGAGAAAACATGAGGGAGACTCATTTCTTCCATAATATATTTCAGGACTTTCAGGCTTGTACAGGTAATTGGAGAGGCTTCAGGAGTCAACTTAAGTGGAAGATTTTAATGACAACTTCATAAAACTTTTTTTTTTTTTTTTTTTTCTGAAGGGGTTTTATCTTTTTTAATTTTACAGAAGTGATAGAAGCTTTCTCCAATTCAGAGGGTCTTCTAAGGAGGACAGGAAATGTAACAACAGCGTCTCCTCAAGGTCCCCCACTGTATGGGCAACTTTCCTCCCCACCTCCCCAGCCCCACCATTTCCCTCAGGGGCTGCCTGGGACTTGCATTCTTCTACATCAGACTTCCTCACTGATGTTCACAGCTGAATGTTACAGCTCCTTTGCACCAATTCCCACCTGATTAACCCTGAGACTTGACTGTAAATAGTCACAGGACTCATTAATTTTGAAGAAACGGAAGTAAAACATGATGCAAATTATTAAAAAAAAAAAAAAATCAACATTGAAGTCCACAACTGTATGCCAAGTCCAAGCCTCCACTAAGGTCTACCTTCCTCAAGCGATGACCATAAAAATATGCTGACAAATAGATAGGAAATTATAAATATACACAATTAGCAGTGGCTAAAAGAGAGTTTGGCAGTTTAAATCACTTTTCCACCTTCTTGGCCAAATTTCAGCCCAAGCCTTGTCACCAGCTCATGCCTCTAGTGATCTCCCTGCCCATCTTCCTGTGCCTCCTTAGCCCATGCCCACCTCTAGCAAATGAATTTGGGGTGTTGTGGGCAACATTTTACAGTCAACTGAAAAATCATTTGTCAATGTTCAAAGCATTTCTGAGGTATAACTGAGAAAGAAATGAACTTGTGTTACATCATGTGGTTGTTAACATCATTATATTTAACAAAACCCATCCTCGAAGACAGGCTGTTCTAAAAGCTCCCCTGCAACTGGACAGAAATTAAGATGCAAGAATAAACTAATTATAGTTTCTGCACTCTAACAAGCTCCCAGGGGAAAGTTACTGAGCTGTGGGAGGAATAAAGAGTCTTTGGGGTTTAGTGGGGCATGCTGAGGGGTTTGGGTGAGGAAGCTCCCTCAGGAGATTGACGTGGGCCTCTCTGGGGGCTGATTAGAGCAGAAGAACAGAGGCAAGTGACTTCAGGGTGACAAGAAAGGAGACAGAGACATCCTGTGTCATGTAGCCCCTTGGATGTGCCCTGCCAAGGGGCTCAGTGCTAATTCCCAGCCCATTTGAGTGGTGATGCCTTTGGTCATCAGCAGCTGAGGTTTTCCCCCGGTCACTCTGAGGACAAATACACGCCGAGTGCCACATCCTTGCCCCTCAGGCCTGGCTCTGTCCTGCTCACCCTAAACCTTTGCCTATACCCTAACACCTAACCCTGAAAGGTGAGCTCTCATCCTTATCCCTGCCCTGATCACTGAAGCTGAAACCCTCACCAGATGCCTGAAATCTAAGCCCTACCTACCTCCCTAATCCTTTCCCTCAACACCCCTCATCTTCAACCAAGTCCTTCCCTGGGCTGGCCTAACCCTGGGCAACAGCCCTGGGTGGGGTGCAGCTCAGCAGAAAAGGCCCTGGGGTTCATGGTGGACAACAAGCTTCACATGAGTCAGCGGAGACGGCTGGCAACCCAGAAGGCCAACAGCATCCTGGCTGTCTGAAGAGGAGCATGGCCAGGAGATGAGGGAGAGGGATTCTCTCCTTCCATTCAGTGCTTGCTGGACCACATGCCCAGTACTGCACTGAGTTTGGGGCCCCCTGCCCCCAGTACAGGAAGGACATGATCAACTGGAGCAAGCTCAGTGAAGAGGCACCAATACTGTCAAGCATGTGTAGACGTGCAGGGGGCTGGAGAGCTTCCCACCTGAGGAACTGAGGGAACACTCTCCAGTATGGAGACGAGAAGGCTTTGGGAAACCTCGTAGGAGCATTTCAGTACCTGTCAGGCAGTTAAGAAAATAGATCCAGGCTCTTCATTGTGGTGGATGGTGGGAAAAGGAGAGGCAAGGGACAAAAGTGGAAAGAACGTTCAGGCAGGAGATGAGGACCATGAGGTCATAACCATGAGGTCACTTACACACTGGAAGAGGTTATCTTGAGAGGCTCTGAAACCCAGACCCTTGGAGGTTTCCAAGCCTCCTTTCCCCCTACATATGGTCTCCCAACATTGAAAAAACGCTCTGGCTCAGGCAAGAATGAAGCAAAAGCCTATGGCACCAGCACAAGCTCTTCCTCCCCTGGGCTTCTCTTCCCTGTGAGAGGGGTCTGCCACTAACCCCACACTTCTTTCACCCTCAGCTTTTGCAGCTGAATGTGCCTGGCCTTCTCACTTGACTTTGCAACCATTACCTTTGTTTTCAAGGCCCAACACATATCTTGTCACGCCCACTGTAAGCTGGCACCCACCCCGCACCTGGAGCTCACCTGGCCACAGGGGCAGGGAGAGGCCAGGCCCGCTCTGCTTGCACTGGGCACAGCTTTTCCTGGGAACGTCCCCAAGGAGCTCTCCTCACGTGTGTCAGGCTGTGGCCTGGCCCAGGTGGCACAGGGACAAGGGCTGCTGGAGCAGGGCTGAAATAGCTCAGCTGGGAGAGCATTAGACTGAAGATCTAAAGGTTCCTGGTTCAACCCCAGGTTTCAGCAATGTTTTTCTCCCTTAGGGTCTTGCAGAGCCCGTCTGCCTTTGTCCATCCTGCCCTGGCCCTCCTTGCTCCTTCCCCTCTTGCCAGAGCACTGCCCGTGCGCTGTAGCTGCACATCTACAGGTTAGAAGGATCCTTCCTCTTGCGCCACAAGCCCCCAGCCTTCCCCTGGGCAGGACTCTCCACTCAGTGTGTCTTTGGGGTGTTCTCCAGCTGGGTCTCCTTCCCTGCTCCACAGGGATCGGGATCTCTCCACTCAGGGGTCTCTGCAAAGACTCTGTCTCTCTCCTCATGGTCATTCTCACTGGTGCACAGACTGCTCCCCTCCTCACACACATCCTTCACCTCAACCTCAGTTCCCAGACCAGGGCACACTGCCCACAGGGAGGCCACCATCTCCCCAGTCCCAGGGAGAGGCACTCCTTGCAGCTGAGCAGCACAATTGTCCCATGTTTACCACCATGAAGACACCACCCCTGTGTGTGGTCAGGCTCTCAGCCTTGGAATTAACAGCTGCCCGTGCTCAGCCACCCTGCCACAGAGACCCCAGCCAGGGCTGTCCCAGGGCACTGCTTTGCTGTCAGGACAGGCCTCAGCGCTGGAGGAGTGGGGAGGTCCCTGAGCCCACCCACACCCGCAGCCCCAGGGAGATGGAAGCCTGCTGTCCACCTCACCTCCTGGGATGCTGGTGGGAGGAGTGGTGCAGGGCAAGCCCCAGTGACTGGAGGAGGGGTTATAGGATTTCTGCCCCTGTGTGCCCCCACCACACACCCGGGGTGCCATCAGAGCCTGGGGGAACCTCACCCCAGAGAGGGAATTTCCCTCACCCTGTTGCACTGCTCCTGCTGTGGAGTTGGGGACAGACGTGGCAGAGAGGGGTGTTGTCCTGGGGGGCAGAGGAGGCTTAGGGGTATTCTCTTCTCCATCGACCTAGCTCAAAATGGGCCAGAGCATGGGAGAAGTGCCTGCAGCAAGAGCCTCCTCCTGCCCCATTTCCCTGCAGAGTCGGTAAAGGGGCAGCACTCTGCAGTGCAGCCCTAGGGCTGGATCAGGCCCCAGTGGAGAGCCAGTCCTGACTTCCCCTATCTCAGGAGGCTTCAGGTTCTGTTTTCTGCAGAGGGTCCCAGGGTACCTGGGGACAACGGCACTGTGATTGGCACAGACACATCATGGGAGGAGAGTGTCTCTCCTGCTGGCAGGTTTCAAGGGACTGTAGCTCAGTGGCTGAGCAGCTCCTTTGCATGGGGGAGTTCCTGGGTTCCATCCCCAGCACCTCCAGGGGTGCTGTTGCCCTGACTCCCCAGCCAGAGGCAGGTGTGGGCTGGAGTTCAGGCTCTGGTCATCTCCAGGCCCTGTGGGTCTGTCCTGCCCAGCCAGGGCTTGGCTTTGAGGGCAGGAGGGCGGTGGCATGGCTGGGTGTGCTGCCTCGGCTGAGCACCGTCCTGGAGGAGAAGCGGCAGCTGTGCTGGACCTGAGCTCATGTCACTGCCCGGCACCACAGAGCCACCCCACCCGCCGCCCAGGGACAGCGCTGGGCAGCAGAGTGTGCTTCCCTGTGGGGAGCCCTCAGGGAGGGCACAGAAGTCGGCAGCACGCTCGGAATCCTTTCTGGCTGCACTGAGGGATGTGCTGTGAGAGTGCTGGTCCAGCCCAGGTGTCCTTTGGGACCAGGGCCACACTGCCCTGGTGGCTTGCCAGGGGCAAGGCTCTGAGATTGTCCTTTCTCCAGGGGGAGATCCCAAACCACATGAGAAGCATTCCTTTGTGCCAGCAGGTAGGGGTGTCTGAGCTGGATGAGCCTGGGCAGGGCTGTGGGACTCCCAGCCGGAGGAATGACATTTCCTACCCTGACCCTGTCTCCAGGTGTTTCTCCTTCCACCGGCACCACTGGCTGGAGCAGAGCCCCAGTTCAGGGAACGTGGAGCTGCTGAGGTCAGGCACAGCTCGGCAGAGGTGCGACTCGTGGGGCCGGTGCCCACCTCTTATTCATGGGGTGTCTGGTGTCTCCGCACCCTGTGCTGGTGGGATCGGGGAGGCACAAGCCTGTCCACAGACATGCCCAGGCAGCGAGAGCCAGGACATGGTGCCTTGGCTGCTCCCCCAGCAAAACCACTGGCAACCAAAACGGGGTGAGAGACACGGACTTTCACTGCAGGGTGCCCAGCCCTTGGCAACAGGGAGCCCAAACTCAGAGAAATAAGGCTGCTCTCCCATGGGCTTTCCACAGCCAAGCTCTGCCCAGTGTGGGGCAGCAGTGCTGAGGGTTGGGGTCTCACTGCGACCCCCCTCAGGTAGATCCTCAGGAGCTGCAGGAGCAGCCACAGATCTGGGGCACAGTGGCAATCCTGCTTTGCTGCAGAGAAGGGACCCAGCTGGCAGAGCCAGACTGTTAAGTCCCAAAATGCATGAAACAGGTTCTTTCTGCTCAGGGGTGCTGCCCCCTCAAGCTCACCCACGCCTGGGGCTTATTTCCTCAAGGAGGAAGAGGCAAACCTCTACCAGATGCCAGATTATGGGAGAAATATTACACCTATGGGAGGGCAGAGCTGGTGGGGCAGTCACACTGAACAGGCACTGGGCTCTTTTCCCCAGTTCCCACTTGGGGCACCTTGAGTGTGCAGATCAGTGTCCATACTGCCCAGAGGCCCCCACCATCCCATGTTCAGAAAATAACACTCCCCTTTTCATCTTTACTTCACTTTTATAAACTTATTTCTCTGAGATGCAGGGCTGGAGCTTATCCCAGTGAGAGTTCTCCAGGCTGTGTTTTTAATGCCCATGGATGTCACGCATCACTGTGGGGGTCTTGCCCTGGGAACACTGCTCTCCCATGAGGGCTGCCAGCAGGAAGGCTCTCAGGTGTGGGGCAGAGGGATGTGTGAACTCGGCTCCCCCCAGGTGCCCCCAGGGTCAGCCCAGGGGTGGAGGAGCTCCCAGCAGGGAATGGGGCAACACTGCTATAGGAGAGGATGTTGGCAACATCTGCCTCCTCTCCACTCTGCTCCAGGGCCAGATCCTGCTGTTTGCAGCACTATGGAGCTGCAGCTACTCCCCCCAGGCAATCCTGCCACAGACACCCAACGCACCTTCCAGCCTGCAGCAGAGAAGCCCATTGGGGAAGAGCCGGTGGAGTGCGGAGACCCACCAGCGGGAGCAGGGAGGGCAGTTGGGCAGTTTGGGCGCCAGGTCCTGCCCAGGTGCCAAACTCTTCTCCCAGCCTGGCTTCTGCACAAGGTTTCTGTGCCGTGGGTGCTGGGGCAGGTGAAACCCCAGCTGAGGGAGAAGGACCCTGGCTCAGCTCCCAGCAGCACCAGTTTTAGTGGAGGGACACAAAATCTCCACTGCCATGGAAAAGTGCCCACATGAGCATCCTCCCGGATGGGCCCTTCTCCAGGCCAGGGGCTGGAGCACAGCTTTTGGCTGCTGCACGCGTCTTGTGGGGAAGCTTTCTCCATCCCCCTGGCCCTCTAACAGCGCTGAGGGAACAGTGCCCTCATCCTCGGTGCTCCCAGCCCTCCTGTACCTGCCCACAAGTACTGCCCCTCACACAACCCAAACTGACATCCCTGGCAAGGCAGCAGGGGGGCAGGGGTGGGAGCTGGAGGGGAGCAGGAGGAGGGTTTCCCAGGGCTGCCCCGGGTCTGCAAGGCAGGAGGAACAGCCCATGGAGACTGGGGTCCTGGCAGAGCATGAGGAGAGAGAATCCCAGACACGTGTTTCCCAGGAGGTGGCTCTGCACCCTGTGCCAGGGCAGTGGGGAGCAGAGCTGCCTCCCAAGCATTGTGGGAGGTAATCCACGGGCCATGATCCCACCTGGGGCTGGCTGGGTTTTTCAGGGACCTGCGGTCACCTTAGGGCTCGCTTCTGTGAGACAAAAGCCCAGGGCTCACCCTGACATGGCAGCTCTGTTGTGGCCTCTGCACTGTGGGATCAGCGTGGCCCAGGCAGGGCCTGGGGGAAAGAGCAGCTGGAACCCTTGGGGGAGGAAAAGGGTGCTCCTACTGGGGTGCATCATGGGACCTATCAGAGAGCCATTTTTTCTAGAAACTGTCTTTGGGCAGCAGGATGGAGATGTCTCTGTCACCAAGATTATTCCCCAGGGACCATGGCCTCACGGAGCCCCAGGCTGACACCGAGCCTGCTGTCCCTGAGACGTGCCCCTTCCCGACCACTGTGTCTCTGTTCTCTGCTCTCCCTGAGCAGCCTCAGGGAGATGCCCTGACACCTGGCAGGGAAGCACCAGCTCTGGGTCAAAGCCCCCAGAGGCTTTTAATAAACAAATATAAGAATGCACAGCATAAAAATGGGAATAAAAATGGAGGAAACTCCAGGCTGTTTCTGCTGCCCATGGCTCAAGAGAGACAGTCCCCTGGTGCTTGCGGCTCTCCCAGCTGCACAGACCTCTCCTCCCTCCCGGCTGCACCCAGCTGTGCAGCAGGGATGGGCTCTCCTGGCCTGGGGCTCAGGGACTGCTGTGCACCAAGCTCCGGTGTCACAGCCTTTGCGTCCTCACAGGGAAGTGCCACAGGCACCTCTTCAGCATCATCATAGCCCATGCTCCCCGGGGACGGGGACGAGGTGTCTCCTTCAGCTCCAGGGACGTCGGCACTTCTCCAGGAGCGCAGGCTGCCCCCTGCAAGCAGCAAGGTCGGACGTTTCAGTTCACTCCATGGGATCTGTACACCACCACCCTCCCTGCTCCTCACCACATTCAGCTCCTTCTCCCACCCCCGGGCCTTTCAAGGAAAACTCCCATGCCAGGTTTCCTCTTCCCTGCAGGTTTGGGTGTCAGTAGGGTAGTGACTTGAGGGGCACCAGGGATGGCACCCTAGGAACAGGCAGCGCTCTCTTTCCCTCTCACCTCCAGGTGCAGCCCTGGGCCCTGCTCCCTCCTCTGGCATCCTGGGCATTTCCCACTCTCCCTGCCCAGGCACAGCATCCTCCCCCGCATCAGGAACCTCCCTGGCATCATCGTAGCCATCTGCTGGGTCACCTCCGGGCAGGACAAGGACATCTGAAAGGAGAGGGGAGTTGGTGACAGTGAGAAGATCCGTCCTGCAGAGCAGAGGATGAGAGGATGTGCAGGGACACAAAGCGCAGACACTGGGCTTGGCAGAACCACAAGTGATGCCCATGTCCTCCCCTTCTCCGATGGTGACACTCAGGGACACCTCTGTCCACCCCATGTCTGCAGGGAGATCAACCCCTTCCTGCCTCCATTACCTGGTGCTGATCCCAGACCTTTCTCCTCCTCACTGACCCCAGGGTGGGGCTGCAGCTGGGTCAGGGACTCCTCTGAATAGGAGCCTGGAGAGATGCACAGCAGGTGTTATGGAGCAAGCCCCACTGACGTGGTTCACGGTCAGCGCTGCTGGGGAAGGGGGACCCACAGAGCTGGGGCTGTGTGGGGAGGAGGGCTGGGAATTCACCCTGCTCCCCCGGGACAAACCCTGTCTCAAAGGAGCTTCCAGAGCTGGCCCAGGACAGCCCCTTCCCTCGCTCCTCGGGTGTCTCATGGGGTGCAGGGGCAGGAAGAGAGGGGCTGTCCAGCTGGGACAGTCAAAGCTGACTGGGAGAAAGCTTCTCTCCTGGTCCCAGGACCTGGATGCTCTCCCCACAGCCCCCACAGCCCCAGCACCACAGGGACCACAGGCTGGGGGGCTTCAGAGGGTCAGCTCCTGGTTGGGGCCAAAGGAAAGGGTCCTGCGGATGTGCCTCCAGGGAAGACCCACACCCACCTGAGCGATCAAACCTGGCCCGTTTCTCCCACGCTGGGCTGTACCCAATCTCCTCGTACACAGCCTCGGGGAAGGGCTCCTGGGCTCTTCTGGAGCCTGTGGACAGAGAGGGCTGGCACAGGGACAGGCAGAGGGGCAAAGGGACCCCACTGTGCTCCCCCAAAACGGTTCCATGTGCCACCTCAGGACTGGTCCAACAGCACGGCCCCACTGCACTGTCCAGGCACAGCTGCCACATCCCCAGTGAGGGCAGCATTGGTGTGAAGATTATCTGGGGCAGCATCACCCTCACATCATCCCTTTGGAGACAGTGCTCATGCCCCTCTGGCCTGTGCGCCATGTCCCCCTTGTCTCACCCCGGATATGTTCCCACATTTCCTCTCCACCTGGAGCTTGCCCCTACCTGCCCCTGTCCCACCAGGGGGTGGGCAGGGCTGGGCAGGGGGACAGCCTGGGGGCCTGACACCACGGTGATGGACCCTGCTGCCCCACACTCCTCCTAGCATCTCTCTTGCCCCAGAGCCCCCTCCAGCACTACCGAGAGCACTGCCAGCCTTGGCCATCCCCTCTCTGCCATTTCTCTCCTCACACCATGGCTAACTGCCCCCACCTCGGGGCTCTCTCCACCCCTTGCTGCTGGTGCCCCACAGCCAGGCACTCAACGGGGAAGCACGAGGCAGGTAGCAGCACACAGTCTCACCCTCCCGCTCTGCCTGTGCCCCTTGCTGACACCCCCACAGCACCCTACAGCCCTACCAGGAGGTATCTCCCCCCGGCACCTCTGGGCAAGGACTCACCTCTGCGCCCAGCCCCGGCGCTCAGCACTTGCCCAGCCAGGAGGGCCAGGAGCAGGCAGACAAGGGTCCCCAGGATGATGCACATGATGACGGGCACTGAGACTCTCCCGCTGCTGCTCTGATGGCCTCGGGTGGGATCTGCATGGGAGACAACTTCGAAGGGGCAGCACCCCAGGGGTGAGTGACAGGAAAGCTTCCACCATCCTGGGTAAATTATAGCTCTCCCCAACCCCCTGCCACCACTCCAGTATCTCCTCCAGGCAGTTTCACACCCCAGCTAGGAGCCCCTTCCATCCAGCTGTGGGTCACAGCCTGGCCCCGGGGGTACCCAGACTCCGGGGAGGACAAGTTACCTGCTCGGGGTGGGGGTGTTGTCGTCCTGGGTGTAGCTGCAGAGGAGGAAAAGGAGAGCTGGGCTGAGACACTGGGTGTGTGGGTATCAGGAAACCTCCTCCCCAACACACCGTGTTGTGTGTGTGTGTGTGTGTGTCTCTAGATGTCCCTGACACATCCCACCCAAATTGCCCCTCCTGTAGTGCCAGAAAGGGAGGCCGGGACAGAGCCCAGCACCTCTGCTCTGGGAGGCAGGCAGGATGGCAGAGGCAGCCCAGGGGATAGTCCTGGGGCTGCAGGGCCCCACGGGCAGTGGCCAGAGCACGGCCAGTTACACCGAGGCTGCTCCCTGCCTGGCACCGGGCTCCTGCACTCCACAGGAATGTTCTTTCTCTCGGAAGGTCGGGGTCCATGCCCGGACCGCGTGGACAAAAGGCCTTCCCTAGTTCCCTGCTAATACCCGAGCAAAGGCTCCCAGCCCTGCCACTAACCTGAGCAGCGCACAGCAGCATCTTCCTTGTGCCGGCAAGCCCCGCTGTCCCCGGGCCGGGCCCAGCAGTCCTGCAGGGATGGCTCCGTCCCCTGGCACTCCACCTGCTCCAGCCAGATGGGGCCCGTCCCCATCCCAAATGCAGCCTCATGCAGGGCAGACACCGCGGGGCCACAGCCCAGCTGCCTGCACGCCACCTCGGCATCCTGCATGTCCCACGAGTCGTCGCACACCGTCCCCCAGGAGCCACGGTGCCAGACCTCCACTCTGCCCGAGCACTCGTCCTTGCCTCCCACGGCACGAATCTTCTCCCTGGCTGGAGAAGAGTAAGACCTCCCATGGCACCGGGAGAGCAGGCAGAGCCCTGCCAGACACAGAGGGGAGCTCCCTACCTGTGCAGCTCGTGGAGTTGGGGCACGGTGCCAGCGAGGTTGGAGGCATTTCTGGCTGTCCCCCTGAAGAAGGAAACACTGTGGTGAAGGGGCTGGTTTGGGGGATCATGCAGAAGAGAGTGGGGCTGAGCTCTGCTCGGGCCTCCCTGCACCATCTGGGGCAGCAACTGAAACCCTGTCATCCATGGGACACATGCAGGACTGTGGGGGGACCCTGATTGCTCAGCCCCAGAAGGTCCCTGGCTCACAGAGCAGCAGTAGCTTGTCTGTGGAGGGGAGGCTCTTCTGAAAACCATCTGGTCTCTTCTGAGACCTCACCTGGAGATGCCTCTGCTTCCCAGGCACTGCTGGCAACCTGGGTGGCAACTGCTGCTGGATGTGTGTGGCCGCGGTCACGTTTGTGCCACTGGCAGCACAAGGGTCTGGCATGGAAAGTAAAAGCCTCTCCAAGCTCTTTCTCTGTGTTTGGCCATGCCCTGTGGGGAGCAGGAGCTGGGGTGACACTGGTGCCTGGGTGCCTCAGAGTTACCATTGCAGGTGATGTGGATCTCCTCTTCCAGGTATTCACATGACTGTGGGTTCCAGGGTGTGGAGGGACACTGCCAGAAAGAGCTGTTTGTCTCCCCACACCGCACGTGATCCAGCCAGGCAGGGCCAGACACCCTGCCAGAGGGCAGGCGTGTTTCGAGGGATCCTCTGTCCCCGCAGCCCAGCTCCTTGCACGCCAGTGTCACCGTGTTGTCAGTGATGGAGTTAGAGCAAATGCTCCCCCATGTCCCGTTGTAGAAAACCTGCAGGCGCCCGGAGCAGCCGTCGCTGTTCTCCAGCCTCAGGGCCACGAACTCTGGGAAGAAAAGGCCCCAAAGCGGGAACAGGCTGATCTGGGGCTGTGGGAGCCAGGACACCTCTACACCCCCAGGCCTCAGCCGGCAGGGGCAAGGCCACCACATCCCCCTTGCACCCAGGGGCAGAGAGAAGTCCCGGATTTACAGCCAGCCCTGCCCTTCCCGAACCCTCGGGACAGCTGAGCTCCCCAGGGACCCCCCGTGGGACTGAGGGTGTCCGTGCATGGGTGGGCCTTGGGCAGGAGCTCAGAGGCAGCCAGGGGCAGCCTTGGCCATGGCCGGCTCTCCCCGCGTCCTGCCCTCCCCGGACCAGGCTCCCACCACAGCTCCTGAGGTGGCACAGACCTGAGCAGATGACTCCCGCATCCTCTTTGTGCCCGCAGTCGTGCTGCCCCCAGGGCCCAGCCGGGCAGTCCCAGAGAGCAGCTTCGGCCCCGGAGCAGTTCACACCATCCAGCCAGATCTGCCCGGAGCCTTCCCCGAAGCGAGCGGAGCCGGCTACCTCCACTGCCTCTCTCGCAGCCCAGCTGGTGGCAAACGACGGCGGCATCAGACAGGTCCCAGCCGTCGTCGCAGACAGTCCCCCAGATGCCCTGGGAGTAGATCTCCACTCTCCCTGCACAGCGCCCGGCCCCGTTCACCAGCCGGACCCGCCGGCTCCCTGCAGCGGGTGGAAACCCCAGTCGCTGTCAGGGCCTGCCTGCCTGCGCAGACCGTCACCTGGGCCTGGGCAGTGCCACTCACCCCAGCAAATGACTCCCACGTCCTCCGCAAGCCCTGCTGCCAGCGCACTGCTGGGCAGGGAGGTGTTGCAGAGGGTCAGCTTGGCCTCGTGCCCTGCACACCGGACCCCTCGCAGCCCCACGGGGCCCGTCCCTCGCTCAGGCTTTGGGGGGTTGTAGGCTGTCCCTGCCTCTCCGCACCGCAGCTGCCGGCACACCACGCTGGCCTCCTGCACGTCCCACTGCTCATCCAGGACTCTGCCCCACGCCCCATCCTGGAAGATCTCCACTCGTCCGTCGCACCGGCTCCCTCCGCCCACCAGCCGCAGGGATCCAAAGCCGGCTGGGCCTGGGGACAGCAGAGATGCCACGCCATCAGCGGCACCGGGAGCATGGCACCCTGCAGGGAGCAGGGCGAGGGGGATTTTCAACCAAACGGGACAAGGTGGAGCCTTGTGCTGACGAGAAACAAGGGCAAAGCCTGGGCCCTCCCTGCAGCTCACAGCCAGGTCAGCTGCTGCTGGGGGCACCAGCTCCTGCCTGGGTGGGGGGATGAGGCTCTGCAGGGCTCTCTGTGGGACGGGATGCGGCGGCTGCAGCCAGAGGGATGGAGCAGAGCCCTGCAGCCCTGTCCTGGGCTCGCTGCACAGTACGAGGACAGAGGAGCCCGGGCCTGGCGGTGGTGCTGGGGCCTAAGCCACTGCCCTGGGGGCAGATGCCTGCCTCCGTTCAGTCCTCAGCTCTCCCAAAGTCGAGCGGTCAGTCTGAGCAGGGAAAGCCCTCCAGACGGTTCCTGGGGAAGCCAGGGTTTCCCCAAGGAGAAATTCAGCCTGATACAGCCATGGAACCCCTACTTTTAGTGGTATGTTGCACACAAGTGACAAATGGAGTCATGCAGCATTTTTCCAGCACTCACCTGAGCAAATGACAGCAGCAGCGTTCCCTTGGGAGCACGGCGAGGCCCCCAGGGTGGTCACTGGGCACTGTTGCAGGAGGGCTTCAGTCCCGTCACAGTGGAATGAGTCTCTCCAGACAGGGCCAGTCTCTCTCCCAAAATGTTCTCCTCCAGGAATGGATTCAGCAAACCCGCAGTTGAGTTGCTGACAGAGAACGTGGGCATCCGAGAGATCCCAGCGGGAGGCACAGAGGGTCCCCCAGGTCCCCAGCACCTGGACCTCCACCCTCCCCGCACACACTGTGCTGCCATTCACCAGTCTGATCCCTGTGTACTCTGGGGACAGAGGCGAGAAAAGAGAGTGGATTGTGCTCTGTACCCTCAGTAGCTGGTGGAGAGGCCAGAGGGACAATGCTTTGTTTTCCTTCTGCAGTATTGTCATGCTGCAAACAAACCCATCAACCCTCCTGTCCTCACACCGGCCCAGCACGGTCCCTGCTCTGTTCCCCAACCCCTACCACAGCCCCGGTGTTCAACAGCCCACCCTGAGTCCTTACCTGTGCAGTTCACAACAGCGCTGTTTGCGTGGGTGCAGGGCTGTCCCGGGGGGACCCCGGGGCAGGAGGAGGAGGGATTCATTCCCCACACACCGCAGCTCTCCATCCCACATGGGACCCACCCCTTCTCCAACGTGACTTCCTCCAGTGACAGGCAGGGCTGCGCCGCACTGCAACTCCCTGCAGAGCACGTCAGCAGCCTTGGGACCAAAGTGGGAATCACAGACACTTTTCCACAGGTCCCCGTCACGGATCTCCACGCGTCCTGAGCAGCGGTTCTTCCCTTCCACAGACGGACAAATCCTGGAAATAAATCAACTGGGAGTTCCCAGAGCTGTGGCATTCCCATGCCCACATCCCACACCACCTCCATGCAAGCTGTGACCAAAATCACTCACTGCACATTAGAAGCTATTTAAGGGTGATGGTGTCACAAAGCATCCATATCAAGTTACACACCTTCTCTCCACCATCACAGCACTCAGGGGTGTGTCTATTGCAGCCCACAGCAGACTCTGCAAACCACGTTGGCACCGTTGGGACCAAAGTGTGAGTACACACCGCTGTCCAAAGGGCCTCCTCATGGATCACTATACGTCCTCAGAGGACCTGTGCCCTTAGAGCAGCCGGACAGATTCTGGACCAACCAATGACCCTGAGAGTTCCACAGCCCTCTGGCAATACCCTGACTACATGCCAGCTGATCTCCAAGGTGGCCACAGGCAAAAAGCCCTACGACATCCCAGCTGCTCTCAGGGGGTGCTGGTGGTACAAACACATCACGCCCCCCTGCTGCTCCTCAGAAATCAGCACAGCACTTGGGGATTTGTTTCTCTTCCAACATCCACAGCCACAGGAGTCTCTCCAACAAACTGCTGCTGCTGCAGAGACCTTGGGCTGCCCAGTACTGGTCCCTGGGCACTGCAGCCCCCATAGCACTCGGGGTTTGGGGAAATGGGGCCAGGTGCGTTTGGCTGCTGCAGCTTGCTCTGCCCCACTGAGCTCAGCGCCAGGCGTGAGGAGCCCCTTGGTGCCATGAGAAGTGCACCCATGCCCACAGAGATCTTGGGCTGTTGGGGTGAGGCTGGTGGATGGGACATGTCACAGGACTAAGGGACTGTGAGGATGTACCCGTGGTCAGTGGCTGGGCCACCACCTGCTCAGGAGCCTACCCAGTACAGAGGTTCTCGCCATGGCCAGAGTGCGCTGCTGGGCATGCATGGCCCTGCCCAGTGGCTGGGCAGAAGGCAGGAGAGTGGACAGAAGAGCAGCCCTGGGCTTACACGTGCTCCTGGTTCAAGGGTGGGCACAGAGGAGAGCCAGTAATTGCTGGCAAATCCCCTGTGGCACAGAGCAGCCAGGGGCTGGGGCAGGCAGAGAGGCTGGGTGGCAGCACTGCCTGCACGGTGCCATGTCCCCATGAGCAGGCTCTCATGGGGTGACCCTGGGAGAGGAACAAGGTGCCACGTGCCACCATGCTCTTCTAGCCAAGCCCAGTGCTCTTCCTCTCCAAGCAATCCCTTTGCTTCAGCCAAGAGACTCATGTCTGCCGCAGGGATAACCCAAAAGTAGCTCCCCATCTCACACCCTTCCCCAGGATGGTCGGTGGCCACAGGAGTCACTTCTGGTGCCTCTGGCATGGGGGCAGCTGGCCCGCAGCACCGCCAGACAGCTCCTGGGTGAACAGGAGGAGAAAGATGGCAATCAACAGACCGTGCAGGGCAGGGATGGAGGGTTCATCTGTGCCAGCTCAGGGACCAGGCACAGTAAGGCACCCTTGGGCAGGTTCCCACTGGCTTTCCCCAGGCACTGGGGACACCAGTAATGACAGTCCCAGCTCAGCAGTGTGACTGGCCACACTGGGCAATGCTCTGGTGCCTGACTTTTGCTCCTTGAGGGCGCAGCAACGTTCCTTCCACAATCTGAGCCCCAGAGGTATGGAAGGTTGTCCTTACCTGAACACACCACTCCAGCATCATAAGCATGACCACAGTCATGTTCACCCCATCCTCCGTGTGTGCAGTCAGACAGGGCAGATTCGGTGCCATTACAGCCAACATCATCCATCCAAATGGGGCCAGATCCTGCCCAAAGTGTCCGTACTGAGGAGCTCAACAGCAGACCCACAGTCCAGCTGTTTACAAACCACTGCTGCATCCTTCATGCTCCAGTAGTGACCACACACGTCCCCCACTTGCCGTGTTGTTTCACCTCCACTCTCCCAGCACAGCGCCTGCCGCCGTCCGCCAGCCTCACCTCCACAGCACCTTCAAACACTGACACAGGACCAGTCAGGACAGCGCTCAGCCCCAGCACCACGGGTCTGGGGAAGCCCTGTGCAGGTGGAGTCCGAGGCACCAGGGTGGGAGCCCACTCCCATCCAGGCTGTCCCCAGGGCAGTTCAGGGATCCCTTCTATCCTCATGGGCTGTGCAAGGCTAGGGGTGCCCAGCTCTGCCCTGCTGGGTCATTTGTGGCACCACACACTTTGGCACTTCCTTCACACAACCCCTCGCCCTATCCTGCTCACCCAGGGCTGCTGCTCCTCCCCAGACAGCACCCTGAAAAGGGACCTGTCCCCACCAGGGATCCCCCAGGCTCACATGGCTACTCCTCCCCAGAGCCCCCAGCTCCCCTAGACCACAGCCTGCCCTGGGCCCTCCCAACTCACCCTCTCCCTCAGGACTTTACGTGTCCCCTGTGGAGCAATGATCGTCCCAGTGAGGCCTCCCAACCATGCTCCCTCCTTGTCCTTGGGCATCAGCCCAGACCTGACCTTGTCTGGGATCCCCCCAGGAAGGTCACCCCTTTGCGAGCCTCTGGGAACAGATACCCCAGTTCCCTTGTCTCCACAAGCACAACCCACCCCCGGTCAGCCTGGGATCACCTGACTCCGGGACAAGAGTGAAGAGCCCACACCCCTTCCTGGGTACCCCAGGCTGGCTGTGCCTCTGGGATGACAGAACAAAGAGCCACCAGTTAAGGCACCACCAGCTCACAGGGAACAGAGCTGGCAGAGCCAGGGCCCCAGGGACGGTGCCCAAGGATGGCAAATCCACACCCGGGTACCAACGGCCAGAAACGTGGGAGCCCTGGAAGCAGAAAAGCCCTTCTGCCACGCAGAGAAGCACAGGCTCAGTGAACCTGTTCACTTTCTACCTTGTCACATCGACACATGGGAAGAGCCCCGTTTCCAGAGGGATCCCTGTGCTGCTCCTTGGCCCCAGGGCTTTGTGGCAGGGCAGCAGGCATTTCCCCCTGCACAACTGCACCCAGAGGAGCAGCTACAGTAACTAAGGGGACAGAGGGACTCTGTCCCATCCTGAACCTTTCGGCAGCCGTGCACCAAATGCAGGAGGACAGAACAGAAGCGAGACATTGGCTTCTGCATCTTTTCCTGCATAACTGCAGACTGCAGGAGAC
This sequence comes from Tyto alba, assembly GCF_018691265.1. NCBI lineage: Eukaryota > Metazoa > Chordata > Aves > Strigiformes > Tytonidae > Tyto > Tyto alba. Next base: position 7,599,150 of record NW_024881277.1, on the reverse strand, counting down.
AACATCACCCCTCCTGTTCTCAGGCCAAGGCCAGCACAGTCCCTGCCCTCCTCCCCTGCCCCCGGCACAGCCCGGTGTTCAACAGCCCACCCTGAGTCCTTACCTGTGCAGTTCACAGCAGCGCTGTTTGCGTGGGTGCAGGGCTGGTCCCGAGGGGACCCCCTGGGGCAGGAGGAGGAGGGATTCATTCCCCACACACCGCAGCTCTCCATCCCACATGGGACCCACCCCTTCGCCAACGTGACTTCCTCCAGCGACAGGCAGGGCTGCGCCGCACTGCAACTCCCTGCAGAGCACGTCAGCAGCCTTGGGACCAAAGTGGGAATCACAGACACTTTTCCACAGGTCCCCATCACGGATCTCCATGCGTCCTGAGCAGCGGTTCTTCCCTTCCACTAGCCGGAAAAATTCTAGAAAAAAATCTAATCAACTGGGAGTTCCCAGAGCCTTGTGGCATTCCCATGCCACATCCCACACAACCTCTAAGCAAGCTGTCACCAAATCACCCATTGCATATCCCAGTGATAGCTTTAAGTTTCCATGTAATATTTGCTTGAAAGGACAGATTGCGTAGAAGGTAGGTCCTTGAAACAAGCTGTTATTTTTAACAATAGTCCTATGAAGGTAGCAGTTGCTTTATTGCATAACCTTTGAAGATAGTGGGTGCTTAATTGGATAGTCTTGCACGTAGCTACTGACCATCCAAGGTCGGCTTAGATTAAGTAGTATACATGCTGAATGCCCAAAGATAATAACAAGAAGAAGAGTTGCAAAAAGACCAGAATGGACTGATTTTGTCATGTGTGAACTTAATGAAAACAACGATGAGTATCAAGATAGACAATTTTAAGAAAAGGAGAAGGTAAAGAAGATGAGCAAGGTGGAAGTAATGGCCACTGACATACTGAAACGACCACCAGGATGCACAACCACGCATGTGTAAAGGGCATTATAGTATTAAAAGGAGTACCAGGGAAGGCTTGTATTTATGTATATACTCGCCATAAAGCTAATGAATATGTATGACTTTTTCCTATATTGACAGGATACAAACAAGTTCAGGGAGTCAGTGCTAGGTGGAATTAAGCCTCACTGGCCTGGCATGAGTGAAGGAATGCTTCCTTCAGAAACCGTAAACCTTGGTCTCTGAGAGTTTCCTTACAGACTGACTTTTGCATTAATGAAAGAGGAAGCTGTTGGGGGAGTGTTAATGTCAAAAAAGCATCCAGGCTAAGTTACACACCTTCCCTACACCATCAGAGCACTCAGGGGGGTGTGTCTATTGCAGACCCACAGCAGACTCTGCAAACCACGTTGGCACCTTGGGACCAAAGTGTGAGTCACACACCGCTGTCCAAAGGGCCTCATCATGGATCACTATACGTCCTCAGGAGGACCGTGCCCTTAGAGCAGCCGGACAGATTCTGGACCAACCAATGACCCTGAGAGTTCCCACAGCCCTCTGGCAATACCCTGACTACATGCCAGCTGATCTCCAAGGTGGCCACAGGCAAAAAACCCTACGAGGTCCCCAGCTGCTCTCAGGGGGTGCTGGTGGCACAAACACATCAGCCAATGGTCCTGTGTCTGCTAAGGGGGACAACCGAAAAGTAGCTCCCCATCTCACGCCCTTCCCCAGGACAGTGGGTGGCCACAGGAGTCACTTCTGGTGCCTCTGGCATGGGGACAGCTGGCCCTGAGCACTGCCAGACAGCTCCTGGGTGAACAGGAGGAGAAAGATGGCAATCAACAGACCATGCAGGGCAGGGATAGAGGGTTCATCTGTGCCAGCTCAGGGACCAGGCACAGTAAGGCACCCTTGGGCAGGTTCCCACTGGCTTTCCCCAGGGACTGGAGACACCAGTAATGACAGTCCAGCTCAGCAGTGTGACTGGCCACACTGGGCAATGCTCCGATGCCTGACTGTTGCTCCATGAGGGCACAGCCAGGTTCCTTCCACAATCTGAGCCCCAGAGGTATGGAATAGGTTTCCCCTTACCTGAACACACCACTCCAGCATCAAGGATATGATCACAGTTATGTTCACCCCATCCTCCGTGTGTGCAGTCAGACAGGGCAGATTCGGTGCCATTACAGCCAACATCATCCATCCAAATGGGGCCAGATCCTGCCCAAAGTGTCCGTACTGAGGAGCTCAACAGCAGACCCACAGCCCAGCTGTTACAAACCACTGCTGCATCCTTCATGCTCCAGTAGTGACCACACACGGTCCCCCACTTGCCCTGTTGTTTCACCTCCACTCTCCCAGCACAGCGCCTGCCGCCGTCCGCCAGCCTCACCTCCACAGCACCTTCAAACACTGACACAGGACCAGTCAGGACAGCTCAGCACCCGCACCGCGGGTCTCGGGGAAGCCCTGTGCAGGTGGAGTCAGAGGCACCAGGGTGGGAGCCCCTCCCATCCAGGCTGTCCCCAGGGCAGTTCAGGGGTCCCTTCTATCCTCATGGGCTGTGCAAGGCTGAGGGTTCCCAGCTCCGGCCCTGCTGGGTCATTTGTGGCACCACACAATTTGGCACTTCCTATCACCCCAACGGCCCCTCGCCCTGACCCATGCCCACCTTAGGGCTCCTGCTCCTCCCCAGACAGCACCCTGAAAAGGGGCCTGTCCCCACCAGGGATCCCCCAGGCTCACATGGCTACTCCTCCCCAGAGCCCCCAGCTCCCCTGGACCACAGCCTGCCTTGGGCCCCTCCCAACTCACCCTCTTCCCTCACGACTTTCCGTGTCCCCTGTGGAGCAGAATGATGGTCCCAGTGAGGCCTCCCAACCCATGCCCCTCCTTGTCCTTGGGCATCAGCCCAAACCTGACCTTGTCTGGGATCCCCCCAGGAAGGTCACCCCTTTGCGAGCCTCTGGGAACAGATACCCCAGTTCCCTTGTCTCCACAAGCACAACCCACCCCCGGTCAGGCCGGGATCACCCTGACTCCGGGACAAGAGTGAAGAGCCCACACCCCTTCCTGGGTACCCCGGAGGCTGGCTGTGCCTCTGGGATGACAGAACAAAGAGCCACCAGTTAAGGCACCACCAGCTCACAGGGAACAGAGCTGGCAGAGCCAGGGCCCCAGGGACGGTGCCCAAGGATGGCAAATCCACACCCGGGTACCAACGGCCAGAAACGTGGGAGCCCTGGAAGCAGAAAAGCCCTTCTGCCATGCAGAGAAGCACAGGCTCAGTGAACCTGTTCACTTTCTAGCCCTTGTCACATCGACACATGGGAAGAAGCCCCGTTTCCAGAGGGATCCCTGTGCTGCTCCTTGGCCCCAGGGCTTTGTGGCAGGGCAGCAGGCATTTCCCCCTGCACAACTGCACCCAGAGGAGCAGCTACAGTAACTAAGGGGACAGAGGGACTCTGTCCCATCCTGAACCTTTCGGCAGCCGTGCACCAAATGCAGGAGGATGGAACAGAAGCGAGACATTGGCTTCTGCATCTTTTCCTGCGTAACTGCAGACTGCAGGAGACAACATCACCCCTCCTGTTCTCAGGCCAAGGCCAGCACAGTCCCTGCCCTCCTCCCCTGCCCCTGGCACAGCCCAGGTGTTCAACAGCCCACCCTGAGTCCTTACCTGTGCAGTTCACAACAGCGCTGTTTGCATGGGTGCAGGGCTGGTCCCGGGGGGACCCCCTGGGGCAGGAGGCGAGGAGGGATTCATTCCCCACACACCGCAGCTCTCCATCCCACATGGGACCCACCCCTTCTCCAACGTGACTTCCTCCAGCGACAGGCAGGGCTGCGCCGCACTGCAACTCCCTGCAGAGCACGTCAGCAGCCTTGGGACCAAAGTGGGAATCACAGACACTTTTCCACAGGTCCCCATCATAGATCTCCACGTCCTGAGCAGCGGTTCTTCCCTTCCACCAGACGGAAAAATTCTGGAAATAAATCAACTGGGAGTTCCCAGAGCCTTGTGGCATTCCCATGCCCACATCCCACACCACCTCCAAGCAAGCTGTGACCAGGATCACCCATGGAACATGCAGAAGAAGCTGTTGGGGAAGTGTTGGTGTCACAAACACATCCAGGCCCCCCTGCACCCCTTCTCTACACCATCAGAAGTTCCAAAGGTATGTGTCTGTTACAGCACCAGGCACTGCTCAGACAAACTGCTGCTGCACAAGGTGCCCTGTGCCGACTGGCATGGTCCCCCCAGCACTGCAGTGGTGTGTGCAGTTTGGGTCCAAGGCTGTTCCTCTGCCCAGGGACAGCACTTGTACTCCATGAAAAGCCAGTCTGATTCAGCTGAGGTACTCATGCTGTGATGGGGAATGACCCACGGGGACCAGCCACCTCATGCCGTTCCTCCAAGTTGTGATGTTCTGAGAAAGTCCCACCCTGGTTTCTCCAGCACAGGGCCCTGAGCACTGTTGGCTGGGAATGGGCAGACTGGGTGGAGACCAGTGGATACCAGTGGACACACTGGGGCAGAGACAGGGTGTTCGTTTGCAGCCTAAGACACTGGCAGAAGAGGGGCTGAGACACTGTAGCAGGGTTAGTTCACCCTTGGGTAGGCTCACTCGGGGCTTTCCCCAGGGACTGGGGACACCAGCAATGACAGTCCCAGCTCAGCAGTGTGACTGGCCACATTGAGCAGTGCTCCAGTGTCCGCTCATTGCTCCCTGAGGGCACAGCCAGATCCTTTCCACAATCCCAGACCCAGAAGTATGGAATAGGTTGTCTCTTTACCTGAACACATCACTCCAGCATCCTCAGAATGTCCACAGTCATGTTCACCCCATCCTCTGTGTGCAGTCAGACAGGGCAGATTCAGTGCCATTACAGCCAACATCATCCATCCAAATGGGGCCAGATCCTGGCCCAAAGTGTCCATACCGAGGAGCTCCAACAGCAGACCCACAGTCCATGTTTACAAACCACTGCTGCATTCTTCATGCTCCAGTAGTCATCACACACTGTCCCCCACTTGCCCTGATGTTTCACCTCCACTCTCCCAGCACAGCGCCTGTCTCCGTCTGCCAGCCTCACCTCCACAGCACCTTCAAACACCAAGATGGGATGGGTCAGGGGATCACTGAGCCCCAGACTGTGGGTCTGGGGGAGCCCACTGCCAAGGTAGAGTCAGAGGCACCAGGGTGGGAGCCCACTCCCCTCCAGGCTGTCCCCAGGGCAGTTCAGGGGTCCCTTCTATCCTCATGGGCTGTGCAAGGCTGGGGGTGCCCAGCTCCAGACCTGCTGGGTCATTCACCATCCCACCACACAAGGCACCTTTTCCCACCCCAATGGCCACCTGCCTCCTTCCCACGCCCACCCGCACACTGCCCAGCCCTGCACTGGGCACCTGCTCCTCCCCAGCACCCCTGAACAGCCCGTGTACCCAGGCCTGCAGCTTCCCATGCAACTGCCTGCCCCAGCACAGCCAAACCACCCCCCATGCCCAGGGCTTTCCGTGTTCCCACTGAGACGATCCAGAGGATCCCCCACCCACATCCTCTTCTCATCCCTGGTGTCAGCCCAGTCCCTGCACTGGGCCAGATCCCCCAGGAAGGGTGTCTCTCTGCTGTAGATGCCCTGGTCCCCATCTCTCCATGGGGTACAAACTGTCTTCATGGGGTCAGGGCTCCCCTGGAAAAAGGGGGCAGTGAACAGTGTAAAATCCCTTCAGGACACCCAAGACATTAGCAGTGTCCCGGGGAGGATCTCTGGGTGCTGCCATCACCTGCAAGGCCACCACCGACTCCAGAGGCACAGTGCGAGGGGACAGGGGGTCCCAAAAGGTACCCCAGGACAGGGTGTCTATGAATCCAGCCAGGCACAGGCTGCCCTAGACACTGAACCCTGCAAAAGGAGATACTGTCTCCCACCCAGATGGGCCCAGGGAAGGGCACAGGGTCCACGGACTTGAGCACGTTGTGTCCATCATCTCTGTAGCACCTGCAAAGAATCCCCATTCCCAAACAGATCCCGATGACCACGCTGGTACCCGCTATTCCTGGGCTGTGGGACAAGGGAGCCGGCACTTACCCCTGCACAGCTGTACCCAGAGGAGCAGCCCCAGCACCTGAGGGGACAGCAGTCCCTCTGTGCCCATCCTGAGCCTCCTGCCCTGCCAGCACATCCCTGCCGCACCGCACTCCTGTCACAGGTCCTGGGGACTCACGGGGACAAAGATGAAGGGAGGGCAATATAGCTCTGCAGATGCCAGGCCAGCTACGGGAGGAGCCAATCAAAGCAGCAGCACCTTTTTAGACATTATCGGGAGTTATCTCCCCTCCGACACAGCCCAGCCCTCCAATGAACGTCTCCAGTGCCATGCATGACCATATATGAGGGATGGCTCTGCTGCAGGTGTCACATCACTGTGGTGGTGCGGCGTCACAGGACAGGGCTGGCTGTAGTGGGGGAAATGGGTTTTTCATGCCTTGAACCCTGCTGTGTGGGCCGGGAGCACTGAGCATCTCCTATACTCGGCACATCCAAGAGCCCAAGGTGCGAGTGCCCAGCCATCCCCATGCCACGGGAACCACGGGGCTGGGACGGCACCGGGGGTGTGTCGGGGGGAAGGAAAGAGCCCCTGCCCCTGCTTCAGACCCCTCTGTGCTGGGAGCAGCAGCGGGAAAGGGCCTCAGCCCAGGCCAGAGCCCCATCCCAGGAGCGCTGGCTCACCCGTCCCTCCCTGGAGAGCCCCATGGAAGGTCCCTTCAAACGAGCTGGGGCTGGGCCATGTCCCTGTCCTGGCAGCAGACAAGCAGCTCAGACGGATCCCTGACTCTCAGCATGTCACTGAGGGGCCGTTATTCCCCGCGGGGGCTCGGGAGCTGCAGCCTGCAGGTGCACAAACCACAGCCCACGTGGCCTCACAGAGCTCCTTGCACTCCCCCCCACAAGCGCCCGCAGGAAGTCTGTGGTTTCCTCCTGGAGCTGAGCCCAGGCACATCCCCGTGGTGCCCCGAGCCACCCCCACCCCGACTGCTCCAGCCAGGGCCGCAGGGGCTGCTCCTTCTGACACAGAAATTCACTCAACACTTAGAATCCAGTAGAACTGCTGAGCAGGTATTCTTTATTAGCAGCGCTGGGCAGCACTGGGGATCGCTCCACCACGAGTGCTCCCACAGACAGGTACAATCACAGAGAATATGTGCTGTGAGCTTGTACATATTCTGTGGATTTCTGAGAACTAATCTACATCTACATAAGATTTCCTAGAATTTATCTACATAGTCCGAGCATGTGTGATAAAATTAGGGTTAGGGTCTTTTCCCCCTCTGGTGGTCATTCATAGTCTTCCTCACAGTGTCCGGTGATTGAACTTTGGGATTCCTTTGCCCACATATGGTCATGCAGTTAGCTCATCCATTCTTTGGCCCTGGGATGCTCCAAGAAGGTCAGTTTAAACTAATTCCCAGGTGATTATCTTGACAGTGGCGTCTTAGGCCCTTGTTATCAGGGGTACTCAGGAAACTTAAGGAACCATCTCAAGGCCTACTTACATTTTCTAAGGGAGTTGCATATTTCAAAACATCTTGATATTAATTCTGCCTAGCAGTTGACTAAACTATGTGAGAAAGGAAGAAAATAATGAGTAGAACATGCTGACCAACTAGGATTCTACCATAAACAACTTCTTCGCTCTAAAGAGAAATAGTTTTGGCCTTCTCTCACTTCCTCCTCAAACTTTCAGTCCTTGACCTGGGCTCCATCTCCACCACTGTTCCCAAATCCGTGGTCAATTCCCTGCAGGACACTAGGGCCATCTCCTGCCAAGGGTGTGTGGCTCAGCTCTTTTTCTTTTTTATGTCAGCTGAGAATTCTCACCATCATGGCCTACGACCACTACGTTGCCATCTGCCAACCCCTGCACTACGGGACCCTCCTGGGCAGCAGAGCTTGTGTCCACATGGCAGCAGCTGCCTGGGGCGGTGGGTTTCTCTATGCTGTGCTGTACACAGCCAGTACATTGTCAATACCGCTCCACCAAGGCAATGCTGTTGACCAGTTCTTCTGGGAAATCCCCCAAATCCTCAAGCTTGCCTGCTCAGACTCCTACCTCAGGGAAGTTCAGCTTATCGTGGTTAGTGTCTTTGTTGCATTTGGCTGCCTTGTTTTCATTGCACTGTGCTAGGCACAAAGCTTGAGGGCCGTGCTGAGGATCCCCTCTGAGCAGGAGGCACAAAGCCTTCTCCACATCCCTCCCTCACCTGGCCATAATCTCCCTGGTTCTCAGCACTGCCATGTTTGCCTCCCTCAAGCCCCCCTCCATCTCCTCCCCAACCCTGGTCCTGGTGCTGTCCGTTCTGTACTCGGTGGTGCCTCCTGCAGTAAACCCCCTCACCTACAGCATGAGGAACCAGCAGCTCAAGGATGCCCTATGGAAACTGCCCAAGGGATGTAGTTTCACTGACAACAACCTGTCTCAAGTCACTTCACATTTCCCAGAGTTTATCTTAGGCCAGGAGTCTGCTATTTTCCCTGTAATAATCCTACATATAGATAATTTTCTGGACTTATACTACCTCTCTTGAGGATTTTTCCTGTTGTGTCTTACTCTTGCACCACACTGTGTCAGGTGTGACGTGTCCAATAGCAGCTCTTGAATAAAATGGGATCTCCTGGGTGCAGTGCCTGAAGGCTGGTTCTTCCTCCAAAGTGGCTGCCAATAAAATGTCTAAGGAATTGGTCTTTTAAAATTCTTTTCTCTTATGTTCTCCCTGTATTTAGTTAAGCTCACAGTACATTGGGTTCCACTGGACAAAAAGTTCTGCTTTTAAAGGCTCTCTTCTTGGTGTAAGATGGTGCATGAGCTCCCCCTACCTCCTCAGGCTGCTTCATATATGCCAGGACTCATGGCATATAGCTGTCTTTATGGAAAATAATTTGGTCAGGAGAGGAGTAGGGGTCACCACATGCCCTGGGGTGGGAATGAATGGACACACAGAGTGAAACACCTCGAAGTTGACATCCCCCAAAAGCAAAGCACTAAATCAAGGTATATGCAAGCAAGGACTCTGCAGTGCCCTGGGGGTCAGTGTGAACGCAGTGGGCATGGGAAAGGGAGACTGGAGAGGTGCAGGAGCTGCCTGAGGAGGCCCAGGGCCAGGACTCTTGTGCTGTGCTGGGGAGCAGGGCTGGTGGGGGAAGGGAAGGGTGTAAATGCAGTTGAGGTTAGGGACAACCTACCAGATGAATGCAGCAGAGCTAGAGACTGACTCTGTTTCCTCCTGCCCTTTTGGCCAGCATCAGCCCTGGTGCTTGTGGGAAGGATGATCCCCCTGTCTGACCTCCAGGAGCTGCTGTGCCCTTCCGAGGAGCTGGAGCTGTGGTTGAGTGCCCAGAGTGCTGCAGCACCCTGTGGTGGGCACTGCCCTGGGGCCAGGGCAGGTGGGAGAGCTGGGCTGGGCTGGGCTGGAAAAGTCCTGGAAGAGGAAACACCAGTGATACCCAACTCTACCACCATTACTAATAAAACCAGTTTCCTACTGACACTCATGACGCACCAAGTCCCGTAGCTCTTGCCACAGCCGTCTCTCAGCCAAGCCCCGTCTCAGACAGCTCCAGCTAGATCAGGTGCTCATGGGCTTGTCTTGACAAATACTGAAAATATCCATTGAGTGAGATCCCACCAACTGGCCTGGGTCCTTGCTGCAGAGTTTGGCTCTGAGGGATTTCTCAGAACCCCAGCTCTCTCAGCCACTCCTTGTCCATAATGTGCTCCAGGCCCCAACCATCCTTCTGGCCTCCGCAGGACTCTCTCCAGTCTGTCAGGATCTTTCTTGTGCTGGGGAACCCCGTACTGGACACAGCAGTCCTGATGTGGTCCTGTGGTGTGTTAACTTTGACCAGCAGCCAGACAGCCACCCAGCTGCTCACTCACTCAGCCCACTCAACAGGACAAGAGGGAAGCTCATGGATCGAGATGTGTGTGGGTCAAAGGAGAAACCAGAAACGATGACACTGTGGTAGGTGTTCAGTTTGGTTTACCCCAGCCAGCAGCTAAGCACCCACAGAGTCATTTGCTCACTGTCCTCTGCCCCCCACGACCCCAGCAGGACAGGGGAGGGAATTGGAAGTGCAAAAGCAGGAAAACTCATGGGTCAAGACAAAGAGAGTTTAATAGGTGAAGCAATATCTGCGTGTGCAAGCAAAGCAAAATGGGGTTCATGCACAATGTCCATCAGCAACAGATCTTTAGTCATTGCTAGGAAAGTACGGCTTGGGAAGACAAATGCCACGACTACAAAAATCTCCACTTTTTCCTCTTTCATTGAGTTTGGGTTTTTTTTGTTTTTTTTGTTTTTTTTTTTTTGGGGGGGGGTTTTTGTTTGTTTTTGGTTTTGTTTTTTTATTATTTTTGTTGGTGGTTTTTGTTTGTTTTGTTTAGGTTTTTTTTTTTTGTTTTTTTTTTTTTTTTTTTTTTTTTTTTTTTTCTGAGCCTGACATCATATGGAATGGAAAATCTCTTTGGTCCTTTGGGGTCAGCTGTCCCAGTGTGCCCCTGCCAACTTCTTGTATACCCCCAGCCTTCTTGCTGCAGGGGCAGAGTGGGAAAAAGAGAAAGCCTTCATGCTCTGCAAGGGCTGTTCAGCAACAGCCAAAACTCTGATGTGTTATCAGTGCTGGTTTAGTAACAAATCCAAAGCACATCACCCTATGGGCTGCTATGAAGAAAATCAACTCCATCCCAGCCATTTACAGGTCATACAGCCAGAGTGAGGAGTCAACAATTCTTAATTGAATGATCGCAGGAAATCAGTGGATCACACAACCTGGCTCTTCTGGAGGACACAGTTTCCTTGGTATTCACTGCTCATGTAGCAGCAGCATGCAAACCACCCAGGACGTTTCTTGTGGAGTTTGTGGAAATATTCTTAGCACAGATGGCAAATAGTCCTTTCAGTCTGCTCACCTGGACCTGGTATTCCCAAAAGAACTGGTCAGGGATGTGAATACCATTGTCAGGGCATGACCATGAAATCCTGGTCTCCCAGATCCCCAGGGATGTGGGGAAGGAGAGGAGCAGAGCACAGGCCCTGGACTTCAGGGAAGGAGAACTTGGCCTCTCGAGGGCACTGCCAGGGGGGATCCCGTGGGCGCAGTGTCAGGGCACTGAGAGCATCCATAGGCCTCCATCGGCCCTGGTCAGCCCAACCTCGGGTCTGGGCCCACACCTCTGTCCCTGGGCCCAGGAGACCATTGAAGCCCAAGCCAGAGTTTCAACACCAGCTTGATCTACGCAGGAGGTGTACTGGTTTCCAGACCAGCCACGGACACAGCCTTGCCTGTCAATGAACCCTGTGGATTTGGGCTTTCAGTCTCACTTCCCAGCTTGGTTCTTTACGGGGTGTACAATGAAATGACACTGTGGCCTCCAAGTGCCAGACCCCCACTGATTCACAGAGGCCTAGGGCCTTTCTGCTTCCTTTCTTCTCATCACTTGGTCAGGTTTGGGGAGGAGAAGAAGGAAAAGCAGGGCAGGTATCTGGGTACCAGTGACTGGATGTGGGGAGCAGAGCCTTCACAACTGAAATGATCAAAAAGGTATGTTAGTTCAAAACTTTCATTCTGAGCTCCTTTTTCAGAGGCTTAAATCTTCAGCAGCAACATGGAAGCTCTGAGATCCCTCCATCTCCCTCTCTTTTAGCAATTAAGTTGATAGTACCCAAGTCAGACTTTCTTTCTTTTTTACGGCCTAGAGCACCCCCTGGTCTGGAGATGTGCCAGGAATCTTACAGAAGAATCTTCTGCACAAGAAGGTGGATGTTCCCAGAAATCTCAGGAGGGTTGGCATACTGATAGCTGTGTTCAGGGAGATGGTCAAATGTCTCATCTTCAATTCTGTAATGGTGGCTTAGATGCCTGGCTCATGTGTAAACTCTCTATGTGAATGTTGACATTTACCGAGCTACCTGGTCTGACCTCAGAGCTGACCCTGCTTTGAGCTGGGCATTGGACTCGAGGCTTCCTGAGCTCCCTTTTACCCTGAATTGTCCTATGACATAGAGGCCCTCACCTCCATCTTAGTCTCTTCTTGTAGGGCATGTTGCAAGGCACAGGCTCATGGAAAGATTGGTGGGGAATAGACTTCTAGGGGTCTCTTAGTCCAGCCTCCAGGCTGGCTGTGACTTTGTAGAGCTGAAACCCGAAGCACTCCAAAGGTGGAGATCACAGCAATGCTCCTCCTAGTCCATTCTATTTCTCCTGAGGCTCAGCCTAGAGCTCCCCAAAGGTAGTTTGTGACTGGTGCCCCTGTCATATCATTGGCCACTGCAGGAGAGAGCTTGGCTCCACCATCTCTGCAGGTAGCTGTTGGCTTTTATTAGGTTGCCCTGTTGTGGGAATAGAATGGAAAATTGCCAAGGAGGATTGTAAATATGCTCAAGTGACTTGCAGCTGGGGTGCCAAAAAACACATATATCACACTAATTGTGGTTTACCTCTGTGTGCTTGAGAGGTAGAATGTCTGTGCTTAGATAACAGAGGCCTGTGAGAAACACGGAGGCACCTTATTGAACATCCTTGAGATTCCTGCCCTGCTGTGGGAAAGATCAAAGCACAATGGAAAAGTAGACCTGTGAAAATCCCAGATATATACAGGCAAAAGCAGTAGGCCAGAGCTCTTTTCTTTTTTGATGTAACCATTCTCCCAATAGATACCATGTAGGGTCTAAAGAATTTTTCATGTCTATTTTCCTCATTTTTGTCTATTCGTCCACTTTTTGGTTCCAGTTTGTGGCTGGTTTATTGTCACATGCATGTGTGGAGCGACGGAAGAATGACACACCGAGACGGATTCAATGTGGGTGATAGAGCATCATATATCTTTATTGGACCAGGGTACATATATTTATACAGACAGCGCTAATTATTATGCCTACTAGTCACTAGCTGATTGCCTTAAGATCTAAAGGTCATATTCGCACAGACCACCTACTTAGCTAACAGCACAAGCTTCTCATAACACTAAGTTTCTCATGCCACTATTTCTAATTCCTCTTAACTTGTTTTCAATACACAACGGTACCATAACACAAAGTTTCTCAGACCACCGTTACCATAGCAGTAAGTTTCTGAGGCCACTATTTCTAATTCCTCTTAACTTGTTTTTGACACACCACGGTACACAAGGCCGAAGTGTCCTTGACATTCCTCATGTATCAGCAGCTGCGAGCAGCTGCAGGCAAACCCTAGTGAGGCCCAGCATCAGCGAGGCAGCATCAGCCCTTAGAACAGGCTCTGATCGTACAACTGCTCGGTGGGCTCATGACCCTTGTCTCTGTGCCATTCTCCAATAGTTCCCCCTTTTTCTTTTTGTACGAGCAGAGCCTGCCCCAACGTTTGTTCAAAGATTTTCTTAATACATGATAAAGCACAACTTAAACATGCAAGCCCAATAATGACAAAGATCAGAATAAGAAGCAAACTTTGGAAAAGGCTTTTTAACCACCCACCTAATCCCATCCAGTTAGTGAGTCCGTCTAGTCCAAAGAACCCCACATCTTGTTTTATCTTTCGGGTATGTTCTACAAGCTGTTTAAGTTCCGTATGAATTGACCTCGATTTGTCTTCCAAATCCATACAACACATACCCTCAAAATCCTCACAGCCATGACCATGCGCCAAGAGTAGGAAATCAATGGCCATTCGATTTGTAATATGGCATGCTGGACTTCGTTCATACCCTCGGCTAGGCCTGAAAGTACAGTGCTGGTAAGATTTGCCTGTTTTACCACCCAGCAAGATAATTTCTCTAACTGTCGGTGCGCTTGGGCAGCAGAAGCACCTGGGACAAAGAAAGAAGAGAATATTGCTTCCCATTTGTTCCATAAGCTGACATTGTCATCACAGGCATTAGTGAGGGTCTTTAGTGCGCATCTATATCGTCGGACTGGATGGGTTTTATTAGGGTGATGATGGGGTAAGGCCAAACTGAGACGCCCAATGGTGCAGGGCCCTCCAGTGGGTCGGAAGGGGATCCCCTGCCATGCCCGATCACCACAAATGAGAAATAGGCCAGGAGGTAACCTCCTGGGCGTGGTAGTACCAGGGGCTGGATGCAGCCTATTTCGGCTCATTGGCTTACACCAATTTCCCCAACAGGCGCTACTGCCTTGTGAGGATACCTCAGTTCCTACTGTGACCTTGCAAGGGTACCGGTTCCCTTCACTGCAGGGGTATTTAGACGCATCTAGGAAAACACAGTAAGAGGCATTCAGTGAGTCTACTAGTTCAAGTTCCTGGGGGCGTGGGCCAATGGGCAGGCGGTTAGCCCAAGAATCATATTTGTCAAACCAGCTACTCATGTTTGATGCAAAAGCCCTATACCAGTTCCTGGATTGGTTCCAGCGTTGGGCATATTCCGCAAGTGTTTGGTTTAGAGAACCCCAGTTGGCACCGTTCAGGGGGATGCCTACCAAGCGTGTTAGAAAGGGCACACTTGGGGTGGCGAGACTAGTGCAAAAGGTGGTAGTGTTTGCGGCTCAGCCTAATGTTACCCATACATTTTCTCTTGGATCGAACACGGTTCTCTTTATCCCAACCCCAATCGAATTCGCGCCCCCAAAAACCAGTAACAGAAACCACCACATTGCTTCAGTTATCCCAAGGAAATTTAACAGTCTGGAACTTCAGAGTGTCCAACGTCCAAAGCGGCCTTAGTCCACCTGGCAGGAATCCACTGGGAGCCTGAGGGAGTAAGAACACACATATAGCCCTTACCAAGGAACTGGACCTCAGCAGGTCCCTCCCACTTCCCTGTGGATAGGTCTCTATAATAGACTTTCATGCACTGTGGTTTGTTGTTCCCGGAGGTGTCAGAATGTTTCTTAACCGGCGCTACATCTGAATCTCCAAAAATGCAAAGGTAATTCATCACAAACAGTGCCTTAGCTACTCTCTCTTGGATATTTTTGACGTCGTGGAATTTTTGTAAATATATTTTAATTGTCTGATGTGATCTTTCAGTTATAGCCTGCCCAGTTGGAGAATGGGGAATAACTGTGTCCTGAGTGAGTGGTGGAGTCTTTTGGTGGCAGGGGAGGGGGCTATCGGGGCGGCCCCCTGTGAAAAGCTTCTCGAAGCTCCCCCAGCTCCACGTCAGCTCCAATTCTGTTTGGGAAATTGAGCCAATCGGCTGCGCCTCTGCAATAACATATTTAAGAAGGGACGTGGTGATGTGCATTCGGACTTGTGAGGAGGAGTTGCTGCAGCTGCATAAACACCAAGGTCAGTGGAGGAACGGAGGAAGAAAGGAGGGGGGAGGTGTGCCGGAGCAGAGAGCCCCCTGTATCCTGTGGTGAGACGGCAGGGCGGCCCCCCGCTGCCACCCATGAAGATCTACAGTGGAGCAGACATTGATTTATGGCCTGTTGCTCCTGCTCAGCTGATCAAGGTTCTGTGCCCGAAGAAGGCCGGGGTCTCATGGGAAAAGGTAGCCCTGCTGCTGTAATTCAGTGCTGGGAGGATTGCAGCATGCGGGGGAGTCCCACGCCAGAGCAGCTCGGGAAGGGCTGCAGCCGTGGGAGAGAATCCAGTCAGAGGCAAGTTAGTGACCCATGACGGAGCAGTGTGGGGAACACTGCAGCCCATGGGAGGAATTCAAGTCGGAGAAAGTTTGTGGAGGACTGTCTCCTGTGAGAGGGGGACCACGATGGAGCAGGGGGAACAAGTTTCAGACACTCCCCTCACCGAAGATGAAGGAGTGGCAGCGCTGACTGCACCCCCCATTCCCTGCCCCTGCACCACTGGGGGAGGAGGTAGAGATATCGGGAGCAGAGCTGAGCCCGGGAAGAAGGGAGGGGTGGGGGGAAGGTGTTCTCAAGATGTGGCAATGCTTCTCACTGTCCTACTCTGTTATGTGTTGTTAGTGTCTGTAATAAATATATGGGTTTTTTCCTTCCCCTAACGAGTCTGCCTTTTGCTCGTGATCATAAAAGGGTGATTTTTCCCCATCCCAGTCCTATCTTGAACCCCAAGCCTGGCTCTCTGTCCCTTCTCATTGCCGGAGGGGAAGGGAGAGATATCTGCTGCATTGTGGTTGGCTGACAATCAGGCCTAAACCACGACAACCTGTCATGTGTACAACCCCCAGCTCTGACAGAACTTTCTCATTTTTTCAGTAATATAAGCCCGACCATTGTCCGTTTTTATCTTCTGTGGAACCCCCATGACAGCGAAGCAGCTCGTCAAATGGCGTACTACGTGCAATACCTTTTCACCTGTCTGGGGCGTGGCCCATACAAACGGGCTGTATGTGTCAATTGTGATGTGCAGATATCTTAACCGACCAAACTCTGGTACATGTGTCACATCCATCTGCCAGAGGTCACAGGGGCCCAACCCTCGGGGGTTAACTCCGACTCCCAGGCCAGGACCATGATGGCTGCACTCTGGGCAGGCTCTTACAATCCCTTTGCTTCTTCAGTGGTTATATTAAACTGTTTTTTCAGGCCTTTTGCATTCTGATGGAAAGTAGCATGAGCCTCGTGGGCCTTGACAAAGTTGCTGAGTGGCACTGTTAGGGTGACGAGTCGGTCTGCTCTTTGATTCCCTTCCCCTAGTCCTTGGGACCACATATGACTTCTTATATGAATGACTGCATACGGATTCTGGCGCTGTTGCAAAGCAGATTGAAGTCGGCAAAATAGTTCATTTAATCTGGGATTTTTTGAGTCCCTGAGTCGTGCATCTTCTATACGGTGTAGGACTCCTGCAGCATATAAAGAATCAGTTACTACATTGAGACGTTGATCATGCCATCAAAGGATGACCCAAACCACTGCTGACAGTTCAAGCGTTTGCAATGAGTCCCCTGGAAGAGCTGACAAAACATGGTGGTGCCATAATTTATCCTCCAACCAGGTGACGGCGGCACGCTTAGATTTCTTTCCAGCATCAGTGAAAGCAGTAATGGTGTTTGATAGAGGCGTCTCACTGCGTTTGGAAGGCATGATCCAGTCGTGTTGGCTCACCCATTGCAGTACTGGCGATTTGATTGGAGTCACTGCTATATCCTGAGCTGCAGTTAGCAGGCTGGCTTGCAATTCGTCCGATTGTCTGATGCACCATTCAAGCAACTCCCTCTTGATGGGGAGACGTATGCTGCCCGGTTCAGATCCCGTAATCTGCAGGATGCGAGTTCGGCCCTTTCTAATTAATTCTGCTAGGTTCTCCAGTTTTTGTTGAATGGATTTCTGAGGCTGTAGCCTTGTGTATACCGCTTCCAGTACCTTGACCTTCTCCCCCTTTTTCTTTTGGTGTTGAGTTAATGCGCCGATGAGCTGGGATGGGCCATTTAAGATGGTGAGGTCTACCGGTAGCCGGGGATCTCGGCGGTCAACCCATCGCTGGGTAACGTAGTCTGCAATTCGGGACAGGGTTGATCATTGTTCCTCTGATAAGTGCACCGGGCGAGCGGGATCAACCCCCTGGAGTAAGGGTCAGAGGACATCCAATTCATCATTGGCAATTCCTACCACAGGGCGAAGCCATTGTAGGTCTCCAAGCAACTTCTGTGCATCATGTAAGGTACGGACATCAAGCTGTATCTGTAATTTCTGTGGTTGTATTTGTGAGTCTGTTATCAGCCACCCAAGGTATTTCCACAGTGCCGAAGACTGAACCTTTTCAGGAGCAATAACAAGGCCTTCCTATTGAAGAGCGTGAGTCAAAAAGGAACGTTGCTGGTGAGAGAAAGGGCATTCTTGAGCAATCAGAATGTCATCCATATAATGATATATAATTGCAGTAGGCCAGACAATTCTGACAGGTAGTAAGGCATTGCTTACAAACAGTTGACAGAGTGTTGGACTGTTCTTCATTCCCTGTGGCAATACTGTCCACTCGAATCGCTGAGCCGGTGCTTCACGATTAATCGATGGGAGGGTGAAGGCAAAGCGCTGTGTATCCTCTGGATGCAGTTGGATGGTAAAGAAGCAGTCTTTCAGATCAACAATGAGTAGATGCCAGTGTTCAGGCAGCATAGATGGATTGGGCAGCCCGGGCTGGAGGGCTCCCATGGGCTGCATCTGCGCATTTACCGCACGCAGATCATGGAGGAGGCGAAATTTCCCTGACTTTTTCCGGACAACGAATATGGGTGTATTCCACGGGCTAGTGGACAATCGTAAATGTCCCTGAGACAGCTGTTCCTCAATTAGTTGATGCGCTGCTGCAAGGCTTTCCTTTTTCAACGGCCACTGCTTGATCCAAACCGGGGTGTCTGATAATCACTTCAACGGGATCAGGAAAGCTTTAGAAGCAGTGACCGTAGCTGAAAAGGATCGCTGGTAGTCAGGATGACACCAATCTGGTCCAGCACATCACGGCCAATTAGGCCATAAACTCCTTGAGGCAGAGGCATAACTGTTACATACGTATTCGCGACTCTCCCATCTATGATCACTTGAATGTGCTCTCTGCTGCACATCACTGATGAGTGTCCCCCAACTCCTTCAACCCCACGAGCCATAGGTACCAAAGGCCAGTTGGGTGGCCAATGGTTATTGTCCACAATGGTGAGGTCGGCTCCAGTATCCAATAATACAGTAAGGCAAATCTGTGTCCCATTCGAGCAGAAGGTAACTTCGGTCACTGGACAGCTATTCATTGCCATAGTTAGCAGAGCCAAATCTCCTGTTGATCCAAAGCCAGCGGTTCCCCTGGTAACCGGCGGGGAAGGCCTCCATCTCTTTGGTCAGTTGGGGCAGAGGCACTAATTGAGCAATTTTGCTGTTTGCTGGAAAATGAATTGGGGGAAATAAAGTCTGTACCATTATGCATATAGTCCCAGTAAAGTCAGCATCAATAATTCCTGGCAGAATAAACAGTCCTTTAATGCTGCTTGATGATCGCCCAATTAGTAAAGCACCTTGTGGCTGTCCATTAATTACTATTGGGCCCTTAACCTTAGTTGCAATCCTTTGCGGTTGTTGATCGATCAGTGTAACATCTATTGCTGTCGCCAGGTCCAAGCCGAGGCTCCCTCTAGTGGCTGGCTGGAGGGCACTCGCAGGAACGGATTCTTGTTGGCAGATGCTGGAACTTGTTGCTGAGGCAGTATCAGGCTGTTGTCTAGCTGTGCAGGGGCTGCCACTGTTGTCGTTGCGCGGCAGCCCATCGCACTCATTTGGGTGTTTCCTGATCGCCCACATGCACTGGTGTTATGGCTATTCATGTTGCACTTCCCGCACCAGACTCGTCGAACAGGGCATTCTTGTCGAATGTGTCCTTCTTTCCCACATCGAAAACACTTGGGACGGCACCACGTCGGTGGTCGCTGTTGCTTCTCAGATGGACGTAATGGGGCTAGGGCAGCAAAGGCTTGGTGCTGGGCCTGAATCAGGTCCCTCCCTAACTCCCGAACTGCTTCTACCAACATAGCCTGGGGGCCTACAGGCACCCTGCTCATACATTCCAACATCTGCTCTATCCTAACATCCTCAGGAGATGTTAGTATAATAGACTTTGTTGCTGGGTTAGTATTTTCTAAAACACATTGCCTGAGGAGCACAGGTTTCATCCAGTCTTGAACCTCTGCCTGTTCTATAGCTGCGGTTACCCGATCAATGAACTGTGCAAAGGTTTTGTCCCGTCCCTGTTTTATTGCCATATAAGATGGAGAAGGGGGGGCTGTTTTAACTGCGGCTATGGCTAGCCTTGCTGTCCGCATGGCCTCCGGCAGACATCTGGACCTTGCTGCATTTGAGCGTCTATGGTAATATATCGCCCCACTCCTATAAGCTGTTCCACAGTTACCCCAAACAGTGGGTCATGCTGCTGTCTGGGCTGTTGAGCTGCTATTTCACAGAGTCGTTGCCAGTGGGCCTGCCATATCAATAACTGAGACTGGGTCATAATCATTTTCATAACAACCTTAATATCTTCCTGACACAAAAGGGTTCCCCCCCATATGTAATTTAATAACTGCTTCGTGGGTTCACCATGTAACCCAGACTCATTAACAGTACTACTCAACTGCGAGAGCATTTTCCAATTCAATGGACTATGGCTGCCATAAATGGCTCCATCTTCAGCCCATTTGAATCAAACTGGAAATGCCAGATTCTCAGAGAGGGTACCAACAATGTCATATTGCTTATCCTCTGCCGCCTGGCGCATGATCTCCCGCCAGTCAACATGACGTACCCACCCCTGTGCTTTCGTTGTATCTGACCACATTGGGAGGCCATCTTCCCTCTCCCCCCCCCGCCTCCGAGGTTGGGGGGGGTGGGGGAGCATGACTGTAAGGGCACTGGGGTGGGGCTGGCCTCCAGACTTCCCCTATTTATGTTAACAGAAACTGGCACTCCTGTTGATGGTACAGGAATATGATCACTGTCAAAAACCATAGAACCGGATGCATCACTTTCTGGGGTAACAGTGGAACTTTCCCCCCCCAACTTTGTAGTTGCCACAGCTGCAAGGTTCTTTTCAAGCTGATATCGCTTAATATTATTCACCACCTTCCTCCACGGTTTCATCATTTTCCTTGCAGCTTTATCCTTGTCAATTACCATATCCCATAAAACATCACCTAATCGTCTCCAATCCTCGACATCAAAAAGAGAATTAGGATTTTGAAAACATCCTTTGACCTGTCATAACGCTACTAATCCCACAAGTGATTTTACACAATCTACTCCCCGTTTTTCTAAAAAGCACTGTAATAAATCCAGGGCTACCTCCTGTTCCATATCGTCGAACTGGTGCTCCCTGATTAAGGCACCTCCGGTCCTGCACTGCCTGGCTAAGGCACAGTACCGTTACCGCCGACACACCCCTGATGAAGGCACTGACGGCCCTGTGCTCCCTGGCTAAGGCACAGTAACACTCCCGCCGGCCCGGTGCTCCCTGATTAAGGCACCTCCGGTCCTGTGCTCCTTGACTAAGGCACAGTACTGTTACCGCCGACCCACCCCTGATTAAGGCACCGTCGTCCCTGTGCTCCCTGTCTAAGGCACAGTAATGTTCCCTTACTTTGACATGTTGCTGATGCTCCGTGATTAAGGCACCAGTTGCAGCTCTTGCCAGTAGCCCTTGCAGAGAGCGACCCTCTATCTTGGTTCAGGTCCTCGGAATGACACATCGGAGATCCAATGTTCGATCGTTCTTGATCCCCGGGCGCTGCTGTATCTGGTGTTTCTCCGTGTCCGTTTCTGATCCCCCGGGCGCTGCTGTATCCTGCACTTCTCCGCTTCCCGTCTCGACCCCCCAGGTACACTGCTGTATCCGGCACTTCTCTGCTTCGGTCTTGGTCCAGGTGCGCTGTCTGGCACTTCTCCGCTTCGGTCTTGACCCCTGGACGCTGTGGAGCCGGCGCTTCTCCGCTTCCGGTCTCGACCCCCCCAGGCGCTGCTGTAGCCGGCACCTCTCCGCGTCCGCTCTCGATCACCCGGGCGCTGCTGGAGCCGGTGCTTCTCCACAGTCCGCTCTCAATCCCCAGGGTGCTGCTGTATGTGGACGCTTCTACGCGTCCAGTCTCGGTCCCCGGGCGCTGCTGTACCCGGCGCTTCTCCGTGTCCGCTGCTCCATCCGTGTTATTCTTCTGTGCAGATCCCTGTTCAGGTGCCATCTTGTGGAGCTGCGGAGGAACGACATGCCGAGACGGACTCAATGTGGGTGATAGAGCATCATATATCTTTATTGGACCAGGGTACATATATTTATACAGCCAGCGCTAATTATTATGCCTCCTAGTCACTAGCTGATTGGCTTAAGCTCTAAAGGTCGTATTCACACGGTCCACCTACTTGCAGTTAGCTAACAGCACAAGCTTCTCATAACACTAAGTTTCTCATGCCACTATTCCTAATTCCTCTTGACTTGTTTTCGATACACAACGGTACCATAACACAAAGTTTCTCAGGCCACCGTTACCATAACACTAGGTTTCTCAGACCACTATTTCTAATTCCTCTTAACTTTTTTTCACACACCACGGTACACAAGGCCGAAGTGTCCTTGACATTCTTCATGTATCAGCATCTGCGAGCAGCTGCAGGCAAACCCTAGTGAGGCCCAGCATCAGCGAGGCAGCATCAGCCCTTAGAACAGGCTCTGATCGTGCAATTGCTCGGTGGGCTCATGACCCTTGTCTCTGAGCCGTTCTCCAACAGATACTGACAAGTTAGAGCAGACTTCTTTGAGCCCAAGCTATGGTTTTGTTTGTTTGTTTTTTGTTTTTTTTTTTTTTTTTTCACAGAAAATCCCCTCAGAATTACTTCTCTTTCTTTAGAATAACATCATTCCTTTTTTAGTAGTGATCTCAAGTTTGAGTTGTTGCTGAGTGAGGGTACCTTCTCTGAAGTGGCAGAAATCCTCATCTTTCACATGGCTCTCACCCTGAACATGGGAGAGAGCTGAGGGAGAAAAGGGCTCCCTGTGCCCTAGTGCAGTCGGAAGAGCTGATCTGCCCTGAGTGACCTGCTGGTTACCACACAGGTGCCCTCTGCTTACAGCTCTCTCCACTGGAGGATGATGTAATTAACAACATACTTGAAGAAGAAATTTGACTTCTGTAAGCCTGGAAGAGCCCATTTTCAAATTCCATTTCTCCAAAATATTCTCTCTGTTCCTGTACAGCTGAACAGAATGGGATACAGAGGGGTGGTCTGGTCTCTGCTCCCTGGAGATCTCCCTGCCTGGAGCCATTTCTCTGTCCAAATGTCACCTCCCTGTCAGTGCTGCCAGCCCCCATCCCACCCGCTGTGTGCTCAGCTCTGCCCTGCAGACCCCTCCTGGCAGCAGGACACTGCCCAGGGACAGCTCTGTGTTTGCATGTCTTAAGCAGCACCTCAGCCAAAAGTTTAACCCTCAGGCAAAGGTGATCTTGGTACTGTTGGTATATAGAGTAGTGGGTGAAGGCACTTTAAGAGGTCTCTGGCAGATCTGCTGATCCCTCAGTGTAATGGATCAGCTGTCTCAGTGACTTTCTGTCCTGGTTCGGGCTGGAATAGAGTTCCTGTTTGTTTTAGTAGCTGGAGGAGTGCTGCAGCACACTGAGACCCCAGGGGCTCCCCAGGTCCCAGTGCCCTCACTTGTGTGCGGGGGTGGGGGGAGCACAGCTGGAGTGCTGGGCCGGGATTGGCTGATATTCCATATCATGTGACATTATGCTCACCATATAAAGGCAGGAGAGGGCTGGGAGAGGCTGCTGCTTCTGGGAGTGTTGCAGTGGTGGCTTTGTGTTTGGGATTGCTGGCTGGGAGCAGGTGGGTGGTGAGCAGCTGTATTGTACATTACCTACTGATATTGCTATCAGTGTATTATTCTGTTATTAAATTGTTTTTATCTCAACCTGTGAGTCTCCCTTTGCCCTTCCGATTCCCTCCCCATTCCCAAGTGGGGGGAGGATGGGTGAGCGGCTGTGTGGCATTTAGCTGCTGAGTAGGCTCAAACCACGACAGTTTTTGGCTCCCAATGTGGGGCAGAGGTTTGCGATGTGATAAGGATATTAATTGGGAGAGGTAGCGAGCAAAATACAGACTGAACTCTGTTAGTGGAATGATCTTTGTAATGTCTGTAGTTGTAATTGTGGGGAAGTTTTTTTCAGGTGTGGTGAAGGGACTATGGGTGGACGTTCTGTATTGTGTCTCAGTATTTTGTCAGTTATGTTTTATTTGGGTGTGGGGAAGTTCTTTTCATTCTGGTTTTGCCTACTCTTTGTTCTGATGTTGATGTGTTTGCTATTTTCTGTACTAAATGTTGGATCTCTTAATTCTTAAATACATGATTCGCAGAGGTGAGGGGTGGAATGTCCTGGGTTGAGTGAGTGGTGGAGATTTTTGGTGGCAGGGGAGGGGGCTATCGGGGTGGGACCCTGTGAGAAGCTTCTCGAAGCTCCCCCAGCTCCAAGTCAGCTGCACTTCTGTTTGAAAAACTGAGCCAATCAGCTGCGCCTCTGTGATATCATATTTAAGAAGGGACGTGGTGATGGGCAGTCGGACTTGTGAGGAGGAGTTGCTGCAGCTGCGTGAACACCAAGGTCAGTGGAGGAACAGAGGAAGAAAGGAGGGGGGAGGTGTGCTGGAGCAGGGAGCCCCCTATATCCTGTGGTGAGATGACAGGGCGGCCCACCCCCACCACCCATGAAGATACACAGTGGAGCAGACATTGATTTGTGGCCTGTTGTTCCTGCTCAGCTGATCAAGGTTCTTTGCCCGAAGAAGGCCGGGGTCTCATGGGAAAAGGCAGCCCTGATGCTGTAATTCAGCGCTGGGAGGATTGCAGTATGCGTTGGAGTCCCACGCCGGAGCAGCTTGGGAAGGGATGCAGCCGTGGGAGAGAATCCAGTCAAAGGAAGTTAGTGACCGATGACGGAGCAGTGTGGGGAACGCTGTGGCCCGTGGGAGGAATTCATGTCGGAGAAAGTTTGTGGAGGACTGTCTCCTGTGAGAGAGGGACCACGATGGAGCAGGAGGAACAAGTTTCAGACACTCCCCCATTGTGGTTGGCTGCCTTCTCTGCAGGGCTGCTCTCAACCAACTCATCACCCAGCCTGTATCTGTGCATGAGGTTGTCCCAACCCATGTGCGAGACCTTGCACTTGGTCTTGCTGTACTTCAGGAGGTTTACATGGGCCCACCTCTCCAGTCTGTCTAGGTCCCTCTGGATGACATCCCTTCCTTCGAGCATGTTGACTTCACCACAGATCTTGGTATCGTCGGCAAACTTGCTGAGGGTGCACTTGATCCCACTGTCCATGTTGGCACCAACGATGTTAAACGGCAACGGGCCTAACACTAACTCCTGGGGAACACCACTAATCACACTTCTCCAATTGGACATCAAGGTGTTGACCGCAAATCTTTGAGTGCGACTATCCAGACAATTCCTTATCCACCAATTGGTTCATCAGTCAAATCCATGTCTCTCCAATTCAGAGAGAAGGATGTCGTGTGGGACAGTGCCAAATGGCTTGCACAAGTCTGGGTAG
This sequence comes from Tyto alba, assembly GCF_018691265.1. Lineage (NCBI taxonomy): Eukaryota > Metazoa > Chordata > Aves > Strigiformes > Tytonidae > Tyto > Tyto alba. The sequence continues at coordinate 7,574,245 of NW_024881277.1, read as the reverse complement.
ATGATGTCATTTGCTCTTCCAAATGTTCTTTGATAGGGCCAGCAACTGGCGAGACAGGTGTGTGTATATCACGTTGGTGTGTATGTATGTCAGTGGGTGTAACCACTAGCAAACACCAAACCAGAGCAACAGTGAGTAGAAGAGGACTGGGAGTCTGGAATTTTTGACAGCTTAAATTTGGACTGGACAATAGAGAGACCAGAATTTATGGAAATAGCTACTGGAGGAGTAAGGTGGCTCAAACCACCTCCTGGAGATACTGTGGGTGCTTGGGCATCTGGTACTGATTATGCCATAGGTCTTTACCTGAAGGGGAACTTGTCCTTTTTGGAAGAGGGCATCAGGAATGCATGGAGCTCTGTCTGGGGATGGATGAGGAGTCAGCTGATGCATAATGACTGCGACAAAGACCGTGCTGAGATCAGAGTCTGTGCTGTGCAACACACCCCATCAAGAAATGATGCTGTTAAACAGTAGATTTGTAGTGGTGGCAACCATGCTGTTTTTGCAAGGGGGGCTTCTGTCCAATTACTAATAGGATGTGCTGCTACCAACGTGCATTTGGTGTTTCACGCTGTCACTGGCAGAGGTCCCACGAAATCAGTCTGTGGTTGTGCCCGTGAGTCTTCACTCTGTTGGTGCTGGACTGGGGCTTTAACTCCAGCGTAATCTGCACTGGTCATGGCAGGAGAAAGACAGTTCCTACACCAGAGATCTACATCCTGCTTCCTGTTAGGCCAGCACTCACTGTCCTTCACTCTGCTCAGAGGGTTTGCCTTAGCTCATGGATGAGCTTAATTAGATTCTAACTGAACATTCTGAGTTACTTTAACTATGGGTCATCCCAGAGAATGTGCTGGCAAGGGTAACAGGATCCATGGTACAGCCCACAGGAACCTGGGCCTTCCCAGAAGAACCTGTGGAACTTGAAGAAGACTGACACTTGAATTCCCAGACTCCAGTGAAGGCATTGCATTTATTGCCACTTATGTGAGTGAAAATGTGTTCCTCTGCTAGAAACCGAGATGCTGTTCCATCTTTCTCTAGCTCATTTTCAAAAATCTTTTGTTCTCTTTCTAAATCTTGTGGTTGGCCAATATCTAGCTGCAGTTACTTAATTTGTAACCAGAGTCTGTGTCTGTGGACCCTAAGATCTTATGTTGTTTTGATTAAGACAATTTTCTTAAATTGGGAAATTCCTCATCCTTCAATTTCTGGATGGCTTTTTGCATGTTCTTTACCTTTTCAACTATTCTTCTCAGAAGAAACCTATTTCTGAATGCACCAGATTGGATCAAGATTCTCTATTGCTGGGGCAATGGGAGAAGCCCGAGGAGCCCCTGGGCCAGGAGTCTTTTCCTGGGAGAGGGGCTGGCCCAGAGGGTCTTGCTGGCAAGGGACAATAAGGATGCCTGGGAGACCGGAGCAAGGGACACAGGGAGACACTGGCCTCCATCTCCTCATGCCATGGCTGGCCCTCAGCCCTGGGGCTGATGGGGAGCCTGAGACCCCTCTCTTTCCTTCCTTCACTCCCCACATGTGGATGGGCCTCAGGAAACATCCAGGAGCCTGGAGGATGCACAAACCTCCTGGGATGAGGTTCCACCGCTGCAGGGGAAGAGGAAGGGTGTGTGAGACAGATGGGAGTGCAGGGAGAGAGTGGGGGGGGTGTGGCAGTGTGTGTGTAACAAACAGTAAGATGAGAGGTCTGTGGCAAGGGGAGGTGTGGAAGTGTATCGTAGTGAAGTGGAAGTGGTGGAGTTTTGATTTGAAGGAGAAGAAGGTGTGCAGTTCAGTGCTGAGACATGGAGCTATATAGATGACTGAAGTAAGGCTGGGTTTGGGGATAACTTTGAAAATTGAGGAGCAATAGCAGGCCTTTGGAAGAAGTTCCACAGGTTATGGGGAACTCACAGCCATTTGAAAAAGAAGAGAACATGACAGTTTTGTTTGAACAAATAATGAATTAAGACAGAGTGTTACCAGTAAATCTTGGGATGCGATGGGATCAGAGTGAGATGGGGAAGCAGAGGTGGTGGTTCTGCACAGAAACAGGCATAGGCAAGTTTAGGACAGCCTGTGGTGGGAATGTCCCCTCCGATGGGGCTGGGACCCCCCAACACAACTGAAAGCCTTGTCCTTCTGACAATGGCTGCTGTCTCTTCCACTGAGGTCTGTGAGAGCACACCAGTTCCTTACAGCCATAGCGCTCTGCTGCCTCCTCCTCTACCCTCCACACAGCCTGGGAGGAGTCCTCCCGCTGTCCTACACTTGGCATCACACCCCCTTACATCTCACTGACCCCAGGAAGAGCCCTCAGCATCCCCTGAGGGGAAGGATCCCCATTCCCAGGCTATGGGGGTCAGGGCTTGAACAGCCTGCATGAGGAAACACATCAAGGGCTTTCACAGTCGCCTGAACATTTGATTTTCAGCCTGGGAGCAGTGCCTCTGCCTTCCTGCTTCATCACCCCCAGGGACAGGAGCCTTGTCTCCTCATTCCCTCCATGGGCTCTTCAGTGATGGCCCTCGGTGGCGATCACTGACACCCTCAGGAACTTGGAGGGTTCCTGCTGACTCCGACTTCTCTAGAGACCAGATCAATCCCTTTCCAGGATCTGCAGTTCAGCAACTGGGCACCAGAGGTCTCAGAAGCAGCTAAAACGTCCTCAATAGCCAAGTCTCTGAGTATCACTGAATTCCTCAGTTCCTATGTGGTGAATTTGAGTGGTTTCAGGAGTGTAGTCAAAGTGAAAAGCTTTCCATATTAAATGTTAATAAGAAACAATCTCTTCTTTTTCCACTAGCTCTTATTTTCCTGCTTACACACTAAGGGACATCACCCAACTGCAATTGTTACTGATTCTATAGCATCTCCTGATTAAGTCTGAATATGGAGGGAAGTCAAGACCCTGTATGTCAGACACTCTCTGGACAGTGTTTGTCCCTACCTCCAACCCCACGTCTATCACCAGCCCCCTGTGACTTACAGCACCTTTGTTCCAATCTGAGCTTTCTCCAGGATGGTTTGTAGATGCACATTTCAGCCCATTCACACCAACACCTACCTGATGTACTTGGGAAATGAGCTGCACACAGACGCAGAAGAATGTTTCTTACTTGCCAAAAAACAAAACCAAATGATTGTCCAGTTCAATAATATATATATAAAAAAAATAACAAACCAAACCAAAAAAAAAAAAAAAAAAAAACCAGAACTCCTCTTCTGCACATGAAGTTCACCTAAACTGCTCTGAAGTCCAATTTCTATCGTGGAGACGCCCTTACAGCAAAGGAAAATATATTTTTTGTCAAGCAGAGAATCCCCTGACCCAGACTCTGTCCATAATTACTCACGGTTTCTCACACCCTGAAGTTATAAGCTCCCTAAATTCACAGAGGTATGTAAAGAGTCTAAACAAAGGAAATTTCCTCTTTTGAATAGTCATATCTGCACTAATCCCATTGTCTGTGGGCTACAAGTACGTCTTCCAGTAGGCTCTGCAACATCTGGACCCACTCATTTCTTATTCGCCTCCAACACGGGGCAGCTTGGGTGCAATTGTCCAGTCTGCCTCATCTACTCAAGGGACAGAAATGAGCTGTCTCGACTGAGATGCTTTGGCTCACCCTGCCTGTCCACCAGCTCCTGCTCCAGAAAGTCTCCCATCAGCCTGGGGACACATTTCCCAGTCCCATGCCATGGCCTCATCTACCCTTGTGTATCTTGCAGGCAGTGGTCACCACTTTGTGGGCAACTGAATCAACCCTTGAATGAAGATCTCTGACAAAGGTTGAACCATTTTAAGAAATAGGTTGAGAACTGGAGCCCTGGATAGAAAACAGTTTATGGATTTCTCCTGGCTACATCCCGTTCAGTATTTGGTTGGGTTTTCTTCATCATGCTGTCTTCTCTGCAGATCTTCAGGGCCATACTGAGGATCCCCTCTGAGCAGGGACAGCACAAAGCCTTTTCCATGTGCCTCCCTCACCTGGCCATGATCTCCCTGTTCATCCACACTGACATGTTTGCCTACCTGAAGGTCTCCTCTATGTTCTCCCCATCTCTGTATCTGATAGTTTCATTTCTGTAATTAGTGAATGCTTTCAGAATTGAACGCCCTCTTCTATAGCATAAGGAACCAGGAACTCAAGGAGTTTTGTTTGGTTTTTTTGTTTGGTTTTTTTTTTTTTTTTTTTTCTGAGCCTCACATCATATGGAATGGAAAATCTCTTTGGTCCTTTGGGGTCAGCTGTCCCAGCTGTGCCCCTGCCAACTTCTTGTGTACCCCCAGCCTCCTTGCTGCAGGGGAAGAGTGGGAAAAAGAGAAAGCCTTCATGTTCTGCAAGGACTGTTCAGCAACAGCCAAAACTCTGATGTGTTATCAGTGCTGATTTAGTAACAAATCCAAAGCACATCACCCTATGGGCTGCTATGAAGAAAACCAACTCTATCCCAGCCGTTTACAGGTCATACAGCCAGGGTGAGGAGTCAACAATGTCTTCATTGAATGGTCGCAGGAAATCAGTGGATCACACAACCTGGCTCTTCTGGAGGACACAGTTTCCTTGGTATTCACTGCTCATGTGGTTCAGCAGCATGCAAACCACCCAGGACGTTTCTTGTGGAGTTTGTGGAAATATTCTTAGCACAGATGGCAAATAGTCCTTTCAGTCTGCTCACCTGGACCTGGTATTCCCAAAAGAGCTGGTCAGGGATGTGAATACCATTGTCAGGACGTGACCATGAAATCCTGGTCTCCCAGATCCCCAGGGACGTGGGGAAGGAGAGGAGCAGAGCACAGGCCCTGGACTTCAGGGCAGGAGAACTTGGCTTCTCGAGGGCACTGCCAGGGGGGATCCCGTGGGCGCAGTGTCAGGGCACTGAGAGCATCCATAGGCCTCCATCGGCCCTGGCCAGCCCAACCTCGCGTCTGGGCCCACACCTCTGTCCCTGGGCCCAGGAGACCATTGAAGCCCAAGCCAGAGTTTCAACACCAGCTTGATCTATGCAGTAGGTGTACTGGTTTCCAGACCAGCCATGGACACAGCCTTGCCTGTCAATGATCCCTGTGGATTTGGGCTTTCAGTCTCACTCCCCAGCTTAGTTCTTTACGGGGTGTACAATGAAATGACACTGTGGCCTCCAAGTACCAGACCCCCGCTGATTCACAGAGGCCTAGAGCCTTTCTGCTTCCTTTCTTCTCATCACTTGGTCAGGTTTGGGGAGGAGAAGAAGGAAAAGCAGGGCAGGTTTCTGGGTACCAGTGACTGGATGTGGGGAGCAGAGGATTCACAAGTGAAATGATCAAAAAGCTATGTTAGTTCCAAACTTTCATTCTGAGCTCCTTTCTCAGAGGCTTAAATCTTCAGCAGCAACGTGGAAGCTCTGAGATCCCTCTATCTCCCTCTCTTTTAGTAATTAAGTTGATAGTACCCAAGTCAGACTTTCTCAAGGATGCCCTGACGAAAGCGATCGGAGGTTTTTCAGCAGCCATAGACTCTCAGCCTTTCTCTGCAGATGACCCTTACTATTTGTCATGACAGCCTAAGAATACCTTTGCTTCTCTATACATTTTGGTCCTCATTTTTCCAGTTGTGATGATGTGTTCTTCAAAGAAATAGCATTATTCTTTCCCTCCTACTTCAGTATCCAACCATCTTGTGCAACCCAGAAGCTTGTTCTCAATAAGGAGCTCTCTGTGTATTTAAGCAGAATAAATGAATTCACAACTTTTTTGCCTTAGATCCATCCTGATCGGGGCAGGAGTGAATGAGGAATTAAAACACCTTTCTGGCTGCACCAGCTCAGGGCAGGCCTCTCTGTCAGCGTGGCAGCAGAAGCTGCCTGAGAACCTCCAGGGCTGGGGCTCTTGTGCAGGTCACGGGAGAGGGGATGGCATGGAGGGGCTGCAGAGCCCTCAGGATGTGCTGGAGAGGAGAGCAGGGGACGCTGGGTGCCACTGGAGTCCTTCTCCTTGTGCCATTGATGCCTCCCATCTTTGGGGCTGACCCCTCTCTGCCCCCGAGGAGCTGCTCTGCATTTCAGAAGGGCTGAGGCTGTGGTGGGAGTGCCAGGAACCTGCCTTGGGACTAACCCAGACTGGGCTTTGCTGGGGAGGGAGGTGGAGGAGGGCAGGGGAGGGGGAAATCTTGGAGAAGTTGGGCTTGACTAGAAAGTACCAGGAAGAGAAAAAACAGAGTATAAGTCGTACTGCATGACCACGCAGGGAGAAGACACACCAGGGGATTTGTGGTGCAGAGCCAGGGCTTGTGGAAGGGATTGAAGGCATGCAGGTGCAGGAGAGAAGAGGCTGCTCTGTGCTCTTGTTGGCATGAACAGACCAGGAAGGTGGCCCAGGGCCTTCATCTCCCCCCAGCATCTCTCACTGGTTATTTCCAGCACTGGCTGCTCACCCAAGCTTATGAGTGAGTCTTTCTGTGAGACCATCTCCATCCTCCTGCTGGTCTCAGGGTCTGTATGGGGGGACTGGCCAGCCCTGCCTGGCCTCTCTCCTGGTCCAGACCCCAACAGACCCTGGAGCAGGGCTGTCTGTAAAGACCAGCATGGGCCACAGCTGGGTCTGGGCAGGGGTCAGATGCTGGGGGAGCCTCCAAACCACCATGGACTTGGGAGAAGGGGCAATGAAAACTGTATTGGGGATTGATCCAGAGAACCTTTCAACTATCACAAACCAAATGAAGGAGGTGATTGGTGAAATACAGCACAGATTGCTCAAGGGCAAATCATGACAATATAACATCATCAGCTTTTTAACAAATAACATCTTCTAGTGACATGGGGAGATCAGTGGATGTTGTTGTCCTGGACTTCAGCAAAGCATTCAACACTGTTTCCTACATCCTTCTCCTGGACAAAGTAGCAAGACAGAGATTGAAGGGTTGGTGTGGGAGATGGGTAGGAAATTGGCTCAGAGGCTGCACTCAGAGGGTGGTGATCAATGCTTTTACTTAGGCTGGAAGCCTGTAGCACATTGGATCCCCCCAGGAATTGGTACCGGGTCCCATGCTGTTCAACATCTTCATAAATGATGTGGATGGTGGGGTTGAAATCACCCTCACCAAGTTTGCTAATGACGTTAAGCTGGGTGGTGAGGTGGACATGCCAGAAGGGAGAGTCATCTTACAGAGAGACCTGCACAGGCTGGACGAATGGGCCAGCAAGAACAATATGAACCACGAGACAAAGACAAGTCAAAAGTCCTGCACCTGAGTCAGAGCAACCAAAGAGCCCAGTAGAGGCCAGGAGGTGTGTGGCTGGGGAGCAGCCTTGCTGAGAGGGACCTGGGGGTTCCTGGTGGAAAGCAAGCTGAAGAGGCTCCGGCAGTGCCCCGCTGCAGCAACAACAGCAAATAGGCTCCTGGGCTGCATCCACAGGGGCGTTACGAGCAGACACAGGGACATGATCATCCCACTCTGCTCAGGCTTTGTCAGGCTACAGCTGGAGTGCTGTGTCCAATTCTGGTCCCCACAATGAAAGAAATCCGCAGGCAGACTGGAGACAGTCCAAAGGGCTAAGGACAGTCATTCACTGGAAGGAACTCCCCAAGGGATATGGTGGAGTCCCCACCATCCCCACCACTGCAGGTTTTCAAGAAGCAATTGGACAGGGTGCTGGATAGTTTCATGTAGGCTCCCTTTCCCACAAAAGTTTGGACCAGAAGATCTTTTGAGGTCACTTCCAACCTGGTCTGGTCTGTTATACTGTGATTCAATGAATATCTCTTTGGTCAGTTGGGGTCAGCTGTCCTGGCTGTGTCCCATCTAACCCCCAAATACTTGCCCATCCCCAGCTACTTGCTGGGAGGAGGAAGAGTAAGAAATAAAGAAGACCCTGATGCTGCACAACCGTTGTTCCACAATAACCAAAACACTGCTGTGTTCTCAACACTGGTTTAATCTCAAACGCAAAACAAGCCACCATAATGGCTGCAACAATGAAAGTTAACCCCATCCCAGCCAGACGAAACACACTTGCACTGGGGGCCCCAAAATTGATACGACAGTGTATAGGTGTTCAAACGAGTGATGAGTGTTTGGTAAATCACTCCCCTCACTCTTCTGGCAGGGCTCCTCTTTAAACACTCCAGGACACTGCTGGCTGCCTTTGCAACCAGTCATGCTGGATTGTGCTGATCGCTGCTGGATCATGTTTTGCTTCGTGACCCCCAGCATGACCAAGTACTTGTCCGCAGAGCTGCTCCCCTGCCAGACAGTCGTCATCTCCTGTCACTGCAGGGTGTCAGTCTCTCCCAGGGGCAAGACCTGGACATTTTCCTTCTTCTGTCCTGTGAAGTTCCTGACAGGACAGTCCTCTCATCTGCCAGGTTTCATTGGAATGGCATCCCTAGGGCACAGGAATGGTCCTCTCAATTTTGGTGTCATTTGACAAACACTGTCAGAATTGCCTCCTCTGGGTCATGGATAGAGTTGTTAAATTGCCCAGATCCCAGGAGAGCTCCCTGTGCTGCCCCACAATGCCCCAGTATCTCCCCCTGGCCTCCAGGTATGGTATGACCCCTTCACCACAGCTCTCTGAGCCTCAGCCTCCAACTGGTGTTTCACCTCCCTGTCTGTCGACCCACCCAGACTGTAATGGCCTAACGTGGGTACGAGAATATTGAGGGAGATCATGGCCAGTGTCTTGCAGCATTGGAGGTACCTGACATCCACTGTTCTTATGTCACACACAAAAACAGTTACTTCATCCTGCAGGCAATCAGGTTGGCGGGGCATGATTTACCCTTGGACAGTCCCTGCCGACTGCATTTGGACATTTTCTTCTCTTTTAGGTGCCCAGGAACGTCACCCAAGAGGACTCTAACTGACGGCACACTCCTCACCAAAGAGAGCTTGTACAGCCTGTGGTTCCCTGGGTGGCCCTTGTGGGATCTTTCAAAGTTGGCTGCAACATTGGCTTGTCCTCTCCCACAAGAAGCCTCTACCAATCCCATGACCTCTTAACAGGCATATGCCAAAGAAATATCCATATTCCAGTCTAACTTCATTGCCACTATCCTGCCTGGTTTACCACATACTTAATTTCTCTAATCTTTCATGAATTTGCACCTGGCCAGGATACAATGAACATTTCTCACATCAACTTTTCAGATGCAGACCCCTGAGGCAAAGGACCTTTCCATTATTCTCCAGATTTCTCCTTCCCTTTATTCTTTGTTCCTTCAGATAACTCTCACCTATGTTGCTCTTTTGAACTTTAGGGAGTAAAAGCTTTCAACAGCCTCGTTGTCTCCTTAGTCAACCCTTTAATTGTGTTTATATCTATCTTTTTGTATTTACCTACTTAAAGTATTTCTCCTGACATTACACCCTGCAGTTGGCAAACTCATTAACGATATCTTGTACTTAGCATATGCTTGCAGAGTGTTTTTACAGTTAGTGAAACTTTATCACACTTTAGATTTTCTTTGTTTCCAAGGAACTAAAACCCTTCTGTGCCTGTGGGCAGCCAGTTCTCTAAGGACAGCAGTGGGAGCTGGTGCAAAGGACCTGTAAGATCCAGCTGCAGAGATCAGTGGAGAAGGCTGATGTAAGGAGAAGTGATGCGAGTCCCAGGGGGCCAATGTGAGAAATGGTGAGACTGGGCAATGAGGAGCCAGGTTGTCCATACTATGTTGGACCCCAAGGGACTGTCCAGACCTCCCAAGGATACACTGTGCATCAATATCAGAGACAGAATGTTGTTATCACCTCTTCTCTAAACAGAAATTAATATAAAATGCTCTTTATAATGAAGAATCATTTTTATTAGATATATTTGGAAATGTTCCTCCTTAACTACATTCCAAAATTTATTCAATTATCTGTACGAGTCTTCAAGACTTAAAGGAAAATGCATGGCTTGTTAGGACATTCTGTATTTTAATGAGCCCCATGGTGTGTTTGGCCCTGAGTCCATGAGCCTCAGATACTGAGAGGAGACTGAGCAAAATACTCAAGAAGTCAAAGTCAGAAGAAAACCCAAAGTACCTTGAAGCATTGATTGGCCCCACTGGGGGCCATTACTGACAAAGCCTCTCTATGGACTCGTTAGAGCAGATAATTGGAGGCTGTGGTTGCAGGTAGGCAAAGGCACTGTGCAGGTGGCTGTAATGATGCAAAACCCCTTGGTTTGTTTTATGAAGCAGAAAGGCCAATCCCTGACCCCCAGGCCCTGTGAAGGCAGGTCCTGTCCCTCACGTGTGGGTCAGGGCTCTTCCTGGGGGCAGTGGGGTGTGAGGGTGAGCAATGTCACGTGTAGGGAAACTGCACAACACCCCCCAGCTTCCCCAAGAAGAGGAGAGGACAAAACAAATTTCAGAACCTGAAAATAAGATTTTATCCTGATAGGCCTCATCAACAGAGGCGACTGCCATAGTTAAGAGGACAAAGAGCTTGTTCTTGTGTGGCCTTTTCAGCTCTTCCAGAGCCCTTGGTCACCACTACTGCAGGCTTCATTCTACTGTCCCCTTTATGCACCTTTTTCCCTTCAGGCTGTTGACATCCATCTTGCTTTCCCACCGAGCTGTCACCCCAGCATTTCTGTACCTTCACTGAAGTCTCTCCACCCTCGCTGGCTGGTCCTTGAAAAACAATGCTGTGGGCTTTTTGAGAGTCCTTCTGGGCACCTCCTATACCACAACGCAACCCTTGTAGTGAGATTTCCTTCCCTCACATCCAGACTGAAGTTTCCAAGCTGCACTTTGTAGGTAGTTAAGGCTTGGCGGTCAGAAGATGTCGCGCTGTACGGAAAGGTAGGACCACTCTCCGGACAACCAATAGCGTTTGGCTTGTCATGTAAGCAGACAGAAGTGACGCTGTAAACCCAAGCTTTATAAGGTTGTGTCACACAGCAATAAATGCCATTTTCCATCCACCACATTGGTGTCTGTGAGCTGATGGCCCGAGCAGCCTGGGGTTGGTCACCGTGCCGTTCCTGAACCAGGTCGCCACGCCTCCGAAAGGCAAGAAGTGGTGCCAAAACCTGGGAAAAACATTGCCTGGAATCGGGTGAACGGTGGCCGGAGCGGCAGGACCAGCCCGGCTGGGAGCACGCTCCCGGATCAACAAGGAGGATGGAAGCCCTTGTGAAGGTTGTATTACAGTTGCATAAGTTGTGGGGGAAAGTCATACAGGCCCTGCAGAGGGCAGTACAAGCGCAGGAGACCCAGAGGGCGTCGGAGGACTGTTTGTCGGCCACCCCGAGATTGGGAGTTGGGGCAGCCACGCGGACTCCGCGCACCCCAGGCGATGATGATTCTGCTGAGCCTAGGGATCTGTGGGAGCGCAACATGCCCCCCCAATCCCCAAACCCTGACCCTCTTACGGAGGGACAGAAACAAGCAGTGTCATTCTGGGGTGGGTTAGCCGAGGAGGCCAGGGGCATTGCGGGGGAACTAGAGTCTGAGGAAGTCTGGGTTAGACCACCACCCTACGCGCCCCAAAATGGCGCCGAGCAGAAAAGGGAAAGGCGGGGTGAAGGTGTCCCCGGCGGGAACAGGGAGAAAGCGCTAGAACTAACAAGCGCACATAAATGGAAAGGGGAGGAGAATGAAAAGAAGGGTGGTGGGGGCGACCGAAAAGGAGAGGGGTAGAGGACCAATCAGAACGTCCGCTTGGATAAATGCTCTTATAGGGCAAACATCCCGTCGAACAGAAGGCGGGGCAGGCCAAAAGGGAGGGAACAGTCCACCCGCAAGGGAGGTGGGGGGGGCCGGAGCCCAACAAAAGAGTACTGGAACCCGGAAGCAACCAGTCGAGTTCCGACTCCGGATCAGACACTAGCTGGGGCGAGTGGCCTGCAATCGATTCAAACTCAGAGGAGGAAGAAATGGAAATAGATCTAAAAGCCAAAACATCCCTACTCAAATTAAAGAGGAGTTGCAAAGTGGACAAATCCCTCTCACGGATTGGAGGAAAATAAAGATAGCGTGTGCCGGTTTGGCCCCATCGGCCCCGCTGACGTTCCCGGTCCGGGTGACGGATGGGGGACAGAGGGTCTACTCGCCAATAAACCCTAAGGATGTACAAGCGATTGTTAAAGCAATTGCAGATAAAGGGTTTAATTCTGCCATGGTCTCCATCCTCATGGACGGTGTCTTTGGGGGAGACGACATGTTCCTGTTCGATATAAAACAAACTTGCAGATTGATCTTTGACGGGGCAGGGATGATCGTTTTTAAACAAGAATGGGAGGACAACTGTGTGAGGCAATTGGCCCAAGTAGCCGGGGCGGACCACCCGCTACATGGCTCCAGCCTACAGCGGCTAATGGGTACAGACCTGACAATGATTACCCCCCAGGCACAAGCCCAAGGCCTGCGGGCCCATGAAGTTATGTCAACGACTCATGCGGCCAGAGAAGCCATTCTCACAGCCTCTAGAGTTATCGCCAAACCATCGCCATGGGCCACAATAAAGCAAAATGAAAGTGAGAGCTTTACACAATTTGTGGATCGTCTCCAGGCAATGGTCGACTCTTCGGCCCTGCCCGCGGAGGCAAAAGGTCCGGTTGTAGCAGAGTGCTTATGCCAGCAGTGTAATTCAGCAACCAAAGAAATCCTGCGATCACTGCCGGCGGGGTCAAGCATCGCGAACATGATTAAGCATGTCATGAATGAAGAGCATCTAGCCCCGATCCAGGTGGCTGTTCGCACTGCAATAGGTAATGTGATGGCATGTTTTAAATGTGGCCAGGCGGGTCACGTCGTAGTGAATTGCCCTCGATTGGGGGACCCGCCAACAGCACTCCCTTCGCGCCAAAACCAGCCAAGAGGACCGTGTTGGGCCTGCGGAAAGAAAGGGCATTTTGCCAAGGAATGCAGTTCTAAAACTCAGGGAAACGGGAGGGGGAGAGGGCACCTGGGCCGTGCACGGCCCTCTCCCACTTGGGACATGAGGCGGCCCAACTATGCCAACCCCGAAGGGGGCAAGGTGCTCCCGAACCCACCACCCCCTCAAGTGACCATCTTTATGGTTCAACCGACAGTCCAGCCGGATCTGTCCCTATCTCAGAGGCAGCAAAGACCATCCCTTGGGGGCGAGACCCCTGGGTGGCCCTGGCGGTAAAATGTGATAATCCACCAGTGGTGTGGGGGATCTGTTCCCTTTATAATACCTCAAATGATACCACCATTAGAGTTCCCTTATTGATCGACACCGGAGCAGATGTTACAGTTATCCCTGAGACAAATTGGCCCCCACATTGGAAATTGGAAGATGCCCCCATGGTGGGTGGAGTTGGAGGACTAACCCGAGCTCGAAAGAGTGCTCAATTGGTAGCAATAACGCTTCACACTGAAAAAGGACTGGAGAAAACTATTACCCTCTTCCCACATGTCATGTCAGGAGTCCCACCCCTGTTGGGAAGGGACGCTTTATCCCTATTAAAAGCCAGGGTGACAAATTTATCATGAGGGCCACTGCCGCACACCCACTTACATGGAAGTCGTCCGACCCAGTGTGGGTCAAGCAGTTGCCCAAAAGATGGTAAAGTTAAGTGGTGTCTGCTTAAGTCCATTAAACCGGACCTCCAGAATAAAACTAATGAAAATTGTGAGTTTTTGTCCACAGGACCGGATTATCGGACACTCCCGTAACCCGTATGCCCCGGTGGTAAGAGAAGACGACAAGGCGGCAAGCACTGTGTCCGCACCTGGGAGTTCCCTACCTTCCGGCTGCAGAATCAGCCAAACCCAAATCTTATGAGTTCTTGTTGGTTATGTTATGATGTCCCAGTTATTCCTGGTTACCCCAAGTTACACCCCATGATTCCCAGTTACCCCCCCGTTACCACTTGTTCAGTGTGCCTTATGTATTCTGTTTGAGATTTGATATATACTCTTTAAAGTTTTTACAGTTTAGCCAATTTAGTTAAGCATAGAGGGGAGGGAAATGTAGGTAGTTAAGGCTTGGCAGTCAGAAGATGTCGCGCTGTACGGAAAGGTAGGACCACTCTCCGGACAGACAATAACATTTGACTTGTGATGTAAGCAGACAGAAGTGACGTTGTAAACCCAAGCTATATAAGGTTGTGCCACACAGCAATAAATGCCATTTGCCATCCACCACATTGGTGTCTGTGAGCTGATGGCCCAAGCAGCCTGGGGTTGGTCACCGTGCCGTTCCTGAACCAGGTCGCCACGCCTCCAAAAGGCAACACACTTTGTGGAGCTTTCCTTCTCTTCCCACTACCAAGAAAAGCTCCATCATCTCTGAAACCATCCTTCAAGCTGCAGGCATCTGCTACAGTGCTCTGAGCCTCCACTTTACCAGGCTAAGGAACCCCACGTCCCTCAGCCTCTCCACACAGGCACCAAATTCCATCCTCACAGATCTCCTTAGGGCCTTTTCCATTTTCCCCTCCATTCCTCCAGAACAGGGAGCCCCACCCTCAGACACACTAGTCCACATGTGGCCACACCAGTGCTGAGTCAAGGGGCATGATAATTCCCTTGTCTGGTTGGCCACACTCCTCCTACTTCACCCTGTCTACACTTGGCCTTATTCATGCTGATCATGCCCCGCTGGCTCACATGGCATCCCTTGTAATGCCCAGGCTCTTCTCACGATGGTCAGTCCTGGGCTGGTCAGGTCCCAGCCTGCCCTCCTGTATGGGGTTATTCTCTCCCCAGTAAAGGACTGGCCACTTCGACTTGTAAAACTTCATGAGGTTTCTATTCCCAAATCCCAGAGATTCTCAAGGTCCCCCATGAGTGAATCTCCACTGGGCCAGATTTTAATATGTGCATATACGTGGCTCTCCCTGACATGTGATGCCTCAGACAAGATAAGCATGAGGAATTGTAGGACACTACAGACAAGAAAAGGAGGCTTCTGTGTTCAGTGATATGGCTGACCAATTTAGGAATTTCCCTGGTGATCAGCTCAGAAACACCAAAAGAGCTGTGAGGGAAGAGGAAGGTGGGCGATTTTCATGGGAGGGTGCAGGGATGGTCAAGGGGAAGTAACTCAGGGAGGGCAAAGAGGGAAAAAAGAAAAGGTGAACCACAGGAAATGATCAGGGCTGTTTCAGGGTACCAGCCAAGCATCCCTGCATTTGCGCAACAATGCCTGGAGAGGGACAAGGAAGCCACAGATCACCTGACCAAATGTTGTGGCTTCCTTCAGTTGTTACCAGGAACCTGAATGCTTCCCTTCCCATCATGAAGGCAAGATGTGTGGTGGAAGGAAATGCTGAATCATTTATGCTGGCAACAACATCAAGGGATTCCTAGGCCAAACTCCATAGGCCAAAGCAGGGTCACCTATGGGCTCAGAACATGTTGCTCAGGACTTTATTCACTTTGAGCTTCAAAAGCTGCAAGAATGGAGATGACAGAAGCTCTCTGGGAAATCTGCTCCTGTGCATGACCGCCTTGATGGGGAGAAAGTTTTTCCTCCCTTGTTTCAGTTGATGCCCATTGGCCCTCATCCTCCCATCAGGCTCAACAGTGAAGAGCCTGGCTCCATTCTCTTTCTGATATCAAGAACATACAGGAAGGCTGTTATTAGGTCTTCTCAACGCCTTCTCCTCTCCTGGCTTTGCACTTTTGCAGTAAGGAAGGCCAACGACATCCTGGGCTGCATTCGGAGGAGCACTGCCAGCAAGTTGGGGGAGGTGATCCTCCTTCTCTGTTCAGCATGGCTATGATTTGTTGTGCTCAATTCCCTCAGGGTTTTCAACCCCACCAACTTCACTCACACTGTAGTCAAAGCTGCCCTCCACATCTTCCACCAGTCCCACTCTGTCTTCTTGTGAAAAACTCTTCCAGGAGAGCATTCCCCCATGTCAGGTCAGGGATTACCTTCTGCTCTCCCTTTGAACGAGGCATTCTAGCAGAGGTCCATGTTCTCTAACAGGGTGTGAGGTTATCCTGACCGGACGACCGTTGCATATTGAGGAGCTGGAGATCAACATAACAGTAAACTTGAGTAGACCCATGGACAATTCCCATGGGAGCGCCCTCTTTTTCAGTCACTACAAATGATGACGAGAAGACTTTTCCTTGTAAGAAAACACTGAAAGAGCTCCTATCTTCCACCTTGTTGGGGACAGTGTTGCAATGGCTTTTAAGAGCTCCAAGCAGCTGTCTCCCCACTGCTGGCCGGGCAGAAGGGACCTGGCAGCTAGCACACGAGAGGACACCATGTGCTACTGTGCTGCATAGGCCCCTGCTCAGCCACCCCAGCAGTGCTGGAGGCAGGCGATACCTGAGAGAATGTCTACAGCCACGAGAAAGCTGAGAGCAATGTAAGGATGGTGTTAATGGTGTAAAGGTAGGATGTTGCTGTCATGCCCAGTGAGCC
The DNA here is from genome assembly GCF_018691265.1 of Tyto alba. Lineage (NCBI taxonomy): Eukaryota > Metazoa > Chordata > Aves > Strigiformes > Tytonidae > Tyto > Tyto alba. Next base: position 7,557,917 of record NW_024881277.1, on the reverse strand, counting down.
AAGGAGCATAATAGATGAGGCCATGAAGGTGATCAGCTCAACAATCAGTGTTTCTGCACAGGACAGCTTGATCAAAAGCACACTGTCACAGAAGACGTGGTCCACACGACTGGCATTGCAGAAGGGCACCCTGGCAGCCAGGACAGTGGAGGCAATGGTGACTAGGAATCCCGAAGTCCACAAGCCCAATGGTAGCTGAAAACAAAGGTGACTGCTCATGAGCATGGAGTACTGAAGAGGGTGACACAAGGCCATAGAACAGTCATAGGACATGACAGCCAGAAGGACAAACTCGAGGTAGCCCAGAGGAGAGTAGAAGTAGCACTGAGTTCAGCAGCTTGGATAGGAAGTGGCTTTGCTGCCCATCAGCAAGTTTCCTCTGGCTGTGGATATGACGGATGTCGTGATGAAGATCTCCAGACAGGAGAGGTTACAGAGGAAAAGGTACGTGGGCCCGTAGAGGTCTCTTTCAGCGAGGATGAGGGAAACAATCAGCAAGTTTCCCCCTAAGATCACCAGACACAAAACCAGGAGAGTAATTGCCATTAGGTGTTCCTGATGGTGGAGGGAGGAGTAGCCAAAGAGAAGGAACTCTGTGACGGTCATATGATTCAACATCTCAGCATCCGAGCTGCAATAAGTGAGGGCAGATGGTCATCATGGGAAAGAGCTTCAGGAGGTTAAAAGAAGATGAGTCAGAGCAAAAGAGTGTAGAAGGATAAGACATTCATGCAGAGATTGAAAGGAGAACAAAAGAGAGGAGGGGAGAATTAGCCTAGCGCAAGAAGGCATCATTCTATGCACTAAGAGCAAACGTAGTATGGGGGCTAGAGTAGGAATCCACTGTAAACTGTATGTAAGTTCTTGTATTTGAGCTCTTTCCCCAAGAGTCACTTCACAGTCAATGGAGAAAAAATAGGGATTTCTCACTTGTTTTTACTGTAGCTTATTTAAACATGTATTTTAGGCTGATCAAAAATGTATTGTAGTGAAAGGGAAAACACGTCAGTGAAGTGGCTTTAGCTTTTTGATTAGGACAGAAACAGGGAGAAGGCGGCATGAAGACGTTGACAAATGCAGAAGTGTGTGGGAAGTAAAGGCAAGCAGGAGAGTTAGAGAAGAGGGAAGATTTATTCCCTGGAAAGGGTTTGATTACCAAGGAACACCAAAGCCCAACAGAGAAAAGAAAAGCATGCTGTGTTTAAAATTGTTCTGTTTTTAAGACTGTCTTTCCATCCACGGTTGACCTTTGCCAGGTAGAACAGAAAAATTATAAAGAATCTTCCTCAGTCAGTGACAACTTTCTTGCTGAAAACCAGTCTGATAAAACATTCTCGCTGTCAGAGGGAAAAATAAGAATTAAAAAGCAAAATAGGAGAGGAAACAAGAGGAAAAATCTATGGGTGCCATTTTTTCAGGAGCCTCAACTTTACCTTCTCATCCCTGAGTGTTACATCCCTGGCCAGCTCTTCTTTGTAAAGATGAAGTCCCACAGGGCACTTCACCTCACAGGTTTCTCAGTCACCCTTATCAGGCAGATGTTCCAAATGTGCTCCAAAACCCACCTGCATGGCTTGCACCTCACTATATTGCTTTTAATGCTTCATGCAGCTGGTTCATCTTGACTGGGGCGTCTCTCACAAGAGAACAGTACGAGGAGTTGCAGGGCACTGCCAATACCCCTCCTGGAGGAACTGTGGCTTCTTGGGGGTCTGGTACTGATAAAGCCGTGGGTCTGGACCCAGAGGGGAAGCAGCCCTTTGGGAGGGAGCTGCAGGAACGCATTTAGCTCTGCCTGGGGATGGACAATGAGTCATCTGGGAGCTGAGGGGTCAACAGGAGAGGGGAGAACATCATGGGCACCACTGCGGTGGGTGGATGTCTGCTACAGATCTCCTGATCAGGAAGAGGAAGTAGATGGGGCCTTCTTCAGACACCTCGTCTCTGCTGACATCCCACCTGATCCGTGCAGCAGTCGAGTCTCATTGCCAGCCCTTCCCACCCTGGGAGCTTGGGAGGTATTGTACAGTAGTCATGCTCTTGTTATTGCTCATCCCCATAGAATACTACCCCAGGAAGAGTCCTGAGCAATGTGAGAGGGACAGGATCTCCCATCCCAGGGGCTGGAGGTGAGCAGTTTGCCCTTTCTCTTAACATAACACATCCATGTTCACACAGAATATCTTCCTTTCAATGGCATTTGTCTACCGTCATAATTTTCTCCAGTTTTCTGCTCTAACCAGCCCCTTGGGAGCATTTGTCAATAGCATCCTCAGTGGGAGCCATTAACAGTGCAGGAAACATTGGAGTTTGTATCTGATACTGACTCCTTGAGAGGTTTCATCAACTACCTCTCAGTGCCTGAGGTTGATGGACTTGTCTCCAACCCCTCCTGAGGGGTCATTAAACTGCCTTGGGCTGTTGCTGTGGTGCTGAGCTGGGCCGGGCTCCTGGGCCAGAGGGAGCTCCTGGCAAGTGGGCAGCGCTGCAGAGAGACAGCTCTGCCCAGGAGCAGCTCCTCTGCAAAGCGCAGCAGGGCTGAGGGCACTGCCTGCAGGCACCCAGGGCAGAGCAGCGAGGCACACACAGCTTCAAGGCAGCCTGGGCTGGGAGGCTGCTGAGAGCTCCGAGGAGGAGAAAGCATCAGGGCCCTGGCCACAGTAAGTCTGGGGGTGCAGGGCAATGCAGCTGCAGCTCGGGGAGGGATCTGGGGAAGGCGGCAGAGCCGCCAGGAATCTGCCTCCTGCCTAGAGGAGGAGGAGGAGGAGGAGGAGGAGGAGGAGGAGCTGCTCCCAAGCAGGGCTTCCCTGGTACCCCCTGCGAGGGCCAGGGCATGAGGGCTGCCTTCTGGCGGGGCCGGCTGCAGGGGTGTGCAGCCGGGTGTGCAGGCAGGGGTGCCCAGGGCTGTCCTTCCCAGCAGGGTCCCTGCACCCCAGGGGGCTGTGTGCTGGGGCAGGGACTCTGCTGCCTGCCAGGGTCAGCACTCAGCCTGCCCGGGGAGCTCCCCACAGCGCTGTGGGGAGAAGTTGTGGGGGGAAGGAGAGACCCCCGCCAGGGCAGGCTCCTTCTGCTCTCCAGAGGCTGTTGCTGCGTGGATCAGGGATGCTCACAACTCCAGATCACTCTGAGGTCTTTTGCAGAGGTTCCTTCTGCAGAAGGATATCAAGGCTGCTTTTACTTGAAATGCAAAGACCTTTTCTTTGAGATTTGTTTTTTGGTTGGCTGGGTGGGCATTGCTAGATTTTTTTCTCCACTCTAGTTGAATAACTCAGATCTCAGTTGTCTTTAGGATTCTCAGTCGCTCCTGAGCCCCTGCACCTAGACTGCTGCCCCTGGGCCGTGTCCTGCTGCCAGGAGGGATCCGCAGGGCAGAGCTGATCACAGGGCGGGTGGGATGGGGGCTGGCAGCACTGACGGGGAGGAGATAAGGGGACAGAGAAGCGGCTCCAGGCAGGGACAGCTGCAGGAACCAGAGATATGGGCATGAAGGGAGAGGGAGTTGCTGCCAGGAACGCTGTGGGAGGGGGGATTCGGGCACCTCCCTGCCATTCCCTGCAGTGCAGATGCCTTCCATGGAGCAGCCCCCTGATCTACCCCCTGTCCAACACAGCCTCTGCCCTCAAGGTCATGGGGCACCTTTCCAGCGGCCTCACCCTTGAAGAGGAGAAACTACCCAATACCCAACTGCCTGTCCCTTTCTGTCTCCAAGAACACGAGCAGTGTGGTATTTCTTCATTTTCCCCCTCCTGTATCTGCTCCCCTTACTGTCATCCCTGGACTTGCTGGGATGGGGGGTGGTGGGGTTAAGCTGCAGTTTTGAGCCCAACGCTGTGGGTCCTGCTGTGCAGATGTGTCCATAGGAGTAAAGTTTCCTCATAATCTGTGGGTAAAACAAAGGACCTAATTTTCTCTTCAGGACACCTCCATTTTAGGACATTCAACTCTTGCTCTGAGGGGTTCATGCTGGGCTGCAGGTTTCTCTCCAGGTGGGCACAGCATTCCCAGGACATCTCTGTGTTATCCAGCAGCCCCAGGGAGGAAACACCTCAGTGCTAAGGCCATGGAAATGCTGCTGGGCGTCTGCACACAGGCAGCTGCAATGAGCCCTCTGTGTCCCTGGCTGGGAGGGGAGAGCTGAGATCCTCCTCAGGTGTGATGAGAGGGGCTGAGGGCTTTGGAGAGCTGTGCTTGGAGACTGGATTCCTCTAGTCCCAGCAGTGCCCTGTTTCCATTATACAGCTCAAAACGGTGCCAGCAAAGGGCAGATGAGACCAGGGCTGATGGACAGAGCAACTCTCCTCACTCTGAATTTTAGGACAGCCCCTTGGTCACTCAAAACATACAATGTTTCAGTAGGAGTTCAGCAGAAATGCCATAAATTTCTGCCTTAAAACCACTCCTCATGTGTAGTGGTGCAACAAAAACGGTTTAAAAAATCCAATATCCCCACAGCTATGCCTTGCAGTAAGGTGAATTGGGAGCAAAAACGCTGAACATGAGTGGATTTAATCTGTGATCACACATGTTCCGATTTATCTATGGCTGGCAGGACTGACTCCTCCAGAGCTCACAGTAGAACTGGAGGACTTGGTTAAAAGGGAGAGGCAGTCACTGAGAGATATGAAGTAGGTTTTATCTCAGAGAAGCCTACACTAACATTTCAATGTCTTTTCCTCCATGGACAGTGCCCAATGACCAGTGGAAGCAATTTTTCAACAGCAGCTCCATCACTGAGTTCCTCCTCCTGGCATTTGCAGACAGACGGGAGCTGCAGCTCCTGCACTTCTGGCTCTTCCTGGGCATCTACCTGGCTGCCCTCCTGGGCAACGGCCTCATCATCACCGCCATCGCCTGCGACCACCACCTCCACACCCCCATGTACTTCTTCCTCCTCAACCTCTCCCTCCTCAACCTGGGCTCCATCTCCACCACTCTCCCCAAAGCCATGGCCAATGCCCTCTGGGACACCAGGGATATTTCCTATGCAGGATGTGCCGCACAGGTGTTTTTTTTCTTTTTCTTTGCTACAGCAGAGTTTTCTCTTCTCACCATCATGTCCTATGACCGCTACGTTGCCATCTGCCAACCCCTGCACTACGGGACCCTCCTGGGCAGCAGAGCTTGTGTCCACATGGCAGCAGCTGCCTGGGGCACTGGGTTGCTCAATTCTCTCCTGCACACTGCCAACACATTTTCCCTACCACTCTGCCAAGGCAATGCTGTGGACCAGTTCTTCTGTGAAGTCCCTCAGATCTTCAAGCTCTCCTGCTCAGATTCCTACCTCAGGGAAGTTGGGCTCCTTGTGGTTAGTGCCTGTTTAGCAATTGGGTGTTTTGTTTTCATTCTTTTTTCCTATGTGCAGATCTTCAGGGCCGTGCTGAGGATCCCCTCTGAGCAGGGATGGCACAAAGCCTTTTCCACGTGCCTCCCTCACCTGGCCGTGTTCTCCCTGTTTATCAGCACTGCCATCTTTGCCTACCTGAAGCCCCCCTCCATCTCCTCCCCATCTCTGGACCTGGTGGTGTCATTTCTGTACTCGGTGATGCCTCCAGCAGTGAACCCCCTCATCTACAGCATGAGGAACCAGGAGATCAAAGATGCCCTGAGGGAACTGATAACAGCATGAATTTCTGAAACAATAAATTACCTTTATTTTGCGAATAACTTGAAATGTAACTCATTACAAAGGAGGGCACAGTATGTAGGTTCTGTTGGGGTTTTGGGAGTTGATTTTTTTGTTTGTTTGTTTGTTTTACTTTACATAATATTCTCTACAAAGAAGTGTGATTATTTGTTGCTTTTATAATTTGTCATCTATCAAGATTTGTGTGACCGATAGACTTTGTAAATGAGGACCTATGCTCTCTTTGTGTTTAAACAAAATAAAGGATACTGCAGCAATATATTTCTCTGAGATCCTTCCTCGAAGCTGTTCTCTGGATCTACTGGGACAGTGCTTGTGTGCAGAGGTGGAGGGGAAAAACATCTTGGCAGAGCAGTGCTTCCAGGAAGCAAATGCACTTGATCTTTCCTAAGCTGCTGGTTTTAAACTTCCCCTTTCTGCTCCTGAGCCCTTTTATTGGCCTATGATCTGAGTGCTTCTGTGCCGTAGTCACAGTCCCACGATGTGGCAGTTCTGTGACCACAGGCAGGGACAGGCAGTGAGCACTTCTGTGACAGAGCTGGCCTTCAGGACAGTGTTTCCATCAGACAAGGGGATCTCCTCAGGGCAATGCAGGAAGGTTTAGGTCTTCTTCCAGAGTTGCTCTCAAGAGGAAATTGCCCAGAAGAGAAACCACCAGTGAAGACTGGAAATATGTGAATGTGCAGGGTGGGGGCACACAGCAGTGTCCTCACACATTCAGGCTCCTGTGAGAGACCTGAAGGCCCAGCAGAGCAGGGGCTGGGCTGTGCCCATGTGCGCTGGGCACCCCGGGGAAGCTGCCCCAGGGCAATCACCACAGACCAGCACATAGCAACCACCATTTCCAGCATGGTCCTCTCACCCCAGCTCAGAGAGGCTGTTTATCTGTCTTCAGAGGGACACAGAAGGATTAGGTCAGAAGTCCAAATTGTCATTGTGTCTCTCTGCTCCATCACCCTTTCTTGGCTGTCTGGCCCCTGCCTTCAAACGCACAGAATGAAAGGAGCTGCCCTGGGGAGCATCTCACCTGCGCAGTCAGAAGGGGTTCTGCAAGCATGAGCGACACTGCCCTTCAGAAGAAGGCATTTCCCACCTTTCAGAAGGCACAGAGCACATCTAGGGAGTGTGAATGCACTCAGAGGCACACATACCTTCATCTTTCACCTCTCCCAACTTCCTTTACAATTGATTGAAGCAACTAACACAGAAACAAACGTTCTTCCTCGTAGGTACCACCTCTGCTCACAGCAGTGTCAGTGCTGGTTTTGGCACCTTTTGCAGGTGCTGAGTGTTTCCCGCTGGTGGCCACATCCTAAGGTCAGTACCGGGCTGTGTGCCACCCACTTCTCTCTGCAAGATTCCCAAACTAGCAGGTCTGCACTGAGAAGGCAGTTACACCCTGGCTAGGGGTATTGATGTCATCTACGGTCATCATCTCATTCCTGTCCCAGATACAGTGCTGGGGCCCCAGTGGAGTGGGCCACCTCTTCTGTGATTTCACTGGAGCTCTCCTGCAGTGACACCATGACAGTCCTGCTGTTTGCTGTCACAGCCTTCTTCTGAGATCCAGTCCTCACCTTCCTCTGAGGGTAGGCTGAGGGACTTGGGCTTCTTTAGCCTGGTAAAGTGGAGGCTCAGGGCACTGTAGCAGATGTCTGCAGCTTGAAGGATGGTTTCAGAGATGATGGAGCTTTTCTTGGAAGTGGGAGGAGAAGGAAAGCTCCACAAAGTGCAACTTGGAAACTTCAGTCTGGATGTGAGTGAAGGAAATCTCACTACAAGGGTTACATTGTGGCATAGGAGGTGCCCAGAAGGACTCTCAAAAAGCCCACAGCATTGTTTTTCAAGGAGCAGCCAGCGAGGGTGAAGAGACTTCAGTGAAGCTACACAAATGCTGGGGTGACAGCTAGGTGGGAAAGCAAGATGGATGTCAACAGCCTTAAGGGAAAAAGGTGCATAAAGGAGTCAGTAGAAGGAAGCCTGCAGTAGTGGTGGCCAAGGGCTCTGGAAGGGCTGAAAAGGCCACACAAGAACAAGCTCTGTGTCCTCTTAACTATGGCATTCGCCTCTGTTGCTGAGGCATATCAGGATAAAATCTTATTTTCAGGTTCTGAAATTTGTTTTGTCCTCTCCTCTTCTTGGGGAAGCTGGGGGGTGTTGTGCAGTTTCCCTACATGTGACATTGCTCACCCTCACACCCCACTGCCCCCAGGAAGAGCCCTGACCCACACGTGAGGGACAGGACCTGCCCTCCCAGGGCCTGGGGGCCAGGGCTTGGCCTTTCTGCTTCACAAAACAAAACAAGGGGTTTTGCAGCTTTACAGCCACCTGCACAGTGCCTTTGCCTACCTGCAACCACAGCCTCCAATTATCTGCTCTAACGAGTCCATGGGGAGGCTTTGTCAGTAATGGCCCTCAGTGGGGCCAATCAATGCTTCAAGGTACTTTGGGTTTTCTTCTGACTTTGATTTCTTGAGTATTTTGTTCAGTCTCCTCTCAGTATCTGAGGCTCATGGACTCAGGGCCAAACACACCATGGGGCTCATTAAAATACAGAATGTCCTAACAAGCCATGCATTTTCCTGTTATTTTCTTGAAGTCTTCAAGACTTGGACAGCTAATTGAATAAATTTTGGAATGTAGTTAAGGAAGAACATTTCCAAATGTGTCTAATAAAAATGATTCTTCATTATAAAGAGCATTTTATAACAATTTCAGTTTAGAGAAGAGGTGATAACAACATTCTGTCTCTGATATTGATGCAGAGTGTCTCCTCGGGAGGTCTGGACAGTCCCTTGGGGTCCAACACAGAATGGACAACCTGGCTCCTCATTGCCCAGTCTCACCATTTCTCACATTGGCCCCCTGGGACTTGCATCACTTCTCCTTACATCAGCCTTCTCCACTGATCTCTGCAGCTGGATCTTACAGGTCCTTTGCACCAGCTCCCACTGCTGTCCTTAGAGAACTGGCTGCCCACAGGCACAGAAGGGTTTAGTTCCTTGGAAACAAAGAAATCTAAAGTATGATAAAGCTTCATCAACAGTAAAAACACTTCACAAGCACATGCTAAGTACAAAATATTGCAAATGAGGTTGCCTTCTGCAAGGTCTAATGTCAGGATAAATACTTTAAGTGGGTAAGTACACAAAGATAGGTATAAACAAAATTAAAGTCTTGACTAAGGAAACAATGAGGCTGTTGAAAGATTTTACTCCCTCGAGTTCAAAACAACAGCATAGGTGAGAGTTATCTGAAGGAACAAAGAATAAAGGGAAGGAGAAATCTGGAGAATAATGGAAAGGTCCTTTGTCTCAGGGGTCTGCATCTGAAAAGGTGACATGAGAAATGTTCATTGTATCCTGGCCAGGTGCAAATTCATGAAAGATGAGAGAAATTCAGTACATGGTAAACCAGGCAGGATAGTGGCAATGAAGTTAGACTGGAATATGGATATTTCTTTGGCATATGCCTGTTAAGAGGTCATGGGATTGGTAGAGGCTTCTTGTGGGAGAGGACAAGCCAATGTTGCAGCCAACTTTGAAAGAGCCCACAAGGGCCACCCGGGGAACCACAGGCTGTACAAGCTCTCTTTGGTGTGGAGTGTGTCGTCAGTTAGAGTCCTCTTGGGTGACGTTCCTGGGGACCTAAAAGAGAAGAAAATGTCCAAATGCAGTCAGCAGGGACTGTCCAAGGGTAAATCATGCCCCGCTAACCTGATTGCCCGAAGGATGAAGTAACTGGTTTTGTGCGTGACATAAGAACAGTGGATGTCAGGTACCTCCAATGCAGCAAGACACTGGCCATGATCTCCCTCAATATTCTTGTACCCATGTTAGGCCATTACAGTCTGGCTGGGTCGGCAGACAGGGAGGTGAAACACCAGTTGGAGGCTCAGGCTCAGAGAGCTGTGGTGAAGGGGTCATACCCTACCTGGAGGCCAGGGGGAGATACTGGGGCATTGTGGGGCAGCACAGGGAACTCTCCTGGGATCTGGGCAATTTAACAACTTTATCCATGACCCAGAGGAGGCAATTCTGACAGTGTTTGTCAATGACACTAATTGAGGGGATCATTCCTGTGCCCTAGGGATGCCATTCCGATGAAACCTGGCATATGAGAGGACGGTCCTGTCAGGAATTTCACGAGAGAAGGACAATGTCCAGGTCTAGCCCCTGGGAGAGAATGACACCCTGTAGTGACAGCAGAAGGTGTCTGCCTGGATGAGGAGCAGCTCTGTAGACAAGTCTGTGGTTGTGCTCAGGTATAGAAAGCAAAACATGATCCAGCAGCGATCAGCCCAATCCAGCATGACCTGGTTGCAAAGGCAGCCAGCAGTGTCCTGGAGTGTTTAAAGAGGAGCCCTGCCAGAAGAGTGAGGGGAGTGATTTACCCACCACTCGTCACTCGCCAGACCATCTGTACATTGTTGTATCAATTTTGGTTCAAGTGTGCTGGGACTGGCTGGGATGGGGTTAACTTTCATTGTCGCAGCCCTTATGGTGGCTTGTTTTGCATTGGAGCCTAAACCAGCATTGAAAACACAACATTGTTGTGGTTATCGAGGAGCAATGCATGCACAGCATCACTGTGTTTTCTATTTCTCACTCTTTTTCCTTCCTGTGAATAGCTGCAGGTGGACAAGAAGTGGGGGGTAGATGGGACACAGCCAGGACAGCTGACCCCAACTGACCAAAGAGATATTCATAGAATCATTGTATCATAGAGCAGCCCAGCTTGGAAAGGTCCAACCTTTTCTGAGAAACGGAGCCTACATGAGACTACCTAGCACCCTGTCCAATTGTTTCTTGAAAACCTGCAGTGGTGGGGACTCCACCACATCCCTTGGGGAGTTCCTTCCAGTGAATGACTGTCCTTAGCCCTTTGGACTGTCTCCAGTCTGCCTGCGGATTTCTTTCATTGTGGGGACCAGAATTGGACACAGCACTCCAGCTGTAGCCTGACAAAGCCTGAGAGGAGTGGGATGATCATGTCCCTGTGTCTGCTCATAACGCCCCTGTGGATGCAGCCCAGGAGCCTATTTGCTGTTGTTGCTGCAGCAGGGCACTGCCGGAGCCTCTTCAGCTTGCTGTCCACCAGGAACCCCCAGGTCCTTCTCAGCAAGGCTGCTCCCCAGCCACACACCTCCCAGCCTCTACTGGGCTCTTTGGTTGCTCTGACTCAGGTGCAGGACTTTTGACTTGTCTTTGGCTCGTGGTTCATATTGTTCTTGCTGGCCCTTTTGTCCAGCCTGTGCAGGTCTCTCTGTAACATGTGTCTCCCTTCTGGCATGTCCACCTCAACACCCAGCTTAAAGTCATCAGCAAACTTGGTGAGGGTGATTTCAACCCCACCATCCAGATCATTTATGAAGATGTTGAACAGCATGGGACCCAATAGCAATTCCTGGGGGATCCAACATGCTACAGGCTTCCAGCCTGAGTAAAAGCATTGATCATGATCCTCTGAGTGCAGCCTGTGAGACAATTTCCTACCCATCTCCCACACCACCTCTCCAGTCTGTGTCTTGCCACTTTGTCCAGTAGAAGGGTATAAGAAACAGTGTTGAATGCTTTGCTGAAGTCCAGGACAACAACATCCACTGCTGCCCACATGTCACTAGAAGATGTTATTTTGTTGAAGAAGATGATGATGTTATATTGGCATGATTTTCCCTTGGTCAATCTCTGCTGTATTTTCCCAATCACCTCCTTCATTTGGTTTATGACAGTTGAAAGGTTCTCTGATTTAATCCCCAAGAAAGTTGTTCCTCCTCCCAAGGCCATGCTACTTTGGAAGCTCCCCCAGAATCTGACCCCTGCCCAGACCCAGCTGTGTCCCATGCTGGCCTTTACAGACCGCCCTGCTCCAGGGTCTGCCAGGGTCTGCACCAGGAGAGAGGCCGGGCAGGGGTGGCCGGTCCCCCCATACAGGCACTGAGACCAGCAGGAGGATGGAGATGGTCTCACAGAAAGACTCACCCTTAAGCTTGGGTGAGCAGCCAGTGCTGGAAATGGCCAGTGAGAGAGGCTGGGGGGTGATGAAGGCCCTGGGTCACCTTCCTGGTCTGTTCATTCTAACAAGGGCACAGAGTAGCCTCTTCTCTCCTGCACCTGCATGCCTTCAATCCCTTCCACAAGCCCTGGCTCTGCACCACAAATCCCCTGTTGAGTCCCCACCCTGAGTGTTCATGCAGTATGAGTTATACTTTGTTGTTTATCTCTCCTTGCTACTTTCCAGTTCAGCGCAGCTTCCCCAAGATTTCCCCCTCCCCTGACTTCTCCACCTCTACTCCCCAGCAAAGCCCAGTCTGGGTTAGTCCCAAGGCAGGTTCCTGGCACTCCCCCCACAACCTCAGCCCCTCTGAAAGGCAGAGCAGCTCCTCGGGGGCAGAGAGGGGTCAGCCCCAGAGATGGGAGGCATCAATGGCACAAGGAGAAGGAGGTCAGTGGCACCATGCATCCTCTGCTCTCCTCTCCAGCACATCCTGATGGCCCTGCAGCCTCTCCTGTCATCCCCTCTCCCGTGACCTGCACAAGAGCCCCGGCCCTGGAGGTTCTCTGGCAGCTTCTGCTGCCACACTGACAGAGAGGCCTGACCTGGGCTGGTGCAGCCAGAAAGGTGTTTTCATTCCCCATTCATTCCTGCCCCAGTCAGGATGGATCTAAGGCAAAAAAAGTTGTCAGTTCATTTATTCTGCTTAAATACACATAGAGCTCCTTATTGAGAACAAGTCTCTGGGTTGCACAAGATGGTTGGATACTGAAGTAGGAGGGAAAGAATAATGCTATTTCTTTGAAGAACACATCATCACAACTGGAAAAATGAGGAACAAAATGTATAAAGAAGCAAAGATATTATTGGGCTGTCATGACATATAGTAGGGGTCATCTGCAGAGAAATGCTGAGAGTCTATGGCTACTGGAAAACCTCCGATCGGTTTCCTCAGGGCATCCTTGAGTTCCTGGTTCCTTATGCTATAGAAGATGGAGTTCAGTGCTGAAAGCATCACCAATTACAGAAATGACACTACCAGAGACAGAGATGGGGAGAACATAGAGGAGGCCTTCAGGTAGTCAAACATGGCGGTGTGGATGAACAGGGAGAGCACGGCCAGGTGAGGGAGGCACATGGAAAAGGCTTTGTGCTGTCCCTGCTCAGAGGGGATCCTCAGCACGGTCCTGAAGATCTGCAGATAAGAGAGCACGATGAAGAAAACCCAACCAAATACTGAACGGGATGTAGCCAGGAGAAATGCATAAACAGTTTTCTATCCAGGCCTGTGCTTCCCAGCCCAGTTTCTCTCTGGCCTTGGAGACAGGAGGGTTTGCTCAATCTCTTGGCTTCCAACTTACGCTTTATGTTTCCACTGCCATCCACTCTGGCCTGTCTCTGCTCTGAAGAAAAACCTTTGCACACATGGGGTCTTGGACACTTGGTACCAGGTTTCCCTGAGACAAGTCAGAGCTTGGCCTGGTGCTACCCCTGAGGTGCTACAACCCAAATGTGCACTGATGCCCTCAGCCGGGACAAGAGGGAGCCTGTGGGTTTTGACATCAGTGGAGAAACTGACATAATCTTTCCAAAGCTCCCCAAGGAAGCCTCTGGCTGGAGAAGCCCGGGCCTCACCGGGGACTTTAATGGCCCTAGCATTTTCTGGCAGAGGAACACAGCAGCATGCAAACAGTCCAGGCGGTTTGGGGACAGCTTGTTTTCACAGCTGCCAGATGGGCCAACAAGGGCAATGCAAACCTGTAGCTGACACTGGCAAGCAAGGAAGAGCTGGTCAGGGGTGTGAAGACTGGCTGTTGGGACAGTGATAGCGGAGTCTGAGCTCTGGAGGGCAGTGAGGAAGGGGAATAGAAAACTGCAGATGTCGATCCTCAGTGGAGCAGATCTGGCCGACTGTGGGGAGTTTTAGCTGGGATCTCATGGTCAGCAGCACTGATGGGCAGCAAAGCCAAGTGTACCTGGTTTTCAAGGACCGCATCCTCCAAGCACTGCAATCTCCTGTATCAAAACTCAATTGAAACTTGAATGGGAATTCATGGGCTTCATCATAAGGTTTTACTACTTCAGGAACAGTAGCAAGAAGAAACAGGAATAATGCTTGGTCGCAACTAAATTTTCTAAGATTGGTGGCGATAGAGCAGAGATACTTTATGTTCTCTTTGCCTCATATTTCACCAAGAGGTTCTCCTAAGCCATTGTGCCTCAAGGCAGGACCCTAGAGGAAAACAGCCAACGGTGGAGAGGAATCGAATCAGGGGCTATATGAAAAAATGCGAATGTTACCTGTCAAAAGGAATCAGATGTATCCAACTCTCTTTACATAAGGGGAGAGAAAGCACTATCAGCTTGCTGGTCTTTGTCCATGGCCTGTGAAAAAATGAATGAGAATGTACAGAACAGTGTCAAAGTTCTGGCAATGAAATCTTCTTCCATACGGATTACACCAAGGTCAACACTGCAAATGGTTCAACTTTTGCCAAACATCTTCATTCAAGGGTTGATTCAGTTGCCCACAAAGTGGTGACCACTGCCCGCAAGATACACAAGGGTAGATGAGGCCATGGCATGGGACTGGGAAATGTGTCCCCAGGCTGATGGGAGACTTTCTGGAGCAGGAGCTGGTGGACAGGCAGGGTGAGCCAAAGCATCTCAGTCGAGACAGCTCATTTCCCTCCCTTGAGTAGATGAGGAAGCCTGGACAATTGCACCCAAGCTGCCCCGTGTTGGAGGCAAATGAGAAATGAGTGGGTCCAGATGCTGCAGAGCCTACTGGAAGACGTACTTGTAGCCCACATACAGTGGGATGAGTGCAGATATGGCTATTCAAAAGAGGGCATTTCCTTTCTTTTGACTCTTTGCATCCCTCTGTGAATTTAGGGAGCTTATAACTTCAGGGTGTGAGTGACCGTGAGTGATTACAGACAGAGTCTGGGGTAGGGGGTACTCTGAGGGATCTCAGGATCCCGGCTTGACAAAAAATATGTTTTCCTTTGGTGTAAGGGCATCTCCACTATAAACATTGGACTTCAGAGCAGTTTAGGTGGACTTCATATGCAGAAGAGGAGTTCTGAGTTTCTTTTTTTTTTTTTTTTTTTTTTTTTGTCAAGTAAGAAACATTCTTCTGTGTCTGTGTGCAGCTCATTTCCCAAGTATGGCAGGTAGGAGTTGGTGTGAATGCTCTGAAACGTGCAGCTACAGACTGTCCTGGAGAAATCTCAGATTGGAACAAAGGTGCTGTAAGTTGCAGGGGGCTGGTGAGAGACATGTGGGGCTGGAGGTAGGGACAAACACTGCCCAGAGAGTGTCTGACATACAGGGTCTTGACTTCCCTTCATATTTAGACTTGATCAGGAGATCAGGAGATTCCTGCCAATGCGTGCTCTCCTGCTTGTTGAGCCCTTTCCCTCAGCACACAGGCCTGGAGAACTTTTCAGAAAAGACTCAGGCAAAGAGGGCTTTGAGTGCCCAAGCCCCACCTGCCTCTGTTGTTATTAAATCAGCCTTCCCATTCAGCAGTAGCCCTGCATGTTCCTTCTTCAGCCTTGGTCTCTAATGAGGCTCTGAAGCTCTTCCTTTTGCTCTTGCATTTCCTTGCAACCACTGGCTCCTGGCAAGCTCTTCCTTCCTAAGGAGAGAAAAGTTAAGACATATAAATTTGGCCTTTGAAAATTGTCCTTGCTGTCACCTCCTGGCAGCTGCTTCATGGCCCCTGTCAGAGCCAGCCCTGTCCCTGCACTGATGCAAACTCTTTGCCACACAAATGCATTATTGTCAACGGAAGACCTGTGGTGTAAGCTGTCTAGGCCAGTCAAAACCATGGTCACTGAAGAAATGGAAAAAAAGGTGGGCTGTTGGTATGCTATACTCTGTTACAGCAAGATCTATATCTATATAGGCAAAGATAATGGATATCTCCAAGAGCTGGTCTTACAACTTCTCTCCATCCAGAACCTGGCCCCAGGATCCCCTCATCTCTCTTCACACACACACACACACACACACAAAAAAAAATGCCTCTCTCCTGCACAGTTACACAACCATTGAGGCTGCAAGGCAGCCAGATTCCACCTTCCCTTTGCTACCTCTTCATGATTTATTTTAGTTGGGAACTCATTTCTCATCCGTGCCAGAGTAGTTCCACCTTTCCATAACTTCCTGCATGTTGAGGTGGACTGTTATGGAAATGGAAGAAACCCTTCAACTTCAAGGGTTGCTCCTTGCACCCTTCTTCTCCGTAGGGCCATATACTAGGGTATTCTTCCAATCAAGTCCCTTAGCAGGACAAACCCTGCTTTCATCAAGTCCTGCTCTTGGCCTTGTTCCCTTCTTTCAGAATCCTCAGCTCTACCTTCTCACCCCTGACTGTTACATCCCTGACCACCTCTTCCTTGTTTCTAGTTATGAAGCCTAACAGTGCACTTCACCTCTCTGCCTCCTCAGTCACCCTTCTCAGGATAACTCAATAAGCTCCAGAAGCAGCTTGTGGGCCTTACACCTCGGTCTGTTTCACCTTCGGCATATGTGGTCATAGTGTAAGTCCTCCATGAGGACCAGGGCATGCAAATATCAGGCTTCTTCCAGCTGTCAGAAGAAGGCCTCATCTACTTCTTCTTCCTGATCAGGAGGTCCACAACAGCCATCCATTAACCCACCACAGTTGCGCCGGTGTTGTTTTCCCTCCTATGGTGACTCCTCAGCTCTCAGCTGACTCTTCGTCCATCTCCAGACAGGGCTCCATGCATTCCTGAGGCTCTCTTCCAGAAAGAACAATTTGCCTTCCAGGTCAAGACCTATGGCCTTATCGGTGCCAGATGCCCAAGACCCCACAGTTACTCCAGGAGGTGGTTTGGGCCACCTTACTCCTCCAGTAGCTACTTACAGACACTCTGGGCTCTCTATTCTCCAGTCCTGACTTAGGCTCTCAAAAATATCAGGCCCCCAGGCCTCTTCTACTTGCTGGTTGCTCTGGTTTGATGTTCATTTATGGTTACACCCACTGACATACACACCAGTGTGACATGCACACACACTTTTCTTGCCAGTTGCTGGGTCCCAAAGAACAGTTGGAAGAGCAGGTGACGTCATCTACTTGGACCTGTGCAAAGCATTTGACGTTGTCCAGCATAGCATTCTTGTCTCTAATTTGGACAGACAGGGATTTCATGGATGGACCACTTGGTGGGTGAGGAATTGGCTGGATGTTATCACTCTTAAGAGTTGCGGTCAGTGTCTCGATGTCCAAGTGGAGAACAGTGATGAGTGGCATTCTTCAGGGCTCATTGTAGAACACGGTGCTCCTTCATATCTTTGTCAGTGACATGGACAGTGGGATGGAGTGCACCCTCAGCAAGTTCACCGATGACACCGAGCTGTGTGGTGCATTGACACGCTGGAGGGAAAGGATGCCATCCAGAAGGATCTGGACAGGCTGGGAAGGTGGGCCTGTGCAAAGCTCCTGAAGTTCAACAAAGCCAAGTGTAAGGTCCTACCCAATGGGTCAGAGCAATCCCAAGGACCGATCCAGGCTGGGTGAGCAGTGGATGGAGAGCAGCCCTGTGGAGAAGGACTTGGGGGTTATGGTGGGTGGAAAACTGCCTGTGAGCCAGCAATGTGCACTTGCAGCCCAGAAATCCAGCTGGGTCCTGGGCTGCATCAGGAGAAGTGAGGCCAGCATATTGTGGGAGGGGATTCTCCCCCTCTGCTCTGCTCTTGGGAGACCCCACCTGCAGTGCTGTGTCCATCTCTTGGACCCCCATAGGAGAAGGACATGGACCTGCTCAAGCAGATCCAGAGGAGGCCACGAAGATCATCAGGGGTCTGAAGCACCTTCCTTGTGAGGACAGACTTAGAGGGTTGGGGTTCTTCAGACCAGAGGAGAGATGGTTCCAAGGAGACCTTCTAGAAGCCTTTCAGTACAAAAGGGCCTACAGGAACAATGTGGAGGGGTTCTTTATCAGGGACTGTAGGTATAGGTAAGAGGGTAACTGTTTTAAACTGACAGAGGCCAAATTTAGATTAGATATAAGGAAGAAGTTCTTTACTGTGAGTGTGGTGAGACACTGGAACATGTTGCCCAGAGAAGTAGTGGATGCCCCTTCCCAGGAACTTCTCCAGGAAACCTGTTCCACGGCCTCAACACTCTCATAATACAACATTTCTTCTTTATATCAAATATAAATCTAAAAACATTTCCCCTAGTCATGCCACTACAAGTCATAGTAAAAAGTCTCACTTGGAATTTCTTGGCCTATGACCACTATGTTTTCATCTCCAAACACCTTTAAGAGAGTCCAATCATCTCCCAGGATGGAGTTTGGAGGCCTCAAGCACATGACAGGTATAGAGAAGTTGAACACACTGGGCTCAGTGGAGCTGAGACTTGGAACAGTCTAGGAGTAGGCTGACAGTGATTGAAGAGAGGTTTCAGAGATTGTGGAGTTTTTCTTCTTTGTGGAAAACAGCATGAGAAAGAAATAATGCCACAAAGTGCAGCTGGGGAAGGCCAGACTTGACACAAGGAGCAATGCTGCAGTGAAATCCATCACCCAGAAAGATTCTGGATCAGCCCAAGCTTTGTGTTTCAAGGAAGAGCCAGGAAGGATGGTGAGAGATCAGGAAAGGAAGGAAGAGGCTCAGGTGGGAGCGAGGTGAGACAGCTGGGGTGCGGGCAACGGAGGAACGACACGCCGAGACGGGTTCAATGTGGGTGATAGAGCATCATATCAAGTGTTTATTGGTCCAGGGTACATATATTTATACAGACAACGATAATTATTATGCCTACTAGTCACTAGCTGATTGGCTTAAGCTCTAAAGGTCGTATTCGCATGGTCCACCTACCTGCAGTTAGCTAACAGCACAAGCTTCTCATAACACTAAGTTTCTCATGCCACTATTTTTAATTCCTCTTAACTTGTTTTCGACACACCACGGTACCCAAGGCCGAAGCGGCTTTGACATTCCTCATGTATCAGCAGCTGCGAGCAGCTGCAGGCAAACCCTAGTGAGGCCCAGCATCAGCGAGGCAGCATCAGCCCCTAGAACAGGCTCTGATCGTACAACTGCTCGGTGGGCTCATGACCCTTGTCTCTGAGCCATTCTCCAACACTGGGGGGATGAGGACAGCCTGAAGGGAAAGAGGCACAGGGGATGCAACCCCATAGGACAGCCTGTGGTGGAGATGACAGAGGGCTGTGGAAAAGCTGAAAAAAAATAACATTGTCAACCCCTTCATGACTTTGGCTTTGGCTGTTGTCTCTGCCACTGATGCCTGTGAGGAGGCACAGTCCCTTGCAGCACAGGGGCCTCATGGCCTCCTTGTGCATCCTCAGGAGCCTGGGAGGTGCACATCTCAATAGCCCCTACCCCAGGAAGAGCCCTGAGGAATGTGGGAGGGACAGGATCTCCCTTCCCAGGGGCTGGGGATCACGACATGGCTATTTGTTTAATTGGCATGGGTACTGGTCCTTTGCCTTAATGCAACACATTCAGGTTTACTCAGCATCAGAGACACCTTTCCCTTGCTTTTACTGATTTCTCATCACTTCCACCAGATTTCTGCTCTAACCGGACCCTGGGGAGGCTTCGTCAACAGTGACCCTCAGTGGGACCCATTAAAGCTACAAGAAATTTTGGAGTTTTACTCCAACTTTTTTGGAGGTTTCTTCAGGTTCTTCTCTGTGCCTGAGGTTCATGGAGTTGGCACCAAACCCTCCTGAGGGGTCATTAAACTGCCTTGGGCTGTTGCTGTGGTGCTGAGCTGGGCCGGGCTCCTGGGCCGGAGGGAGCTCCTGGCAAGTGGGCAGCGCTGCAGAGAGACAGCTCTGCCCAGGAGCAGCTCCTCTGCAAAGCGCAGCAGGGCTGAGGGCACTGCCTGCAGGCACCCAGGGCAGAGCAGCGAGGCACACACAGCTTCAAGGCAGCCTGGGCTGGGAGGCTGCTGAGAGCTCCGAGGAGGAGAAAGCGTCAGGGCCCTGGCCACAGTAAGTCTGGGGGTGCAGGGCAATGCAGCTGCAGCTCGGGGAGGGATCTGGGGAAGGCGGCAGAGCCGCCTGGAATCTGCCTCCTGCCTAGAGGAGGAGGAGGAGGAGGAGGAGGAGGTGCTCCTGAGCAGGGCTTCCCTGGTGCCCCCTGCGAGGGCCAGGGCATGAGGGCTGCCTTCTGGCGGGGCCGGCTGCAGGGGTGTGCAGCCGGGTGTGCAGGCAGGGGTGCCCAGGGCTGTCCTTCCCAGCAGGGTCCCTGCACCCCAGGGGGCTGTGTGCTGGGGCAGGGACTCTGCCGCCTGCCAGGGTCAGCACTCAGCCTGCCCGGGGAGCTCCCCACGGCGCTGTGGGGAGAAGCTGTGGGGGGAAGGAGAGACCCCCGCCAGGGCAGGCTCCTTCTGCTCTCCAGAGACTGCTGCTGCGTGGATCAGGGATGCAGATTAACCCCACCACAATGCCAGAGGCAGCTTTTCAAGAAGCACATCAAGGCAGGGTCTACGTGGAAGGAAAGGGGCTTTCTAGGATCTGTGCCTACAGTTTCCTGATGTATTTGGGAGGGTGTGAATAGTAGTGGAGCTATTATGTTTGAGCGAGACTCTTACAGCATTAGAGTGAGAGCTGTGAAGTTCTGTGAGGAAACTGCTTAAGTCCTTTCACCTGTTGCTTTGCCTACTGAAAGCACCATCACTGCTGTGGTGTCCTCTTACAACCTGACAACACATGGCTATCCCTGGGCAGTGTCCTGGTGCCAGGAGGGGTCCTCAGGGCAGATCTGAGCACAGGGCGGGTGGGATGGGGGCTGGCAGCACTGACAGGGTGGTGACGTGGGGACACAGAAATGGCTCCTGGCACAAAACAGCTCCTGGGAGCAGAGAGCCAGGACTTGCTCCAGCATTCTCTTGACTCTGTACTAAAGCACAGGGAGACACATTTTCCCTCAGGTCTCCCCTGTTTTCAGGCTGAGAGAAATGTGAAAGATGAGGATTTCTACCCCTTCAAAGAATTTCTCCTCTGAAACATCACAAATCTGAGCTCATAAAAAGGAATTGAATACATTTCCCCCAAAGAAAAAGAAATAATTTTGAGGAGACTTTTTGGCAAACAGCATAAGATTGAATAAAAGAAGTCTGTCTTAACTTGTCAATGTCTTCTAGTTCAACCTCCCTGACTGCAGTGAACAAATGTCCAACGGCAGCTCCATCACTGAGTTCCTCCTCCTGGCATTTGCAGACACACGGGAGCTGCAGCTCCTGCACTTCTGGCTCTTCCTGGGCATCTACCTGGCTGCCCTCCTGGGCAACGGCCTCATCATCACCGCCATCGCCTGCGACCACCACCTCCACACCCCCATGTACTTCTTCCTCCTCAACCTCTCCCTCCTCGATCTGGGCTCCATCTCCACCACTCTCCCCAAAGCCATGGTCAATAACCTCTGGGACACCAGGGACATCTCCTACTTGGGATGTGCTGCACAGCTCTTTTTCTTTGTCTTCTTGATAACAGCAGAGTTTTATCTTCTCACCATCATGGCCTATGACCGCTACGTTGCCATCTGCCAACCCCTGCACTACGGGACCCTCCTGGGCAGCAGAGCTTGTGTCCACATGGCAGCAGCTGCCTGGGGCACTGCGTTGCTCTATTCTCTCCTGCACACTGCCAACACATTTTCCCTACCCCTCTGTGGAGGCAATGTTGTGCACCAGTTCTTCTGTGAAATCCCCCAGATCCTCAAGCTCTCCTGCTCAGATTCCTACCTCAGGGAAGTTGTGATTATTGTGGTTAGTGTCTGTTTAGCTTTTGGGTGTTTTCTTTTCATTCTTTTTTCCTATGGCCAGATCTTCAGGGCCGTGCTGAGGATCCCCTCTGAGCAGGGACGGCACAAAGCCTTTTCCACGTGCCTCCCTCACCTGGCTGTGGTCTCCCTGTTTGTCAGCACTTCCATGTTTGCCCACCTGAAGCCCCCCTCCATCTCTTCCCCATCCCTGGACCTGGTGGTGTCATTTCTGTACTCGGTGGTGCCTCCAGTATTGAACCCCCTCATCTACAGCATGAGGAACCAGGAGATCAAGGATGCCCTGAGGAAATGATAAGAGAATGATTTTGTGAAAAAATAAAGTACCTGTCTTCTGTAAATCACTCATACTTTAAATCATTACATCTCAGTGCATAATCTGTAGCTTTTGTGTTTTTTTGTTGGGGTTGGGTGGGCTTTTTTGCTTTCTTTAATTTACATGGTGTTCTCTACAAAGAAGTGTCAATATGTGAGCCTTTTCTAATAATGCATCTATTAAGATTTTGTGTGACCCAAAGACTGTGTAAATTAGGGCCTATGTTTTCTTTCTGTTTAAACAAGATAAAGGATGCTGCAGAAACATGTTTCTCTGAGATCCTTCCTTGAAGACCATGTCCCGACCTGCTGGGTTAGTGCCTGTGTGCAGAGGTGGATGGGAAAAGCACCACAGCACAGTAGTGCTTCCAAAAAACACAACCACTTGGTCTTTCCAGTGCTGCTCATTTTCCACTTCCACTTTCTGCTCCTGAGCCCTTGTATTGGTCTAAGATCTGAGTGGTTTTGTGCTGTGGTCACAGTCCCACGGTGTGACAGTCCTGTGACCGCAGGCAGGGACAGGCAGTGGGCACTTCTGTGACAGAGCTGGCCTTCATGACAGCGTTTCCATCAGACAAAGGGATCTCCTCAGGGCAGTGCAGGAAGGCTCGGGTCTTCTTCCAGAGTTGCTCTCAAGACCATGCCCAGGAAATTGTCTGGGAGAGAAACCACCAGTGAAGAGTGGAAGTGTGTGCATGTGTAGGCTGGGGGCAAACAGCAGTGTCCTTGTACAGCCAGGCTCCTGTGAGAGACCTGAAGGACCAGGAAAGCATGGGCTGGGCTGTGCCCGTGTGTGCTGGACACCCCAGGGAAGCAGCCCCAGGGCAATTGCCACAGACCAGCCAATAACAACCACCATTTCCAGCATGGACCTCTTACCTCAGATCAGATATGTTTTTCATACTTCCACAGAAGGACAACAAAGGTCTAGGTCAGAAGTCCATGTTTGCATTGTACAGACAAAGCATAAACCTGCACATCATGTGTGCATTGTGAGATGAACCTGAGTGAGCACAAAATCCACCAGCTATTCCTGGGGTTGCCATGAAGGTCTGTGGCACAGACCATCTCTTGGCGTCACTTCACGTAGAGACTGACATCCCCTGGGAAACCCCCTGAATGCAGCACTGGGAGGTGCTTCCCTGAACCACGGTCCCTGTGTCCATTCCTCGTGCCTCGGGGCATCTCCCACGGGTGCAGAGCAGGGCGAGCACCGCAGGGCTGAGGTGCCTCCCAGCCTCTGGGGGTGGCAGCAGGAGTTCAGAGAGACACTATGGCTCCTGCAGTGCACTGCCTCTGCGTGTGCAAGGGAAGGACTCGTGTCTCTGAACAGCCCTGTGTGTAAGAGGAGTGCCCGAGGCCAGCTCAGCTGTGGGCACCTGACAGAGCCCTGACACTTCTGTGTGTGACTGCAGGAACAACCCCACCTTTCCAGTGAGAATCATCTCGGCCTCCTTGGACAGGCTCATTGCAAAACCCTCTATCTGCTTCATCACCCTTCCTTGGCTGTCTGGCCCCTGCCTTCAAATGCACAGAATGAAAGGAGCTGCCCTGTGGAGCATCTCACCTGCGCAGTCAGAAGGGGTTCTGCAAGCATGAGCGACGCTGCCCTTCAGAAGGCATTTCTCACCTTTCAGAAGGCACAGAGCACATCTAGGGAGTGTGAATGCACTCAGAGGCACACATACCTTCATCTTTCACCTCTCTCAACTTCCTTTACAATTGATTGAAGCAACTAACAAAGAAGCAAAAGTTCTTCCTCGTAGGTACCACCTTTGCTCACAGCAGTGTCAGTGCTGGTTTTGGCACCTTTTCCACGTGCTGAGTGTTTCCCGCTGGTGGCCACATCCTAAGGTCAGTACCAGGCTGTGTGCCACCCACTTCTCTCTGCAAGATTCCCAAACTGGCAGGTCTGTGCTGAGAAGGCAGCTGTATCTTGGCTAGGGGTATTGATGTCATCTGCAGTCATCATGTCATTCTTGTCCCAGATACAGTGCTGTGGCCTCCTTAGATAGTTTGACAAAATTTTTTTTCTACACTATCCTCATGCCCCTGATCAATACCCTCATTTACAGACTGTGAACCAGAGATATTCTGGGGGATACAAACAACACTGAGAAAAATTCTCAGGCAAGCTGTGAGCTTCAGAGACACCCCCTCAGAGTTGTGGGCCTGCAGGCAGAAATCCTTTCTGGTTCTCTGATGAACAGGACCAGAGGAGAAGGTCAAGCATGTGCTCTGTCCTGGGCATTTCTGTGGAAATGTGTGATATTTAGAAGGTTTTTGGTGTGGGAAGGGACAAAGAGGTGCTGGTGGAGCTGGACAGTGTTATCATGGACCTTTCTCAAACATCTCTGAAAACCCAGAGCAATCGGGGAAGTATCCCTGGTCCTCAGAAATTACAAACATCACACTTCTCTTCAAGAAGTACAAGAAAGAAGTTTGTGAGAATTACGATGGCCACCTTCACCTCAGCCCCTGGGAAGGGGGAAGGTGGTGGGACAAGTCCTCCTACAGGCCATTGAAAGAAAAGAAAAAGATTATTGAAGGTGTATGGAAGGGGAATGTAGGCAAAGTTGTGTGCCTGGAATTTAACAGGGCCTTATACATGGTCTCCCATGGTCTCCTTGCAGCCAGATTGGTGCTATCTGGGCTGAAGAAGTCGATGATGAGATGGGTGGGAGTTTAGCTGGACGATCAAGCCCAGATGTCATCGGTGGTACAGAGTCTTCCTGAGAACCAGTCACTAGCGACC
Organism: Tyto alba; assembly: GCF_018691265.1. Classification (NCBI taxonomy): domain Eukaryota; kingdom Metazoa; phylum Chordata; class Aves; order Strigiformes; family Tytonidae; genus Tyto; species Tyto alba. The sequence continues at coordinate 7,533,417 of NW_024881277.1, read as the reverse complement.
TCCCTCAGTGACCAGCACTTGGGCCAACACTGTTGAACGTCTTTATTATCTCCTTGTACGACAGGATGGAGCTCACCTTCATGTCCTTTGTGGATGATGGCAAGCTGGGGGAGCCTTTCAGCTACCTCATCTAGTTCACCCTGCCTTGAGAGGGAGAATCAGACAAGATAGTGTTCAGGTGTCTTCCAGGAGGACTTCTATGACACATGGGATCTTTCCATTGAAAAGCTCATTGAAGTTAAAATAGGCAGAGGAAGGAGAAAAGACAGAGAGGCACAAGTAGAATAAATAATGTGCCTGTATAAACATGGTAGCTCTTCTGAGCAAAGTTTCTCCATTTCAATTATTGGTAAGAAAATTTATTGTGATAAGTGGCTGCATAAAACTATTTCTACAGAGCAAGAGAGCATAATCAGTTTGATAGGACATACACCTGGTGCTGTTAATAAAAGACTAGGTAAACTAGAATGAAACTTCCTTAAAAACCTCGCAGTGTTGGAAAAGAAGACTTTCTCATCTATTATATCGAGTTCTTTTATGCTGAATTAGAAGTTTTTTCCAAAATATATATTCAGGACATGATTCTGCCATCCACACAGAAGTGGCCACTGCCCTGGTGTAGCTGGAGCACCCGTGTGTCCCAGGACATATGGGGTCCCTTCTGGATCAGGAGCTGGCAGGCAGGCAGAGTACCTGTGGGGTGGTGGAGGGCATCGCCTGCCTCCAGCACTGCTGGGGTGTCTGAGCAGGGGCCTCTGCAGCACAGCAGCACATGGTGTCCCCTCGGGTGCTGGCTGCCAGGTCCCTTATGCCTGGCATTAAAATCTTGCCCAATGAACATTCACTTGTGGAGGACCTTGAGAAACTCTGGGATTTGGCAATAGAAACTTCATGAAGTTTTACAAGTAGAAGCAGCCAGTCACTTACTGGGGAGAGAATAACCCCATACAGGAGGGCAGGCTAGGACCTGACCAGCCCAGGACTGACTGTCGTGAGAAGAGCCTGGACATTACAAGGGATGCCATGTGAGCCAGCGGGGCATGATCAGCATGAATAAGGCCAAGTGCAAACAGGGCAGAGTTAGGAGGAGCATGGTCACCCAGAGAAGGGGATTATCATCCCCCTTGACACAGTACTGGTGTGGCCACATCTGGACTAGTGTGTCTGGGGGTGGGGCTCTCTGTTCTGGAGGAATGGAGGGGAAATGGAGAAGCTTCAAACGAGATCTCTGAGGAAGGAGTTAGGGGTCTGTGGGGTGGCTGAGGGACCTGGGCTTCCTCAGTCTGGTGAAGTGGAGGCTCAGGGCACTGTAGCAGTAGCCTGTGAAAGTGCTTGAAGGGCACTTTCAGTGATGATGGAGCTTTTCTTGGTAGTGGGAAGAGAAAAAAAACAAAACGCAGCTTGGAAAGTTCAGACTGGATGTGAGAAAAGGAAATCTCATTGAAAGGGTGGCATTATTGTGTAAGATGGCAGTCAGTGAAGGTTGCGATCACCCGTGGCATTATTTGTCAGGGAACAGCCAGCGATGGTGGAGATATATCAATGAAAGTACAGAAATGCTGGGGTGACAGCTAGGTGGGAAAGCAAGATGGATGCCAGGAGCCTGAAGGGAAAAATGTACATGAAGGGGACAGCAGAAGAAAACCTGCAGTAGAAGTGGCCAAGGGCTTATAAAGGGCTGAAAGGCCACAAAAAACCAAGCTCTTCCTCTCTTTGGCTATGGCAGTTGCCTCTGTCACTGAAGCCTGCCAGGATAAACCTTATTTTCTAACTCTGAACATTGTTTCCTCCTTGTCCCTTCTTGGGGAAGTTGGGAGGTGTTGTGCAGTTTCCCTACATGTGGCATTGCTCACACTCACACCCCACTGCCCCCAGGAAGAGCCCTGACCCACACGTGAGGGACAGGACCTGCCTTCGCAGGGCCTGGGGGGTCAGGGCTTAGTCCTTCTTCTTCATAAAACAAACCAAGGTGTTTTGCAGCCTTACAGCCACCTGCACAGTGCCTTTGCCTACCTGCAACCACAGCCTCCAATTATCTGCTCTAACGAGTCCATGGGGAGGCTTTGTCAGTAATGGCCCTCAGTGGGGCCAATCAATGCTTCAAGGTACTTTGGGTTTTCTTCTGACTTTGATTTCTTGAGTATTTTGTTCAGTCTCCTCTCAGTATCTGAGGCTCATGGACTCAGGGCCAAACACACCATGGGGCTCATTAAAATACAGAATGTCCTAACATGCCATGCATTTTCCTGTTATTTTCTTGAAGTTTTCAAGACTTGTACAGTTAATTGAATAAATTTTACCATGTAGTTAAGGAGGAACATTTCCAAAGATATCTAATAAAAATGATTCTTCGTTATAAAGAGCATTTTATAACAATTTCAGTTTAGAGAAGAGGTGATAACAATATTCTGTCTCTGATATTGATGCAGAGTGTCTCCTCGGGAGGTCTGGACAGTCCCTTGGGGTCCAACACAGAATGGACAAACTCCATCCTCATTGACCAGTCTCACCATTTCTCACATTGGTCCCCTGAGACTTGCATCACTTCTCCTTACATCAGCCTTCTCCACTGATCTCTGCAGCTGGATCTTACAGGTCCTTTGCACCAGCTCCCACTGCTGTCCTTAGAGAACTGGCTGCCCACAGGCACAGAAGGGTTTTAGTTCCTTGGAAACAAAGAAATCTAAAGTATTTGAAAGTTTCATCAACAGTAAAAACACTCCACAAGCATATGTTAAGTACAAGATATCACTAATGAGGTTGCCTTCTGCAAGGGCTAATGTCAGAAGAAATACTTTAAGGAGGTGAATACACAAAGATAGATATAAACACAATTAAAGTGTTGACTAAGGAGACAATGAGGCTGTTGAAAGCTTTTACTCCCTGGATTTCAAAACAGCAGCATAGGTGAGAGTTATCTGAAGGAACAAAGAATAAAGAGAGGAAGAATTCTGGAGAATACTGGAAAGTGCCTTTGCTTCAGGGGTCTGCATCTGAAAAGGTGACGTGAGAAATGTTCATTGTATCCTGGCCAGGTGCAAATTCATGAAAGATTAGAGAAATTCAGTACGTGGTAAACCAGGCAGGATAGTGGCAATGAAGTTAGACTGGAATATGGATATTTCTTTGGCATATGACTTTTAAGAGGTCATGGGATTGGTAGAGGCTTCTTGTGGGAGAGGACGAGCCAATGTTTCAGACATCTTGGAAAGAGACCACAAGGGCCACCCAGGGAACCACAGGCTGTACAAGCTCTCTTTGGTGAGGAGTGTGTCGTCAGTTAGAGTCCTCTTGGGTGACGTTCCTGGGGACCTAAAAGAGAAGAAAATGTCCAAATGCAGTCAGCAGGGACTGTCCAAGGGTAAATCATGCCCCGCTAACCTGATTGCCCGAAGGATGAAGTAACTGTTTTTGTGCGTGACATAAGAACAGTGGATGTCAGGTACCTCCAATGCAGCAAGACACTGGCCATGATCTCCCTCAATATTCTTGTACCCACGTTAGGCCATTACAGTCTGGGTGGGTCGACAGACAGGGAGGTGAAACACCAGTTGGAGGCTCAGGCTCAGAGAGCTGTGGTGAAGGGGTCATACCCTACCTGGAAGCCAGTGGGAGATACTGGGGCATTGTGGGGCAGCACAGGGAACTCTCCTGGGATCTGGGCAATTTAACAACTTTATCCATGACCCAGAGGAGGCAATTCTGACAGTGTTTGTCAATGACAGTAAATTGAGAAGACCATTCCTGTGCCCTAGGGATGCCATTCCGATGAAACCTGGCAGATGAGAGGACTGTCCTATCAAGAACTTCACAAGACAGAAGAAGGACAATGTCCAGGTCTAGCCCCTGGGAGAGACTGACACCCTGCAGTGACAGGAGATGACAACTGCCTGGCTGGGGAGCATCTCTGTGGCCAAGGCCTTGGTCGTGCTGGGGGTCAGGAAGTAAAACATGATCCAGCAGCGATCAGCACAATCCAGCATGACCTGGATGCAATGTCAGCCAGCAGTGTCCTGGAGTGTTTAAAGAGGAGTGAGGGGAGTGATTTACCCGCCACTCATCACTCGTTTGAACACCTGTACACTGTCGTATCAATTTTGGGGCCCACAGTGCAAGTGTGTTTGGTCTGGTTGGGATGGGGTTAACTTTCATTGTTGAAACCATTATGGTGGCTTGTTTTGCATTTGAGATTAAACCAGAGTTGATAACGCAGCAGTGTTTTGGTTATTGTGGAACAATGGTTGTGCAGCATCAAGGTCTTCTTTATTTCTTACACTTCTTCCTCCCAGCAAGTAGCTGGGGATGGGCAAGAATTTGGGGGTTAGATGGGACACAGCCAGGACAGCTGACCCCAACTGACCAAAGAGATAGTCACCAAATCACAGTATAATAGACCAGACAAGGTTGGAAGTGACCTCGAAAGATCATCTGGTCCAAAGTTTTCTGGGAAAGGGAGCCTACATGAGACTACCTAGCACCCTGTCCAATTGTTTCTTGAAAACCTGCAGTGGTGGGGACTCCACCACATCCCTTGGGGAGTTCCTTCCAGTGAATGACTGCTCTTAGCTCTTTGGACTGTCTCCAGTCTGCCTGCGGATTTCTTTCATTGTGGGGACCAGAATTGGACACAGCACTCCAGCTGTAGCCTGACAAAGCCTGAGAGGAGTGGGATGATCATGTCCCTGTGTCTGCTCATAACGCCCCTGTGGATGCAGCCCAGGAGCCTATTTGCTGTTGTTGCTGCAGTGGGGCACTGCCGGAGCCTCTTCAGCTTGCTGTCCACCAGGAACCCCCAGGTCCTTCTCAGCAAGGCTGCTCCCCAGCCACACACCTCCCAGCCTCTACTGGGCTCTTTGGTTGCTCTGACTCAGGTGCAGGACTTTTGACTTGTCTTTGGCTCGTGGTTCATATTGTTCTTGCTGGCCCTTTTGTCCAGCCTGTGCAGGTCTCTCTGTAACATGTGTCTCCCTTCTGGCATGTCCACCTCAACACCCAGCTTAAAGTCATCAGCAAACTTGGTGAGGGTGATTTCAACCCCACCATCCAGATCATTTATGAAGATGTTGAACAGCATGGGACCCAATAGCAATTCCTGGGGGATCCAACATTCTACAGGCTTCCAGCCTGAGTAAAAGCATTGATCATGATCCTCTGAGTGCAGCCTGTGAGACAATTTCCTACCCATCTCCCACACCACCTCTCCAGTCTGTGTCTTGCCACTTTGTCCAGTAGAAGGGTATAAGAAACAGTGTTGAATGCTTTGCTGAAGTCCAGGACAACAACATCCACTGCTGCCCACATGTCACTAGAAGATGTTATTTTGTTGAAGAAGATGATGATGTTATATTGGCATGATTTTCCCTTGGTCAATCTCTGCTGTATTTTCCCAATCACCTCCTTCATTTGGTTTATGACAGTTGAAAGGTTCTCTGATTTAATCCCCAAGACAGTTGTTCCTCCTCCCAAGGCCATGCTACTTTGGAAGCTCCCCCAGAATCTGACCCCTGCTGTTGGGAAAATGTTTCAATGCAGTGCTGCTGCACAAGCTGTTCTATCAGCTCTGTCCCCTGTATAGCCCCAGCCCAGGGCTGCAAGCACGGTCAACTGAATAGAGCATCAATAAAATGTTGTAACAAAGGTAATGATGGGCCTGACAGTTCAAAGGATGTTGATGTATGAGAAACTGACCCTTAGCTACCGAATCGATGGGAGACCTATCATTGTGGCTACTAAGAACTGAGACGTACAGAACTTGAGGTCATCGTCCTTGAAGACTAAAAGAAAGAAGAAACAAAACAACGAAGTAGTCGGACTCCAGAACAAGATGTGAAACCCACTGTCAAGATAATAATGACTGATATAGTATAATTCTGTGTATTCTGGATTAGGTAATGCTTTGTAGGTGCATAAATACATGTATGCGAACTCATGTAAGCTGTCACTCTCTGCGGAGGTGACCCAACGCTGCTGGACCTGAATAAAATCCTAGAGTAACCCACGACGGAGTTCGAGTCTCCTTTAACAGTTTTGGCACCCCAGATGGGACTCTAGGCTGTGAAGGGAAGGACGAATAAAAGAGGATCCCGATAGTACATCCTACAAACTGCCGGCTACAGAAAGGTGAGTTCAAGTCTCCCCTTGTCTGTGTTTGTGGGTTGGAATAGGAAAGGATCACTCTGAAATACCCCTCACAAAGAAAATTGCAGAATGGGAGGATATCCTTCAGTACCTAAAGGATCCCCCTTGGCAGAATTATTAGCAAATTGGAATAAACTTTCTGGGACAGCAGGGTTGAGTAAGAGTAAAGTTATAGTGTTATGTCAAGATGACTGGCCATTTTTAACCAGAATTAGAGGGGCAGGTCCCCAAGAAGTATGGCCATCTGAAGGTACCTTCGATGAAACTAGGTTGAAATGTTTGAGATTGATATTAGAAGATAGGAATCCGCAGCAGATGAATTATTTATTTTTATGGCTGGAATGGGCCGATTTGAGAAATCGTATGGCTCTAAAGAAACCTATGAAAAGAGAAGAATTAATTGCCTTCCTTGATGATCATCAGGGAAAGAATCAGAACCAGAGTTCCCATCCACAATCAGAAGGGAAATCTGTTGTAGGACAATATCCTATGGTAGTGGAATTTCATTCCAATCCTAGAGTAGGCCCCAACTCAGGACCTGAAGTTCCTCCAGTTATTGCAGTTTCCACACACTAACCCTGGAAACCTGGTGATTTAATGTTGTGGCAAGAAAAAATGCCGAGGTTAAGGGACAGTGCTGAAAAATGCGCTAAGTTTTTTTTCAATTTCTTCTTTTTCTGACAGTAGCTTGTCATATTCAGAAGAGACATGAATCAGGTTTTCAGTGACTTCAGTGAGCTCCTGCTGCAGTTCGTCAGTTGTTTCCTTCAATGCCTCTTGCGCTTCTAAGAGTTGATATTCTTTCTCTGAAATACTTTCTTTCAGCTCCACAATAGTCTCCTGATGTTGTCTGAGAGAGCAATGAGCACATTTCAACTCCTCCTGCATCTCTGAATTCTTGCTAATTGTCTCCTGTGTGGTTTCTCTTAACTGCTCTCTCTCATTTTGGAGATTCTCTAGTTGTATTGTAAGATTACCATCTCCACTTTCTGTCAGAGTGCTTGCTTCCCAACATTCAGGCAATTTTGGAATAAAATTGCTTCTCCCCAGTTTTTCAGATTCTCTTTGACATTCATTGGCCTTTACTTCCTCCATTTCATGCCATTTCCTTTTTGCCTGGCTCAGCTCTTCTCTCAGAAGAAATAGTTCTTGCTCAGTAGATTCTTCTTGAATCTGAGGGATCTTGTTTGTTAGGCTGTCCTCCAGAATCTCTGACTGCCTCTGAACCTTTAACAAAAGTTCTTCCCTTTCTTCAGCCTTGATCTTCTCATTGCTCAGAAGTTCTTGTTGACACTTCAATTCCTTCTCAGTTTTGAGAATCCTCTGCACAAGGACTGCTGCTCAATGGATACCACCCGATCCCCTTGTCTCCACTGCTGTGAAAATATGCCTTATCAACACTCTCCTGCAGGTTCATCTCCAGTTTGCTCTTCTCTGCTTGAATACTGTTAGATTGACTCCCTATGGAGTCAATCTAGTAAAGATGTGGGACTTCTGAAATCTGCAGCCCCCGTAAAAATTAAGACTAAAGGTGGTATACCCCCAGCAGTTAAGCAGTATCCTATTGTAGCAGAAGCTATTCCTAGTATCACTAAACGAATACAGAATTTTTTGGATAAGGGCATCTTAAGACCTACTGTTAGTCCTTTTAATACTCCCATTTTACCTGTAAATAAAAATCAAAAGGATGAGGATGGAAATCCTGAGTATCAGTTTGTTCAGGATTTACGAGCTGTAAATGAATATGTAGAACCCCCACATCCAGTAGTTCCCGATCCTTCTACTATCCTTACAAAAATACCAATTTGGGCGAAATACTATACTGTTTTGGATTTGACCGGAGCTTTCTTTACAATACCAATTGACCCTGACAGCCAGAATTTATTTGCCTTTACATGGGAAGGTCGCCAGTATACCTGGACCAGACTTTCTCGAGGATTTACTGCTTCACCAACTTTGTTCTCTCAAATATTAAAGAGAGACTTACAAGGTCTGGAACTACCGGCTGGGTCAGTATTGATACAATATGTGGATGATTTGTTAATTGCAAGTAAAGATTATGACAGTTGTGTAAAAGATACTAAATATGTATGTCTTAGATTATATGAGAAAGGACATAAAGCATCTCTCTCCAAATTGCAGTTTTGTGAGCCTGAGGTAAAATATTTAGGGTTTATACTAGCCGGAGGTACTAGGAAATTAGATCCAGATAGGGTACAAGCAATTCAAGAAATCGCTAGACCTTTGACTAAGAAACAAATGAGAGCCTTTCTTGGACAAGCTGGATATTGTAGACCCTGGATACTGGGATTTTCAGAAATTGCAAAACCTTTGGTAGAAACTACTAAAGATGTGAGCCCAGAACCCATACCATGGACGGAAGAATTGGAAACAGCTTTTATGTCCATGAAGACTGCCTTGGTAAATGCTCCAGCTCTTGGGTTACCAGATTACAAAAAAACCCCTTTTAAATTATATGTAACAGAGAACAGAGGAATTGCAAAGGGAGTATTAATTCAGAAGCATGGACCCTATGGACGTCCTGTAGCATACTATTCTGTCACCTTGGACCCAGTTATCAGAGGATCTCCATACTGTCTGCGATCTATTGCCGCAGCTGCTGAGCTGGTGGAAAAGGCAAAGAATATTGTGCTAGGCCATTATCTCATAGTTGCTGTTCCCCATGAGGTTGAACTTTTACTAACTGAATATGCAGAAAAAGCACTTTCTGCACAAAGGACACACAGATATGAAATTATCCTTTTGCTAACGGAGAATGTCAAACTTGAGAGATCAAAGACTCTTAACCCTGCTACCTTACTCCAAGTGACTGAACCTGAAAGATCGCACGACTGTGTAGCTGTCTTGAAAACTATAAGCAAGACTAGAGAAGATTTGAGGGACACTCCGGTGGAACACCCTGATTTAAATCTCTTTATGATGGATCTTCCTTTTATCTTCACAGTAAGAGATTTACGGGCTTTGCAATAGCTACTGAAAAGTTTGTTCTCATCGCTGAACCCTTGCCACCGACATTAGGAGCTCAAGCTGCAGAATTGATAGCACTAACCAAAGCAGCATTGTATGCTAAGAATAAACGAGTTAATATTTACACTGACTCGAAGTATGCCTATGGCATTTGTCATGCAGTCGGTGCATTGTGGAAAGAAAGAGGCTTTCTAACATCTGCAGGTAAAACCATTGCACATGGGTCTTTGATTAATGACTTGTTGTTGGCAATACAAGAGCCAAAGGAAGTTGCGGTAATTTATATACCTGCTCATACGAAACGCACCGATCAGCTTGCAACAGGTAATTTTCTTGCAGATGCCGCAGCACGAGCCGCCGCTACTAAAAATTACCCCACGACTGAAGTTGTGGTTGCTAATTTCTTTTCTATCCCAAACCCCGATACCCTTTATCATGATGTCCCGACCACCGAAATGGAAGAATGGAAGAAGATGCAAGCTGTGCAAGATAAAGGGATCTGGACCCTGAATGGTAAACCTCTATTGCCCAGAAGGTATGTACTGCCGCTTGCCCGTTGGTACCATGAGAAGGGGCATGGAGGTCCCGAAGCAGTAGCCTCGAAGGTAACGCAGCTATGGGCAGCACCAGGAATCTTTTCAGCAGCTAAGAAACTGACTGAAGGATGTTCTTCGTGTAAGAGATATGGAGATATAAGGCAAAAAGTAACTCCAGGGAAGAGGCCGCCAGCAGTCTATCCTTTTCAGAAACTTCAGATTGATTTTGCGGAAATGCCAGCCGCTCTCGGATATAAATACTTGCTGGTAATAGTAGATCAACTCTCTGGGTGGGTAGAAGCTTTCCCGACCCGGAAGAATGATTCAAAAATAGTTGTAAAAATCTTGCTTAAGGAAATCATTCCTCGATATGGCATACCTGAGGTGATAGACTCTGACCGTGGACCGCATTTTACAGCATCTATTTTATTACAAGTTTATGTAACCCTAGACATCAAAGGACAGTTTCATACTCCGTATCACCCACCTTCATCAGGGCAAGTAGAAAGAATGAATAGAACAATTAAGGAGAAGTTAGCGAAAGTATGCAGTGAAACTGGATTAAAGTGGCCAGAGGCATTAAATTTAGTTTTATGGGATCTTAGAACTACTCCAAAGCAGCCGTTAGGAATTAGCCCAGCAGAGGTCCTATTTGGACGAATTTTAGCTGTACCCGGTTCGTATATTTCAGCAAAAACTGCACTACTGGATGGAGATGAGAATGTCACTCAATATTTATTATATTTACAAGATTCCTTTCAGAAAATTAGAAAATATGCATATTGGTACCAAGGTGTGACACCAGAAGTACAGGTTCACGATTATAAGGTGGGAGATGAAGTGTTGGTAAAAACATTTAAACGAAAGAATAAGATGTTGCCAAAATGGGAAGTAAGCCATATGATGCAAGTTGTGCAACGAGACAATGTATCCTGGGGTGTTAGTGATTTATGGCAATGGGCTACTTCCTGGATTCCTGATTTTCCAACTTTAATCAAGAAGATTCTAATGGTAGTTGTTTTAGTCATAATCATTTTGAACATGGTAATGTTTGTATGTCAATGTTGTGTCTCGTGTTTATCTCGAATTCCCACCAGACCCTATTGTATCTGATAGGATAGTGAGTATCCTAAAAGAAAAGGGGGGACTGTTGGGAAAATGTTGCAATGCAGTGCTGCTGCACAAGCTGTTCTATCAGCTCTGTCCCCTGTATAGCCCCAGCCCAGGGCTGCAAGCACGGTCAACTGAATAGAGCATCAATAAAATGTTGTAACAAAAGTAATGATGGGCCTGACAGTTCAAAGGATGTTGATGTATGAGAAACTGACCCTTAGCTACCGAATCGATGGGAGACCTATCATTGTGGCTACTAAGAACTGAGACGTACAGAACTTGAGGTCATCGTCCTTGAAGACTAAAAGAAAGAAGAAACAAAACAACGAAGTAGTCGGACTCCAGAACAAGATGTGAAACCCACTGTCAAGATAATAATGACTGATATAGTATAATTCTGTGTATTCTGGATTAGGTAATGCTTTGTAGGTGCATAAATACATGTATGCGAACTCACGTAAGCTGTCACTCTCTGCGGAGGTGACCCAACGCTGCTGGACCTGAATAAAATCCTAGAGTAACCCACGACGGAGTTCGAGTCTCCTTTAACACCTGCCCAGACCCAGCTGTGTCCCATGTTGGCCTTTACAGACAGCCCTGCTCCAGGGTCTGCCGGGGTCTGGGCCGGGAGAGAGGCTGGGCAGGACTGGCCGGTCCCCCCATACAGGCACTGAGACCAGCAGGACGATGGAGATGGTCTCACAGAAAGACTCACCCATAAGCTTGGGTGAGCAGCCAGTGCTGGAAATGGCCAGTGAGAGAGACTGGGGGGTGATGAAGGCCCTGGGTCACCTTCCTGGTCTGTTCATGCCAACAAGGGCACAGAGCCGCCTCTTCTCTCCTGCACCTGCATGCCTTCAATCCCTTCCACAAGCCCTGGCTCTGCACCACAAATCCCCTGGTGTGTCCTCACCCTGCATGGTCATGCAGTATGAGTTATACTCTGTTCTTTTTCTCTTCCTGGTACTTTCCTGTCAAGCCCAACTTCTGCAAGATTTCCTCCTCCCCTTTCCTCCTCCACCTCACTCCCCAGCAAAGCCCAGTCTGGGTTAGTCCCAAGGCAGGTTCCTGGCACTCCCACCACGGCCTCAGTCCCTCTAAAAGGCAGAGCAGCTCCTCAGGGGCAGAGAGGGGTCAGCCCCAGAGATGGGAGGCATCAATGGCACAAGGAGAAGGAGGTCAGTGGCACCCTGCATCCCCTGCTCTCCTCTCCAGCACATCCTGAGGGCTCTGCAGCCCCTCCATGCCATCCCCTCTCCCGTGACCTGCACAGGAGCCCCGGCCCTGGAGGTTCTCTGGCAGCTTCTGCTGCCACGCTGACAGAGAGACCTGACCTGAGCTGGTGCAGCCAGAAAGGTGTTTTGGTGTTTTCATTCCCCATCCATTCCTGCCCTGATAAGGATGGATCTCAGCCAAAGAAGTTGTCAGTTCATTTATTCTGCTTAAATACACAGAGAACTCCATATTGAGAACAAGTCTCTGGGTTGCACAAGATGGTTGGATACTGAATTAGGAGGGAATGAATAATCCTATTTCTTTGAAGAACACATCATCACAACTGGAAAAATAAGGAACAAAATGTATAAAGAAGCAAAGATATTCTTGGGCTGTCATGACATATAGTAAGGGTCATCTGCAGAGAAAGGCTGAGAGTCTATGGCTGCTGGAAAACCACCGATCAGTTTCCTCAGGGCATCCTTGAGTTCCTGGTTCTTTATGCTATAGAAGATGGGGTTCAGTGCTGAAAGCATAACCAATTACAGAAATGACACTAGCAGATCCGGAGATGGGGAGAACATAGAGGAGGGCTTCAGGTAGGCAAACATGGCAGTGTGGATGAACAGGGAGAGCACAGCCAGGTGAGGGAGGCACATGGTGTTGTCCCTGCTCAGAGGGGATCCTCATCAAGGACCTGAAGATCTGGAGATAAGACAGCACGATGAAGAAAACCCAACCAAATACTGAACGGGATGTGGCCAGGAGAAATCCATAAACCGTTTTCTATCCAGGGCTCCACTTCCCAGCCCAGTTTCTCTCAGGCCTTGGGGACAGGAGTGTTTGCTCAATCTCTTGGCTTCCAATTTACGCTTTATGTTTCCATCTCAGTCCTCTCTGGCCCATCTCTGCTCTGAAGCAAAGCCTTTGCACACATGGGGTCTTGGACACTTGGTTCCACGTTTCCCTGAGACAAGTCAGAGCTTGGCCTGGTGCTCCGCTGAGGTGCTGCGACCCAACTGTGCACTGATGGCCTCAGCCAGGACAAGAGGGAGCCTGTGGGTTTTGACATCAGTGGAGAAACTGCCATAGTGTTTCCAAAGCACCCCAAGGAAATCTCTGTCTGGAGAAGCCTGGGCCTCACTGGGGACTTTAATGGCCCCGGTATTTTCTGGCAGAGGAACACAGCAGCATGCAAACAGTCCAGGCGGTTTGGGGACAGCTTGTTTTCACAGCTGCCAGATGGGCCAACAAGGGCAATGCAAACCTGTAGCTGACACTGGCAAGCAAGGAAGAGCTGGTCAGGGGTGTGAAGACTGGCTGTTGGGACAGTGATAGCGGAGTCTGAGCTCTGGAGGGCAGTGAGGAAGGGGAATAGAAAACTGCAGATGTCGATCCTCAGTGGAGCAGATCTGGCCGACTGTGGGGAGTTTTAGCTGGGATCTCATGGTCAGCAGCACTGATGGGCAGCAAAGCCAAGTGTACCTGGTTTTCAAGGACCGCATCCTCCAAGCACTGCAATCTTCTGTATCAAAACTCAATTGAAACTTGAATGGGAATTCATGGGCTTCATCATAAGATTCTACTACTTCAGGAACAGTAGCAAGAAGAAACAAGAATAAGGTGTGGTCACATCTAAATTTTGTAAGATTGGTGGCGATAGAGCAGAGATACTTCATGTCCTCTTTACCTCATATTTCAACAAGAGGTTCTCCTAAGCCATTGTGCCTCAAGGCAGGACTCTAGAAGAAAACAGCCAACGGTGGAGAGGAATCGAATCAGGGGCTATATGAAAAAATGCGAATGTTACCTGTCAAAAGGAATCAGATGTATCCAACTCTCTTTACATAAGGGGAGAGAAAGCACTATCAGCTTGCTGGTCTTTGTCCATGGCCTGTGAAAAGACTGAATGAGAATGTACAGAACAGTGTCAAAGTTCTGGCAATGAAATCTTCTTTCATACGGATTACACCAAGGTCAACACTGCAAATGGTTCAACTTTTGCCAAACATCTTCATTCAAGGGTTGATTCAGTTGCCCACAAAGTGGTGACCACTGCCCGCAAGATACACAAGGGTAGATGAGGCCATGGCATGGGACTGGGAAATGTGTCCCCAGGCTGATGGGAGACTTTCTGGAGCAGGAGCTGGTGGACAGGCAGGGTGAGCCAAAGCATCTCAGTCGAGACAGCTCATTTCCCTCCCTTGAGTAGATGAGGAAGCCTGGACAACTGCACCCAGGCTGCCCCGTGTTGGAGGCGAATGAGAAATGAGAGGGTCCAGATGCTGCAGAGCCTACTTGAAGACGTAGTCATAGCCCACATACAGTGGGATGAGTGCAGATATGGCTATTCAGAAGAGGACATTTCCTTTCTTTTGAATCTTTGCATCCCTCTGTGAATTTAGGGAGCTTATAACTTCAGGGTGTGAGTGACCGTGAGTGATTACAGACAGAGTCTGGGGCAGGGGGTAAACTGCGGTCTCTTGGGCTCTCTGCTTGACAAAAAATATGTTTTCCTTTGGTGTAAGGGCATGTCCTCTATAGAAATTGGACTTCAGAGCAGTTTAGGTGGACGTCATATGCAGAAGATGTGTTCTGGGTTTCTTTTTTTTGTTGTTGTTGTTTTATTATTATTATTATTGAATTGGACCATCTTTTAGTTTTGTTTTTTTGTCAAGTAAGAAACATTCTTCTGTGTCTGTGTGCAGCTCATTTCCCAGGTATGGCAGGTAGCAGTTGGTGTGAATGGGCTGAAACTTGCAGCTGCAGACTGTCTGGAGAAAGCTCAGATTGGAACAAAGGTGCTGTAAGTCGCAGGGGGCTGGTGAGAGACATGTGGGGTTGGAGGTAGGGACAAACACTTCCCAGAGAGTGAGTGTTTAACATACAGGGTCTTGACTTCCCTTCATATTCAGACTTAATCAGGAGATGGTCTAGAATCAGTATCAATTGCAGTTGGGTGATGTCACTTCGTGTGTAAGCGGGAAAATAGGAACTAGTGGAAAAATAAGAGATTGTTTCTTATTAACATTTAATACTGAAAGCTTTTCACTTTGACTACAGTCCTGAAACCACTCAAATTCACCAGATAGGAACTACAGAATTCAGTGATACTCAGAGACTTGGCTATTGAGGACGTTTTAGCTGCTTCTGAGCCATCTGGTGCCAAGTTGCTGAACTGCAGATCCTGGAAAGGGATTGAACTGGCCTCTAGAGAAGTCGGAGTCAGCAGGAACCCTCCAAGTTCCTGAGGGTGTCAGTGATCACCACCGAGGGCCATCACTGAAGAGCCCATGGAGGGAATGAGGAGACAAGGTCCCTGTCCCTGGGGGTGGTGAAGCAGGAAGGCAGAGGCACTGCTGCCAGGCTGAAAATCAAATGTTCAGGTGACTGTGAAAGCCCTTGATGTATTTCCTCAAGCTGGATGTTCAAGCCCTGACCCCCATAGCCTGGGAATGGGGATCCTTTCCCTCAGGGGATGCTGAGGGTTCTCCCTGGGGGCAGTGAGATGTAGGGGGGTGTGATGCTGAGTGCAGGACAGCAGGAGGAGTCCTCCCAGGCTGTGAGGAGGGTCAAGGAGGAGGCAACAAAATGCTGTGGCTGTAAGGAACTGGTGTGCTCTCAGGGACCTCAGTGGAAGAGACAGCAGCCATCGTCAGAAGGACAAGGCTTTCAGTTGTGTTGGGGGGTCCCAGACACATCAGAGGGGTCATTCCCACTACAGGCTGTCCTACACTTGCCCATGCCTGTGCCTGTTTCTGTGCAGATTTTAACCACCACCCCTGCTTCCCCACTTCACTCTGATCCCATGCTGTCCCAACCTCTACTGATGACTCTCTGTCCTCACTCACTATTTGTTCAAACACAAAACTATCATGTTCTCTTCTTTTGCAAATGGCTGTGAGTTCCCCATAACCTGTGGAACTTCTTCCAAAGGCCTGCTAACACACTTCAATTGCTAAAGATGTCATCACTCAACCTGTATTTGTACTTGAGATTGCCCTGACCCATGGGTACATTTACATTAGATAAAAGGAAGGAATTCTTAAATATGAGGGTGGTGAAACACTGGAATAAGTTGCTCAGAGAAGTGGTGAATTGACCCTGCCTGGAACTTCTCTAGGCAACCTGTTCCAGTATCTCAACACCCACATCCTAAAATATTTCTTCCTTATATCAAATCTCAAACTACCCTCTTTCAGTTTAGCACCATTGCCACTTGTCCTGCCACTACAGTCCCTGGTAGAAAGGCTCACTCCGTGTTTCTTTCCCTATGACTACTATATTTTTCATCTCCAAACACCTTTTAGTGTGCCCAGACATCTCTCAAGATGGAATCTGGAGGCCTCAAGCACATGCCCAATACAGAGGTTATAAACATCCTGGGCTAAGTGGAGTAGAGACTTGGGACAGTCTAGAAGTAGCAGGCCTTCTGTGAGTTCACTGGCAGTATACGAGTCAGCTGAGGAAAATAGGGTGTCATGGCTCAGTGGAGCAGCAGATGCAGTGGAAAAGACCAGGAGAAGGCTGAGGAACTCATTCTTTTCCCATCTCCTCCTGGTAAGGTCTGTCCACTGACAAACCTTGTCCATGAATATCCTTCCAACACCTGTGCTAGCAGGGTTCCACCCTGGCAGAGGAGGATGTGCCTGGGGAGCACTTACAGCACTTGGGCACACACAGGTCCATGGGACCAGAGGGGATGTGCCCAAGGGTGCTGGGAGAGCTGGCTGGTGTCATTGCAAGGCTGCTCCTGGTCACTTTGAAATGTCAGGGCAAACAGGGAGTTCTCTGGTGACTGGGCAAAGGCAGGCAGTGCACCCATTTTCATGCAGGGCAAGAACGAGCATCCATGGAACTACAGGCTGGTCAGACACATCTCAGTCCCTGGGAAGGTGATGGAGCAAATTCATTCAAGTAGTTCCTTTGCCCACATCCATCAGCTGCTGCTCTCTTAGATGTCCTGGGGTAGCTGAAGTACCCAGGGGGTGCTTGGAAGGGTGACCCAGGACCTGTAGGAACCCTTCTGGAGCATTCTCTGGTCACCAGGAAAAGGATCTCCAGACAATTCAGTTGAGGCAACTCCTGTTTCTTCATTGACTAGAAAGGGAAGTCTAGGAAACTTGATTTGACATAGACATCTGAAGGGAGGTTTCTGATGTTGGAAGGTGACCAGTCTCCTCCCTTTCTTCACCTATAAATGCATCAGTCTTCAATTACCCTCCTGGGAAGTAAAATGAGAGTGTTCATGCATGATCCAGACACCCCTTTGAGTAGATACTCTAACACTGATGTGTTGAGACAAGTGCAAATGTGGCCACCCAAACCCAGTGTGTTTCACTTCAGTTTGTCACCCAGCTCCCCCCTATCAGGTGACAGATCCTGCCACCTTAGTGGGTGACTCTCTTTGTGCAGCCAGTGAGCAGTGTCATGGATGCTCCTGGGTGGGGAGGGGTTTTAGAGGGCTGGGATCTCTGCAAGACATAGAAATATCTTTCTTTCATGCTGCAGGCATAAGTATGAGAGAAATGTTTAGAAAATGTCAATAAAAATAAAACAAATAAGAAATGAGGAATGATGAAATGCAAAGAAAAATTTTTAATGAATTTTCCAACTTTTAAAATTCTTTGTGTTTATTTCCACTTAGTTGAGTTTAGCTTCACTTTGATATATCAGTCTTTGGGGGATTTCATTACATTTTTATTTTAATTTATTTAATATATTGAAATAAAAAATATTTCCAGAATCCAGGTGGGGTGTAGCTCCACTGATAGAGATGTCTTAAGTCATAGGGAAAGAGATGTCTGGTACCATTGCAGGTGTCCTGGGACCCTCTGCCCAGCCTCTGTCAGCATCTCCCCAGGGGCTCTGGTCTCCTGCAGACCTTCTGTCCTGTGTGACAGCAGCCAGTCCCAGGGAAATACGTCAGACACACTGGGGTGTCTGCAAGGGGCACTCGATGTCCATGGTCAGACAGCTGAGCTCCACCTGGAAAGGGCAAGAAATGCCTGCCACTTTTAAAAAACACCTGAGCACTTTCTTGTCAGCTGAGATGATAGAAAACTTTTAATAAAGTGGTGATGTTTTTCCACCATGACCTGATGGGAATTTCTAGGAAGGGTATTAATTGCAGGAGAAGAAGACATGTTCCTTCCCCAGTGCTACCATTGCCAGGACTCTGTCCAGGATACTGTGCATTAAACCTTGCTAATTTTCCCACCTGTCTAGCTCTAAAGCCATCTTCTCAGCACACTCGCTGGACCTATATGGTTTCCACCGGTCTCTAGTTTTCCTTTCCTGTTATTCCTTGCTCACTCATATCCCTCTCAACACCCCACATTGAAGCTCTGAGCTTCAGGGACTTAGAAGCCTGCCCTTGTCTTTCAGCAGTCTCATTCTCTCTTCAGCCACCTCCTTCATTGTGTTTGGATCTCTCATTTCCCATCGATCTGTCTGAGACATTGCTCGTGAGGTTACCTCCTGTGGATGGTGAACCTCATTGGAGGCAGCTTCAACTTAGCATCACTTGAGGAGTGTGGGTTATTTTTGCTTAAACTTTACCATGTTTTCCTTCTGTTGATTCATAATGAAGAGAAATTCTGCTGTGCCCGTGTGCAGCCAGGTCTCTGAGGAAAGCCAGTGGGAGCTGGTGCAGCGGAGCTGTAATGTCCAGCTGCGGGCCTGGGCGGAGAAGGCTGAAGGAAGGAGAATTGCTGCAAGTGCCAGGGGGACGATGAGAGAAGTGGCAGGCTGGGGAGGTGAGGAATCTGGCTGTCCATGCAGTATCTGACCTTCAGCAGGAGCTGGCCCTACCCATCCTGACAGCACTAGGAGACCCAGGCTTCAATCAGTTCTTCTGTAAACTGAAAAAGTGATACAGTAAACTTAAAACTAAAAATTACTTCTGTATTAAATGCTCAGTCAAATGTTCCCCTTTACATACACTCCAGAGACCTCTGCAGTTATCTATCCAAGGCTTGATAACTGAAGAAAACAATTGAAAGACACGTGGCGTTTTGCATTTGAATGAGCCCCATGGTGTCTGTGGTGCTGAGACCATGAGCTTCAGATGCTGAGAGGAGCCTGAAGAAACAACCAAAGAAGTCAACATCAGAGGCAACCCCTAAGGTTTCAAGGAGTGTTAATGGGTCCCAGTGAGGGCCATCAGCATCAAAGCCTCCCCAGGGGCTGGTTAGAGCAGGAAGTTGGAGGTGTCAATGAGAGGCAAACAAACACAATGTTAAGGTGGTTCTGGTGCTTAGTGAACCTTCAGGTGTTTAAGCCAAAGTGACAAAGCCTGACCCCCAGCCCCTGGGAAGGGAGATGCTGTCCCAGGGCTCTTCTTGGGGCAGTGTCATGTGGGAATGTGCAGTGACAAGGGCAGGACTATGGTATGACACCTGTGGGTGTCTCCTGGGTGGGTCAAGGAGGCCGTGAGATCCTGGTACCCTGAGATTAACGTTTGTCCAGGTAGGCCTTAGTTGTGGAGGCAACGGCCAGAGGCAAGGGGGAAAAGACCTCGGCTCTCCTGGGGGCTCTTAGCCTTGCCAGAGCCTTCAGTTGTCTTTCCCACAGGCTGTCCTCAGTGTCCCACACCTGCAGCTCTTTCCCTGCAGACTCTCAACATCAGCCTTTCTTCCCCACCTCGCTCTCACCTGAGCATCTCGCTGCCCTCACTGGTAGAGAACAGAATAGACGAGGCTATTTCAGTTGGGAGGGACCTGCAACCATCATCTAGTCCAACTGCCTGACCCATTCAGGGCTAACCAAGTTACAGCATGGTATTAACGGCATTGGCCAAATGCCTCTTAAACACTGACCACCCTGGGGCATCAACCACCTCTCTGGGAAGCCTGTTTCAGTGTTTGTCCACCCACTCGGTAAAACAAATGCTTCCTCATGTCCAGTCTAAATCTCCCCTGGCACAGCGTTGAACCTTTCCCACATGTCCTATCACTGGATACCAGGGAGAAGAGATCAGCACCTCCCACTCCGTGTCCCCCGCCTCAGGAAGCTGCAGAGAGCAATGAGGTCACTCCTCAGCCTCCTCCTCTCCAAACCAGACAAACCCAAACTCCTCAGTCACTCCTCATAGCACATTCCCTCCAGCCCTGTCACCAGCTTTGTTGCCCTCCTCTGGATGCATTTGAGGACCTTCACGTCCTTCTCAAACTGTGCGGCACAGAACTGCACACAGTATCGAAGGTGAGGACACACCAATGCTGAGTATCTATCCCTCCTCCTGGCTGTTCCTTGAAACACAAAGCTGTGGGCTCTTCCAGACTCCCTCTGGGTGACTTGTTGCAGCACAGCACTGCCCTTGGGGTGACATTTCTTTCTCTTTGTCTCCATTCTCTACCTCCCAAGCTGTACTTTGTTCTGTTATGTCTTTCTCATGCTGTTTTCTGACACGTGGAAACACACTTTACAATTCACAAAGAGTTATAAAGCAGGTATGTTTATTGCAGCACTGGGTGCAAAGGCGATCTCTCCTCCAAGCTTGTACACAGTATCATGAAGCAGGCATCATTTATGATATAAAAACATGCATATTCGTTAGTATAGGCTGGGTTATTACAATTAGTTCTAAGAATAGGTGTGATTATTGTAATTATTTCCGGGAATTCATTATCCTAAGTCTCCTCCTCTTGCCACATGCGTACTGCCATCCGGTGGTCGTGGGCCAGGGTCTTTTGGAGGAAAGCTCGTGGTCTTCTTCACCATGTACTCTAAATCTTTGTCCCAGAATGCTGAGTTACCTCAGCCAGTAACTGCAGAACTGGCTCCCGCCAGATGGCTCCTTCTTGCAGACGCCTTAATTAACAGATGGATATCCTGTTATCTATGGAGGCCTCTTGTAAAGAAGTTTCCTGTTATCTTTCAAGGTCTTTTGCAACCAAGTATCCCGTTATCTTGCTAGTTATTTTGCTAAGCGTTTATTTTCTATATCAAGTCCCCCCTTTTTTTTTTTTACCCTTGCAAATTCTTTTGCTATATGGCACCATTCCTTTTAGCAAAATACTTGCCATTTTCAATGTTTTGCTGTAATTTGTGTTTCTTCCACTCCACATCGGTATTTCCAGTTTGTTTATCCATCCACATAAAACATTGCAACACACAACAGACTAATAATCCTAATACAATAATCACGATAATGACAACAAAAAAGTGTTTAAGCTTTGCGACATTAGGTAGCCAAGAGGTGAGCTCTTCCCAGAGGTTAGAAAACCCATACGAGGTACCATCCAGGGATACCTGATGTAAGAATTTTGAGTGTTCCCAAATCTTCTGAAGGTCAATCTCTGTTCTACTTGATTCATCTACATAAATACAACAGCTTGTATTGATCAAGGTGCACACCCATCCCATGTGAGCTGTGATTATATCTAGAGCCATTCTGTTTTGAAAGTCTAATCCCTTCAGGGATTTTACCTCCTGGTCTAAACGTAAAAGGGCATCAGTAGTTATGTTTGCTATTATTTCCATTTCTGCCAAAATATTTACTATGGCTTTTTCAATCTCACTAACTCCCAACCAGGGTAAGAACCACTGTGTGAAGCTATGAAACCCTAACGGTTTTTCTATAAGTGGGTTATAAGTTCCCTGTCTTACCCTTTTCCAGGGTGACCTCAAAACACCATTTGAGGCATGGGACTGGTTAAATATTTTGTCCTGGGGTATCAAGTACCCCTCTGCACATATCCCTGTCCAATTAGCAGGCAGGCTTTTTCTGGCCACTCCATCTCTGCAGAGCCACCAGCACCCAGGACCTAGACTACACTTTTCAGTCTGTTTACTAAGGAAAAACAGAGCTTGTCCTTTACCTGCACTTTTCTCTTGGATATCCTTAATGGTCACAATTAAAGTCTCCAGTGATCTGAATGTCCCTACATCCTGTCCTCCTGTGCTATTTCTTCTGTATATTGTGTTTGCTTGATCCCATATCTGCAAATGAAATTTAGGCCCTGTCCTTTTATTTCTATCTTCCCCCAAAGTGCAACTTTTTGTAGTCCGAGCATTCATAGTTGAATTCTTAGATATTACTCCAAATAAGGGTGGTCCTGAATTTCCTCCTCTGGGAAGAACTGTACATACCCAACAATCTGTTAAATTTAGTGAACAAGCTATCTTCTCAGTTTGTTGCAGAAACACATTATCCCTCCATGCTATTACACAGGCACTGAAAAGGAGCAGTATTACAGGGCTCTTAGTCCTCATCTTAGCTCTGCTTTTGAATGCGGAGCTTCAAGGGTCCAGTAGGTGCTGATCGCCACTGGGTTTTAGGGGCTTTCTTCACTCTGGTATAATGTATCCACGATGCTTGTTCTTTAATCTTGATAGCTGTATGGGATGTCAGCAACACCTGGAAACTTTGGCTCCAGAGGTGAATCTGAAAGAGATCTGATATATACATAATCTCTAGGCTCAATATTATGCACAGGTCCATCAATACCTCAGGCACTAGTTCCCAAGACTAGCTTCCTAACCTCCTGAAGTTGTTTCTGCAGTGTTATCACATAATCGGTTAGTATTTCATTCCTGACATGGGCTGATGTTCCAGCTTGTATCATGTAGGGTCTCCCATATCCTGTTTCAAAGGGACTCAGCCTTTCTTTGGCTCTGGGTTTGGTTCAAAAGAGCCAATGGTAGGGCCTGAGGCCAGGGCAATCCATCTTCTTGTCCCAATTTGACAATCTGTATTTCAATAAGGTGGTTCATTTTCTCCACCTGGCCGCTTACTTGTGGCCTATATGGGGTATGTAATTGCCAAACTATCCCCAGAAGTTTGCTAACTTGTTGAACAACTTTTTCAATGAAGTGCAACCCTCGGTCAGAAGATACAACCACTGGAACCCCAAACCTTGTTATTATTTCTTGTAATATGACCTTGGTCACCTCTCGGGCTTTACTGGTTCGGCAAGGGAATGCTTCCAGCCAACCTGAAAAGGTGTCTGTTAGGACCAATAAATACCAGTACCCTCCTTTTCTTGGGAGCTTTGTGAAGTCAATTTGCCATTGCTGTCCCGGATAGTTTCCCCTCCCTATTTCTCCTAGTTGGGCTTTGAGGCCCATTTTAGGATTATTCTGTAAACATATTTCACACTGCTGGGTCACCTGTTTAACAATAGTGTAAAAGTTTCAGGCAATTACACACTGGTTCAAATACCTATACAGAGCCTTTGCTCCCCAATGAGATTTTCTATGTTCTGCCATGGCAATGGCCTACAACAATGTGAATGGTGTGATTAATTTTCCTTGCAGAATTTTAGCCCAACCACCTGTTTCAACTTTCCCTCCCAAGTCCTCAATTAGTTTCTGATCTTCTTTTGAATATCTGGGTTCACAATCAATCTGTATTTTGTCATCTGGGACCAAAGACTGTACCCTTACATCACCCTTCTCTGTCACTCTTTTAGCCTCGTGGTCCACCATGGCATTGCCCAACTCCTGGGCAGTGTTTCCTTTCTGGTGAGCTTTGCAATGCATAGTAGCCACCTTCTCAAGCAGCTGGATGGATTCCAGGAATTTAAGAATCTCTTCAGCATGCTTTATAATTTTCCCTTGGGTGGACAGGAATCCTCTTCCTTTCCATATGGCCTCATGGGCATGGACCACCCCAAAGGTGTATTTAGAGTCCGTCCAGATGTTTATCTTTTTGCCTTTGGCTAGTTCCAGCACTCTGGTTAAGGCTATTAATTCTGCTTTTTGTGCCAAGGTATCTGGGGCAGGGGCTGCGGAGTGGTTACAGCATACCCTGCTTTGCGGACGCCTTGTCAAACGAAGCTGCTCCCGTCTGTATACCAGGAGTCCTCCACATCTGCTAAAGGTTCCTCCTTCAGATCGGATCCACTACTGCTTCAATCATTTCCAGGCAGTCATGTGATACCGATTCCCCTGTATTTCCACTGAGGAAAGATGCTGAGTTGACAATGTTAGTAACGACTACTTCCACTTCATCCTGTTCCACTAGAACAGCCTGATACTTAAGAAATCTTTGGGGTGAGAGCCAGTGCCCCCCTTTCACCTCTAATACTGTAGATATGGTATGGGATAGCAACACTGTGATCCTTTGGCCTAATGTGAATTTGCGTGCTTCCTGAATGTTTAGCACTAGTGCTGCTACTGCCCTTAGGCAGCTAGGCCAACCTTTACTTATTTCATCAAGTTGTTTGGAGAAGTATGTCACTGCCCTTCTGTATGGTCCCACATTCTGAGCCAGGATTCCCAGGGCTAGTCCCTGCTTCTCATGGGAGAACAGCCAAAATGGTTCGGTTGTGTCCGGTAGCCCCAAGACAGGGGCCTCCATGAGCTTCCTTCTCTGTTGCTGGAACGCTTTATCTGCTTCCCCATTCCAAGTGAAGCTTCCCAGACCTGGATTTTAACAGTTCATAGCTTGGCCCTACCAGGAGCCCGTAGTTGTATATCCAGTGGTGACACCATCCCATCATTCCTAAAAATGTATGGAGCTCCTTAGCTGCCTGTGGTCGAGGGGTCTGGCAAATGGCCTCCTTTCTTGCTGTGCCTAGAGATCTTTGTCCAGCACTTATCTCGTACCCAAGGTAAGTCACCAGCTGCTGGGCCACTTGGGCTTTCTGTGGAGAGGCTCGATAGCCATTAAGTCCAAGGAAATTGAGCAGACTAACTGTCCATACTATGCATATCTCTCTTGTTTCTGTGGCTATTGATAAATTATCCACATATTGTAGTATTATCCCAGCTCCATGTGATCATTCCCACTTCTCCAAATCCTTGGCTAATTGATTTCCAAAACGAGCGAGGGTATTCTTAAACCCCTGTGGTAACACAGTCCATGTTAATTGTGTCTTTATTCCAGAGTCAGGGTTTTCCCATTCAAACGCAAACAGCAACTGACTTTCAGGGCTCAAGGGTAGGCAAAAGAAGGCGTCTTTTAGGTCCAATACCATAAACCAGGCCAATTTGAGTGCTAAGTTGGTTAATAATGTGTATGGGTTGGCCACAAGAGGGTGCAAGTCTTCAACCATCCTATTGATAGCTCTGAGATTCTGCACTATCCGGTATTTCCCATCTGGCTTTTTGACTGGTAAAATGAGAGTGTTATATTCTGATTCAGACTCTGTTAACAACCCAAATTTGATGAATCAGTCAATTATTGGCTGGATTCCTTCACTATCTTATTTCCTAAGGAGTTATTGCCTAATTCTCACAGGCTGCCTTCCTGTTTTAAGTTTTACTGTTATTGAGGAGGCATTTTTCACCCTTCCTCGTGTTTCCGAGGCCCATACTCCCGGATGTACTTGATTCTGGACTTCTTCAGGCACTCCTGGACTGACAGGAGTGTCTATAAGGGCCAGACTCTAAAGTTCAATTAGCTGATCATTCCCCACTTGAAATTCTATTTTTCCTCCCTCAAATGTTACTTTCACTTTCAACTGCTCCAATAGGTCTTGGCCTAATAGAGGTCTTGGGGAATTAGGCATATGTAAGAATTTGTGTATTGCCAATTGTTTTCCTAATTTCAATTTAAGGGGTTTTAAAAAGTACTCCTTTTCACTTTGGCCGATAACTCTTCTTACTGTTACAAAATCATTATCCATAGGTGTTAAAGCCTCATTCAAAACCCAAAGTGTTGCTCCAGTATCTACTAGAAATTTTATATTCTGTTGTCGTTTCCCTAGCTTTAATGTAAGCAGTGGATCTGCTAGGGTAGATTCCCCAGATCCTTGACAATCTTCTTTGACATGGGCCTGTATCCTCCCTTTCCTTTTTCATTTCTCCGGATATTCATTCTTCCAATATTCCCTTTGTTTACACCATGAGCACTGATCCCTTCTCAAAGGCCTCCTTGGTCCCATACTCCTGAATTCTTTATTTTCTTGTAACGCCGCTACCAACACCCGCTGGTCTCTTCTTCGACCATCCTCCTCTCTGTTGCTAAACACTCTCCATGCTTCATCTAACAAAGTCTCCAAATTCCTGCTTTCCACCGGCTTCAATTTCTGCAGCTTCCTCCGGATGTCCCTCGCTGATTGTCTGATGAACAGAGACACTAATTGCTGAGTGCCTACTTCCGATCCTGGGTCTAAAGGGATGTACTGCCTCATAGTATCCTGTAATTTATCCAAAAATTCCGAGGGAGTATGCCTTAGACCTTGCTAAATGGCATACAAAGTTGTGCAATTAATTGTTTTTGGAATAGCCCACTCCATTCTTCTCACAACCCAATCTCTGTATGTATTCAGCAACCTTACATGAGCCCCTCTATTAGGGATCCATCCTGGATCCTGTAAGGGGAAATGAGCTTTTATATCTTCCCCCAGTATTCTTAAGAAAATCACTAGCCAACTCTTGGGCTGTTTTTAATATTAATTGTTTTTCTGACTCTGTCATATGGTCTAATAACAATTGAATATCACTGCAGTCAGGGTTATGTTGTTTTATCAGAAACTGGAAGTGTTTGATCACCCCCACAGAATCACTCCGATAGTTTTTCACCACATTTTTCCATGTTTCTAGATCAAACGAGGAGAAGGGAATTTTTATTAGGACAGGCTCTCCTCCTTGACATACAGCTTCTCTCAAGGGTGCCTGTACACTAACTCTTTCCTTTTTACTCTGGGTATGTAAAGTGACCAGGCTATCGGGAGGAGTTCCTGGGTCCAAATCCTCCCGTTCCTTTTGTTGTGTTTTTGATGGCAGTTTATATTATTCTGGCAGCTCTCCCACCTTGGGATCCCTTAACTTTTCCAGCCTTGTGGATCTTTGACCTATGCTACAGGCTGAACAGCACCTTTTCAGTTTTCCTTTTCCTTCTTTCATATTTTCCTTTTCTAGAGCCAAAACCATTGGGTATTGTGGGCTCTTTAATACACGATCAGTTTGATACTCAGGATGATTTTGGAGTGTCTGCATACGAGACGTCATCCCATTTTCCTTCTGTCCTCAAAAACAACATCAGTTGCAACAAAGTATTATAATTCAAGGTTCCATTAAAGGGCCATTTTTCCCCATCATCTAATTTATACAGGGTCCACCACTGGTTACAGTATTTAGGTAAGGTCCTTTTATTCACAATTCCACCTGGTGTTCCTCTGATTTCCTTCCAATGGGCTAAGATGCAGCCCAGAGGGATCTTTTTCACTATACCCCCACTCTGTTTCCCTCCCATATTGTTAGCCTGGAGGGCTTATCCACATTCTGCTTCTATTGCCTCTGTAAGTTTCCTAGGTTCCCACAAAAAGTACTTTTAAGCTCACCTGAGCGCTCAATTCTGTCCCAGTCAGACCACTTCCCTTGACATTTACTACACCAGAAATCGTCTCCAAATTCCACCCAGACGTCTTGTCCACAACCAAAGCATTCAAAAACAAAGATTGGATTACAAGAAAAATCGTTGGGTCTGTGTATTGGACACCAAAAGTTAACCACAGGTTCAAACAATCCTGTTTTAAAATCTGACATACACTTCATTCGCTTCGCTTGCTTCCAGCCGCTCTCCTCGTGGAGGACATGGAAGCGGGGATCAGAACTCCGCACTCACTTCGCAGCTGTGCTGCGTTTCACTTCTCTCATGCAGGCATACAGGCACAGAGACACGCAGTTACACACAGGGCCCCTGTCCTGGTTCGGGCTGGAATAGAGATCATGTTCATTTCGGTAGCTGGAGGAAAGCTGCAGCACACTGAGATTCCAGAGGCTCTCCAGGTCCGAGAGTCCTTGCCTGTGCGCGGGGGTGGGGGGAGCACAGCTGGAGTGCTGGGCCCCGATTGGCTGATATTCCATGTCATGTGACATTACGCTCACTATATAAAGGAAGGAGTGAGACGGGAGGGGCTCTCACTTCCTGGAGTGTTGCAACAGTGTCTTTGTGTTCGGGATCACTGGCCGGGAGCAGGCGGGTGTCAGTCGGCAGGTGGTGAGCAGCTGAATTGTACATTACCCATTCATACTGTCACCACATTATTCTATTACTGTTATTAAACTGTTTTTATCTCAACCCGTGAGTCTCCCTTTGCCCCCCTGATTCCCTCCCCCTTCCCAAGTGGGGGGAGGGTAGGTGAGCGGCTGCGTGGCGTTTAGCTGCTGACCAGGTTTAAACCACAACAACTGTCACACAGGTTATCCATGAATGTGATACAGTGCTGCAATCAGGCAAGCCAAGAGGTTAAAACCTCTTTGGTATTGAGGGCTATGGTTAAAATATAGATATGGGGAGGCCTGGCAGAGTGATTACATCGCACTTCCACAATACTTGACATGGCAAACTTTATGTGCTCACAATGGTGGAAGCAACTACCGGGTGGGTGGAGACATAGGCCGTGCCCCATGTCACTGCCTGGAACACTATTCTGGGCCTTGAAAAACAAGTCCTGTGGCAACATGGTACCCCAGAAAGAATTGAGTCAGCTAATGGCACTCATTTTTGAAATAATCTCATAAACACCTGGGCAAAAGAACATGGCATTGAGGGGTATATCACATCCCCTACCATGCACCAGCCTCTCGGAAAATTGGGTGGTACAATGGGCTACTAAAGACCATGCTGAGAGCAATGGGAGGAGGAACTTTTAAACACTGGGACACACATTTAGCAAAGCCCACCTGGTTAGTCAAAACTAGAGCATCTACCAACCAGGATGGCCCTGCCCAGTCAAAATTCTACATACTGCAGATGGAGATAGAGTCCCAGTAATGCACCTTAAGAACATGCTGGGGAAGACTATTTGGGTTATTCCTACTTCAGGTAAAGGTAAGCCCATACGTGGAATTTCCTTTGCCCAAGGACCTGGGTGCACTTGGTGGGCAATGCAGAAGGATGAGGAAGTCCGATGTGTGCCTCAAGGGGACTTAATGTTAGGTGAAAATAGCCAATAAACTGTATTACATTAATCACCAAACAATCCTATAAATGCATTGCTATGGTTGACACATATTATGCTAATGGCATCATATTCATAAAGAAAAACACAAACTTCGATAAAGTCACGATTGGTTTCAGCAACTGATACCCATCGACTGCTGCAGACTGAGTACAGACAGCGTCAGATGCATCAGCCACCAGCTCCGACTGCAACAGAGACTGCATGCCATCCTCCTGCCAGGCCCAAGGACACCTGTGCCCTACCAACTGAGCATCCCTCCTCCTGCCTTAAGAGACTGCTATGACAGATGGAACCTGAAGCTATGGACCAAATGAACTCACTATACATTCTGCAGTATATAGACTGCAAGGACCAAGTGCACCCAGATCCTTGGGCAAAGGTAATTCCACCTATGGGCTTACCATGGCCCATGGGCTAAGGGAATTATATCTGTGTGCACATGACTAAGACCAGGGAAGAGGACAGTAATTAATTAGACTGTATGAGGAAATATGGAACCCGAGGATAATGCAAAGGATATGGAACAAGGGGTGGACATGGTCCTGGTTCAGACTGGAATAGAGTTCATGTTCCTTTTTGGTAGCTGTAGGAGTGCTGAT
Organism: Tyto alba; assembly: GCF_018691265.1. Taxonomy (NCBI): domain Eukaryota; kingdom Metazoa; phylum Chordata; class Aves; order Strigiformes; family Tytonidae; genus Tyto; species Tyto alba. The sequence continues at coordinate 7,503,966 of NW_024881277.1, read as the reverse complement.
GCACATGGAGATTTCAGGGACTGTCCAGCTCCCCGTGTCCTGCCTGTGCACAGGCTCACAAGAAGCAGAGAGGTAACACAGATGGAGCACCGGGCCTGGATTGGCCAATGTTCCATGTCATGTGATGTTATGCTCACCATATAAAAGAGGGGTGGGCGGGAAGGGGCACGCTCTCACTTTTGGGATTGTTGTCGAGGCATCTTTGTGTTTTAGGATCGCTGGCTGGGAGCCGGCTGGGTGTCAGTCGGCGGGCGGTAATGCAATTGCACTGTACATTACCCGTTCATACTGCCACCGTATTATTTTATCACCATTATTCAACTGTTCCTATCTCAACCCATGAGTCTCCCTTTGCCCCTCTGCTTCCTTCCCCATTCCCAGGTGGGAGCTGTGTGGTGTTTGGCTGCCGACCAGGCTCAGACCATGAGTTACACCCACTGGCAGACACACCAACATGACATGCACACACACCCGTCTTGCCTGTTGCTGGCCTCACCAAAGAACAGTTGGAAGAGCAACTGATGTCATCTACGTGGACTTGTGCAAAGCACTTGACATGGTCCCGCATGAAATCCTCGTCTATATGTTGGAGAGACAGTGATTTGGCGGATAGACCACTCGGTGGATAAAGAATTGGTTTTATGGTCACACTCAAATTGCTGAGGTCACAGTCTCAATGTCCAATTGGAGAACAGAGATGAGTGTTATTCCTCAGGGGTTGGAGTTGGGGCTGGTATTGATTGACATCTTTGTCGCTGTCATGGACAGTGGGATCGAGTGGCTGGAGAAGTAGACCCATACAAACCTCATGAAGTTCAACAAGGCCAAGTTCAAGGTCCTACCCATGGCTTGGGACAACCTCACATACAAATAGATTCTGGGCAAGGAGTGGATTGAGAGCAGGCCTGCGGAGAAGGACTTGGGGGTGGTAGTTCATGGAAAACTAGCTGCGAACCAGCACTGTGCACTCGCAGGCCAGAAAACCAATTGTGTCCTGGGCTGCATCAAAAGAAGTGTGGCCAGCAGGTCAAGGTGGGGGATTCTCCCATTCTGCTCCGCTCTCATGAGACCGGCACTGTAGTCTGGTTTCCAGCTCTCGTGATCCAAACATAAAAAGGACATGGACATGCTCAAGCAGGTCCAGAGGAGGCCGTGAAGATGACTGGGGGGCTGGAACACCTCCCTTGTGAGAACAGGCTGAGAGAGTTTGTTTTGTTCAGACTGAAGAAGAGAAGGCTCCAAGGGAGAAATTCTAGTGGCCTTCCAGGACTTAAACAGGGCTACAGGAAAGATGGGGAGAGACTATTTATCAGGGATTGCAGGGATAGGACAAAGGGTAATGGGTTTAAACTGAAAGAGGGTAGATTTAGCTTAGATAAAAGGAGGAAATTCTTTAGTATGAGGATGGTGAAACAGTGGAAGAGGTTGCCCAGAGAAGTGGTGGATTGCCCCTCCCTGGAACTGCTCTAGGCAACCTGTTCCAGTATCTCAGCATCCTCATCGTAAAACATTTCTTCCTTATTTCAAATCTAAATCTACCCTCTTTCATTTTAACACCATTGCCACTTGCCCTTCCAATACAGATCCTGGTGAGAAGTATCACTCCATCTTTCTTGACCTGTAACCACTATGTTTTCATCTCCAAACACCTTTGAGAGTACCCAGACATCACCCCAAGATGGGGTTTAGAGGACTCAAGCCCATGTGCAATGTGCTTAGATATAAACATTCTGGACTAAGTGTTGTGGAGACTTGGGACAGTCTAGGAGTAGCCCAAGAACCCTTGAAGGGTGGTTTGAGAGACGGTGGACTTTTTCTTCACAGTGGAAAACAGCATGAGAAAGAAATAATGTCATACTGTGCAGCTGGGGAAGTCCAGACTGGACAACAGGATAAATGCTGTGGTGCAACACATGACCCAGGAGGAGTACAGATCAGAACAAGACTTTGTTTTTCAAGGAAGATCCAGGGAGGATGGTGAGAGATCAGGAAAGAAAGGAAGATGCTCAGGGGGAGCGAGGTGAGACAGCCGGGGGGATGAGGACAGCCTGCAGGGAAAGAGGCGCAGGGCATGCAACCCCATAGGACAGCCTGTGGTGGAGATGACAGAGGGCTGTGGGAAAGCTGAAAGACCCCAATAAAGTCAACCCCATCACGATTTTGGCTATGGATGCTGCCCCTGACACTGATGCCTGTGAGGAGGCACAGTCCCTTGCAGCACAGGGGCCTCATGGCCTCCTTGTGCATCCTCAGGAGCCTGGGAGGTGCACATCTCCATACCCCCTACCCCAGGAAGAGCCCTGAGGAATGTGGGAGGGACAGGATCTCCCTTCCCAGGGGCTGGGGGTCGTGGCTTGGCCATTTGGTTAATGGGCTGAGGACTTGGAACTTTGCCTTAATGCAACACATTCAGGTTTACTCAGCATCAGAGCCACCTTTCCCTTTTAGTTCCCAACTTCTCATCACTGCCTCCAGATTTCTGCTCTAACAGGACCCTGAGGAGGCTTTGTCAACAGTGTCCCTCAGTGGGAGCCATTAACACTCCAGGAAATCTTGGAGTTTGAAAATAACTCTGACTTCTTCAGAGGTTTATTCAGCTTCTCTGTGTGCCTGAGGTTGACGGACTTGGCACCAAACCCTCCTGAGGGGTCATTAAACTGCCTTGGGCTGTTGCTGTGGTGCTGAGCTGGGCCGGGCTCCTGGGCCGGAGGGAGCTCCTGGCAAGTGGGCAGCGCTGCAGAGAGACAGCTCTGCCCAGGAGCAGCTCCTCTGCAAAGCGCAGCAGGGCTGGGGGCACTGCCTGCAGGCACCCAGGGCAGAGCAGCGAGGCACACACAGCTTCAAGGCAGCCTGGGCTGGGAGGCTGCTGAGAGCTCCGAGGAGGAGAAAGCGTCAGGGCCCTGGCCACAGTAAGTCTGGGGGTGCAGGGCAATGCAGCTGCAGCTCGGGGAGGGATCTGGGGAAGGCGGCAGAGCCGCCAGGAATCTGCCTCCTGCCTAAAGGAGGAGGAGGAGGAGGAGGAGTAGCTGCTCCTGAGCTCGGCTTCCCTGGTGCCCCCTGCGAGGGCCAGGGCATGAGGGCTGCTTTCTGGTGGGGCCGGCTGCAGGGGTGTGCAGCCGGGTGTGCAGGCAGGGGTGCCCAGGGCTGTCCTTCCCAGCAGGGTCCCTGCACCCAGGGGGCTGTGTGCTGGGGCAGGGACTCTGCCGCCTGCCAGGGTCAGCACTCAGCCTGCCCGGGGAGCTCCCCACGGCGCTGTGGGGAGAAGCTGTGGGGGGAAGGAGAGACCACCATCACAGAAATGACAATGCTGCTCACAGCTCCAAAGCACTCTGGGGACTTTTGCAGAGGGTCCTTCTGAAGAAGGATCTCAAGTCTGCTTTTACTTGTAATGCAAGGACCCTTTCTTTGAGATTTCCTTTCTTGTTTGGCTGGTTGGGCACTGATAGGATATTTTTCCACTCTAGTGAAGGCGCTTAAATCTCAGTTATCCTTAACACTTCTCTGAGCCACTCCTGAGACCCTGCACACATGGAACTGCCCCTGAGCAATGTCCTGCTGCCAGGAGGGGTCTGCAGGGCAGAGTTGAGCACACAGAGGGTGGGATGGGGGCTGGCAACACCAACAGGGAGGAGATAAGGGGACAAAAATGTAGGTCTCATCAGGGACAGACCCAGGTACCAGAGACATAGGCAGGGAGGGAGAGGGTGTTGCTGTCAGGAACGCTGTGGGGAGGGGGGATTTGGGCACCTCACTGCCATGTCCTGCAGTTCAGATGTCTTCCATGGAGCAACCCCTTGCTGTCCCCTCCCACTCAACACAGTCTCTTCCCTGAAGGCCATGGGGCACCTTCCCAGTAGCCTCAGCTCTGAAGGGGAAAACTTAGCAAATACCTAACTGCCTGTCCCTTTCTGCCTCCAGCAGCACTAGCTCTGTAGTATTTGTCCATTTTCCCCCTCCTGTATCTGCTCCCCTTACTGTCATGCCTGGACTTGCTGGGATGGGGGGCTGGGCTTAAGCTGCAGTTCAGAGCCCAACCCTGTGGGTCCTACTGTGCAGATATGTCCATGGGAGTAAAGTCCCCTCATAATCTGTGGGCTCAGGGCAAAACAAAGGACACAATATTCCATTCAGGACATTTACTCTTTAGGACATTCAACTCTTGCTCTGAGGGGCTCGTGCTGGGCTGCAGGTTTCTCTCCAGGTGGGAACAGCTTTCCTGGGGCATCTCTGTGTTATCCAGCAGCCCCAGGGAGGAAACACCTCAGTGCTAAGGCCATGGAAATGCTGCTGGACGTCTGCACACAGGCAGCTGCAATGAGCCCTCTGTGTCCCTGGCTGGGAGCGGAGAGCTGAGATCCTCTTCAGGTGTGATGAGAGGGGCTGAGGGATTTGGAGAGCTGTGCTTGGAGACTGGATTCCTCTAGTCCCAGCCAGTGCCTTGTTTCTGTGGGGAACAGCTGTGTCTATCATCATCCAGTGGTGTCTATCATCAAGCGGTGCCAGCACAGGGCAGATGAGACCAGGGCTGTTGGACAGAGCGACTCTCCTCACTCTGAACTGCAGGACAGGCCCTTGGCCTCAGGACCCACAATGTTTCACTGGGAGGTGCAGCAGAAATGCCAAGAATTTCTGCCTTAAAACCACTCCTCAGTTGCAGTGGTGCAACTAGAACACTCAAAAAAATAAATCCCCATGTTTCCACCCTGCAGTCAGGTGAATTGGGAGAAATAGTACTGTAAACCTCTTTGATAATACAAGTGGATTTAATGTATGATTATCCGTGTTCTGATTTATCAATAGCTGTCCAGCAGATTTGACTCCTCCAGAGCTCACAGCAGAGCCCCTGCTCCATGGGGCACCCTCAGCCAACATCAACCTGAGCTCACAGGATGGACTGGCCAAAGAACTTGGTTAAAAGGGAAAGGCAGTCACTGAGAAATACAGAGTAGATTCTATCTCAGAGAAGTCTACACTATCTTTTCAATGACTTTTCCTCCTTGGACAGTGCTCAATGACCAGTGGAAGCAAATTTTTAATGGTAGCTCCATCACCGAATTTCTCCTCCTGGCATTTGCAGACAGACGGGAGCTGCAGCTCCTGCACTTCTGGCTCTTCCTGGGCATCTACCTGGCTGCCCTCCTGGGCAACGGCCTCATCATCACCGCCATCGCCTGCGACCACCACCTCCACACCCCCATGAACTTCTTCCTCCTCAACCTCTCCCTCCTCGACCTGGGCTCCATCTCCACCACTGTCCCCAAAACCATGGCCAATTCCCTCTGGGACACCAGGGACATCTCCTACTTGGGATGTGCTGCACAGCTCTTTTTCTTTCTCTTCTTGATAACAGCAGAGTTTTATCTTCTCACCATCATGGCCTATGACCGCTACGTTGCCATCTGCCAACCCCTGCACTACAGGACCCTCCTGGGCAGCAGAGCTTGTGTCCACATGGCAGCAGCTGCCTGGGGCACTGGGTTGCTAAATTCTCTCCTGCACACTGCCAACACATTTTCCCTACCCCTCTGTGGAGGCAATGTTGTGGACCAGTTCTTCTGTGAAATCCCCCAGATCCTCAAGCTCTCCTGCTCAGGTTCCTACCTCAGGGAAGCTGGGATTCTTGTACTTAGTGTCTGTTTAGCTTTTGGGTGTTTTGTTTTCATTGTGCTGTCCTATGTGCAGATCTTCAGGGCTGTGCTGAGGATCCCCTCTGATCAGGGACGACACAAAGCCTTTTCCACGTGCCTCCCTCACCTGGCCGTGATCTCCCTCTTTATCAGCACTTCATTTTTTGCCTACCTGAAGCCCCCCTCCATCTCCTCCCCATCCCTGGACCTGGTGGTGTCATTTCTGTACTCAGTGGTGCCTCCAGCAGTGAACCCCCTCATCTACAGCATGAGGAACCAGGAGATCAAAGATGCCCTGAGGAAACTGGTAACAGGATGAATTTCAGAAACAATAAAATATGTGTCTTCTGTAAACAACTCTAAGTGTAACTGATTACATACAGGATCTCAGTCTGTAGGTTTTTGTTGGGTCTTTTGGAGTTGATTTTTTTTGTTTTCTTTGTTTTACTTTACGTTATGTTCTCTGCTAAAATGTGTCATTATTTTTCCCTGTTCTCATTATGTATCTATCAATCTTTTGTGTGAACCAGAGACTGTGTAAATGAGGATCCATGATCTCATTGTGGTTAAACAAAATAAAGGACACTGTAGAGACATGCTTTGAGATCCTTCCTCCAAGTCGTTCTCCGGTCCTACCAGGTCAGCCCTTGTACTGGTCTAAGATGTGAGTGGTTTTGTGCTGTGGTCACTGTCCCACGGTGTGGCAGTCCTTTAACTGCAGGCAGGGACAGGCAGTGGGCACTTCTGTGACAGAGCTGGCCTTCATGACAGCATTTCCATCAGACAAGGGGATCTTCTCTGGGCAGTGCATGAAGGCTTAGGTCTTCTTCCAGAGTTGCTCTCAAGACCATGCCCAGAAAATTGCCCAGGAGAGAAACCACCACTGAAGAGTGGAAGTGTGTGCATGTGTAGGGTGGGGGCAAACAGCAGTGTCCTTGTACAGCCAGGCTCTTGTAAGACACCTGAAGGACCAGGAAAGCATGGGCTGGACTGTGCCCGTGTGTGCTGGACACCCCTGGGGAAGCAGCCCCAGGGCAATTGCCACAGACCAGCCAATAACAACCACCATTTCCAGCATGGACCTCTTACTTCAGATCAGATAGGTTTTTCATACTTCCACAGAAGGACAACAAAGGACTAGGTCAGAAGTCCATGTTTGCATTGTACAGACAAAGCATAAACCTGCACATCATGTGTGCATTGTGAGATGAACCTGAGTGAGCACAAAATCCACCAGCTATTCCTGGGGTTGCCATGAAGGTCTGTGGCACAGACCATCTCTTGGGGTCACTTCACGTAAAGACTGACGTCCCCTGGGAAACCCCCTGAATGCAGCACTGGGAGGTGCTTCCCTGAACCCGGTCCCTGTGTCCATTCCTCGTGCCTCGGGGCATCTCCCACGGGTGCAGAGCAGGGCGAGCACCGCAGGGCTGAGGTGCCTCCCAGCCTCTGGGGGTGGCAGCAGGAGTTCAGAGAGACACTATGGCTCCTGCAGTGCACTGCCTCTGCGTGTGCAAGGGAAGGACTCGTGTCTCTGAACAGCCCTGTGTGTAAGAGGAGTGCCTGAGGCCAGGTCAGCTGTGGGCACCTGACAGAGCCCTGACACTTCTGTGTGTGACTGCAGGAACAACCCCACCTTCCCAGTGAGCTCCATCTCGGCCGCCTTGGACAGGCTCATTGCAAGTGCTCCTGTCTGCTCTGTCACCCTCCCCTGGGATTCTGGAGTGTGCCCAGAGAGGCCATGGGCCTTATTGCAGACTTTCAGTACTTCTTGGGGTCTTATAGGAAAGACGGGGACAGACTATCTAAAAAGGCCTGTAGCAATGGGATAAGGGATAACGGTATTGAACTTAAAGAGAGTAGATTCCGACTAGATATAAGGAAGAAAGCTTTTACAATGAGGTGGTGAAACACTGGAACACATTGCCCAGAGAGGTGGTAGATGCCCCGTCCCTGCAAACATTCAAGGTCAGGTTGGACAGGGCTCTAAACAAATCGATCTAGTTGAATCTCTCCCTGTTCATTGCAGGGGGGTTGCAATAGGTGACCTTTAAAGGTCCCTTCCAACCCAACCTATTCTGATTCTGATTCTATGAACTCTCTCAAAGGAAATGTCTTCCCCCCAACCTTTTCCATCCCACAGGCATGCTCAATATCACACCCTCCTAAAACAGTGTTTGCAGCATTGGACACCATAGGCCTGCCCATGTCCTCCCTACTGAGATAAAACAGAAGCAGAAAGCATTTATCCCTGCAGGTGGAACATTATTGTGCAACCTGGGTGCAGACCTTGTCTTTCCTGAGAGCTTTCCTCAGGTCCTCCCTGACCTCCCTGTTCCGCAGGCTGTAGACGAGGGGATTGACCAGGGGCGTGAGGACAGTGGCAGAAGAGGGAGAGCACTTTGTTGAGCTGCCTCAGCGGGGCTGTTCTGGGCAGCAGGTAGACAGTGAGGAGGGTGCAGGAGAAAAGAGAGATGACAATGAGGGGAGGGGAGTGGGAGGAGAAGGCCTTCTGCTGCCCATGCTGGATGGGATCCTCAGGATGGCAGCTATGATGCACACATGGGACGCAAAAGCAAACAGGAAGGGGAAGACAACGCTCAGGAAAGACAGGATGAAGGATGTGAGTGTGACCACGCTGGTGCCACTGCAGGCAATCTCCAGCAGAGAGGTCACAGAACAAGTGGCCAGTTGCCCTGGGGCCACAGAACTTCAGCTGGGATAAGAAGACTGGGACTGTCGCACACACCAACATAGCCAAGGTGCAACCTCCAGCTGAAGGCAGACCTTCCAGGTCATGAAGCCTGCATAGAGCAGGGGCTGGCACGTGCCCAGATCCCAATCATAGGCCATCATGGCCCGCAGGTAACACTCGGCAGTTGCAAAGCAGCCAGAGCAGTGGAGCTGAGCCATACAGCTGTGAGCAGAAATGGTCCCGTCCCCATTCAGCAAGCTGGCCAGCAGCCGGGACAGGAGGGTGGAGCTGTAGCAGGTCTCCAAGGAGGGCAGATTGCCCCAGAAGAAGTACGTGGGGGTGTGCAGATGCTGCTCTGACACCATCAAAACAATGATGAGGATGTGCCCAATCACAGACATGATGAGTGACAGGAGGAAGAGTGGAGTCTGGATTGAGGGCACATTCCCCATTCCCCTCAGCAGGAACTTCGTGAGGGATGTCCGACTCCCCTATTCCCATTTTTCCATACAGGTTTGTTTCTCTTTCTTTCCCCACTTACCAGGAAGGAGGCCTGTGATAAAACAGCTGCATTTCTGCACTAAGTGGAAGAAGAGATTGAATGGAAATACGGCTTAAAAATATGCAAAGAAACAAAAATTCCATATTCTTAGCATTGTTTATAGTATATTTTTGTCTCTCTCTAACCTCGAAGAAGGTACCGGGGTTCTTCAGGACCGGACAAACCCACTTGTCCCAAGAGCACTCCCTCTGACCACAGGGCTGCCTTGCCCCATGGAGCTGCCTCTTCCTCGTGCTGGAATGCAAACATCATGTGCTTTTGCTCACATTTTGACATCCTGCTTTACTGTGCTCGGGGGTTCCTCAACATGACCAGAATAGCTGTTTAGAACTGAGATCCTCTGTGCTCTGACAAGGAAAACCAGTGCCATGATTTGAAATAAATTGTTTCTGTCAAAAGATCAAGGCAGATGTCCTTTCTCCAACCGGGAGAAGGCTGAGCGCAGTGCTGGGTGAGTGGTCTCAGCTCTCAGAAATGCTGCCCTTCTGAGGAGAGCATTCCTGCCCTGAGCAGGCCAAGTTCTTGCATTGACCAGGAGCAGGTCAGGAGTTACCTGCTCAGAAAAAGGGACTGTTCAATGAGATCATGACAGAGGATGCTTGAGCCCACACTGTGTGTGAGACAGTAAAAGAAAAGGTGGGACAAAATCTATGCCCAGGACATGCCTGAGTGAACAGCCAGGGAAAGTGCCTGCCTGAGAAGCAGCCTCACCAGCTGTGCTCCTTGAAATACATATTGCTCTCAGCATTGTCAAACCCACCTCCTGGCTGTGATGGTTTGCTTCTGGAAGCAACCAGCTTTAGCAGAGCTGACAAGGATGAGTAAAGCCCCCAGCCCTCCCCACTGGATGAGTGAGAGTCCATGTCAGAAAGCTGAGGGTCTGAGCTTGTGGAACGGTGAGGGAAGGAGACAAGATGGAGAAACTGGGAAAGAAGAGAGCCCTGTGGGAGGAGAAGGGCTCAGGTGATATGGCCCCAGAGACCCTGCACTGACTTTTCCCCCATGCCAACTGAAGTGGGTAAGTGCCAGGGAGGGCTCCAACAGATCCCAGGCCAGCTGGAACTCAGCACCACCAGCCCCTCCCCAGCATCTCTGCTGGAAGTTACTGGGTCTCAGGGTATCTGGGGAAGGAGGGAGCTGGGCTGGGGACATGTGCAGCACAAGACAGGGCTGAGACTCAGCTCTCACTCACACACTTTCACTGCACAAACACCCACAGCAAAATCGGCAGTTCCCTGACTCGGGACATCCAGCACCCACCTGCAATGCTCAGCATGAAGGGTTGGCCTCTGTGCTGACGGTGCCTGGGAACAAAGACCTGGGGCCTCACTCTCTGCCTCTACCCCACCACATCTTCCCTTCCGCGATCTCTCTGCAAACCCTGACTCAGATCTAATGCCCTGCTCTACCCTTGCCCTTTTCTTCCCACAGATCAATAAGTGATGCACCAGCAGCAAAAAAAAAAAAATAAAAAATTCCCCCTGCTTTGTACTGTGTGCTGGAGCTTATAACACCAACAATTCTTTCAGTGACCCAGGCACAGCTCAGCTCTCCCCAGGCACTGCAGGGAGGAAGCATTGCTAAGCTAGTTCTCAAATCAAGCTGCAGCTTCTGAACTGCTGGAAAGGCTGGAATCTGTTGTGGCAAGGCCTGCCTTTCCTGACAACCCTGAATACCTTGAACTCCAGGTGAGGCTTCTCTAGAAAGGAGACTCAGGGAAGGAAATCATCAGGATTCAGCAAAATTCCTGACAGAAACCCGTGAGAGTTACCCAGAGTATAAACCCCATCACCTCCTTGAATTAGACACTAAAAATCTCCACACACTGGGCTAGTTTTTCAAAACCAGACTTTTAAATTAGAAATACAGGCTAAATACCTCAGAGAGACAAGTTTCAAAGAGAAACAAAAAATAGGTGAAGCCGTATCATCTGGATTTACAAATTCTCTATCAGCAGAAAGGAAGTCCCACAGCCTATGGGATGTTTCATTAGCTGGCCCTACAGAAATTTGGTTTCTTGGGCCTCTTGGCTCCAGCCTGCTGCATTCACATTGCTGGCAAGGGGACAATTTCAAGTTCAAGCATCAAATTTTTCCCCATCCTGCCTGGAGATGCAGAACAGCTCTGTCACACATCACGCAGCATCAGAATGAAGATGGAGGTAGTGTGAATTTAAATGGTTTGGTCTCAAATGAAATCTCAAATCGTGATCTTGCATGAAAACACTTTTTTCAACTAGGCATAAGTTACACAACTGTGAGTTCAGATCTAGTTTTCAGAGTTTCTCACATCTCTCGATAAAGAGGGTATGGTGCTGGGGAGAGGGGAACACGCTTTGGTTTGCTAAAACCCTGATGAGTGTCCAACACGTCCTTCCCTTGGCCTCTGGCATCCCAATTCTTGAGATGTAAACACAGTGAGGCTTCTGTCAAGAATCCTTAAGATGTTAGTATGACTTCCCTAAGAGTAGCAGTACCTGAAAGAAACAAAGAAAGAAACAAAAATTAATTAATCTGCCTAAGTGTAAATTAGTGTAATGAAACACTCTGCTTGCTTCGTAGACATGCTGGGCAATGTCAATTCAATCAGTATTTGCAATGTAAGCCATCTTCAAGTAGCCCTTCCAAAGCAGTTGACATGAAGGTAACTCTTGTAAAAGTCTCCTTTTGTGTCCCCAGGAGGCATGGGCACTGCTGATTTCCCTCTCCAGAGAGTGGCAGAGGCTGGATCCCCTTCTCAGGACAGACTCCTTGCCAGGAACACACAGGCATGGGGGTAGCTCAACTGGCTCTTACTGGCAATTCACTCAATATCTCTTTTGGTGTACTTGCTGTTTTTCTTTGACAAGTCTTAAAAACACTGAAGAATCAGAAAAAAAAAAAAAAAAAGAGAAAAAGAACTAATAGAAGTTAATCATCAAAGCAGGGAGGTTGGAACTAGATGATCTGCAAAGGTCCCTTCCAATCCAAACCATTATGTGATTCTGTGATTTTATGACAAGCATGAATTTAAAGTGTTGCCTGTCCTGTAAAGGAGCTCCATATATGTCAGACACATTAAACAGACTGTGCCTCACTCCCCATATTCCCTGGCAGTCACAGAATCATAGAATCATTTAGGTTGGAAAACATTCCTAAGGTCATCAAATCCCATCATTAAACTAACACTGTCAAGCCCACCACTAAACCAGGTCCCTCTGTGCCACATCTACATTTATTAACCCTGCCATAGCCCCAGCAAGACATAACCTCATAACATACAATTTGCAGTATCCAACCCTTTCCAAGCCCCAGCTGTGTCCCATGTGGGGATTCACAGACCTCCCTTCTCTTCAGTCTGCCAGGGTCTGCACCAGGAGAGAGGCCGGGCAGGGCTGGCTGGTCCCCCCATACAGGCACTGAGACCAGCAGGAGGATGGAGATGGTTTAGCAGCAACGCTCACCCATAAACCTGGGTGAGCAGCCAGTGCTGGAAATGACCAGCGAGATAGGCTGGGGGGTGATGAATGTCCTGGGCCACCTTCCCAGTCTGGCCATGCCACCGAGAGCACAGATCAGCCTCTCTCCTCTGCCTTCATGTCTTTGATCCCTGTCATGATCCCTGGCTCCGCACCACAAATCCCCTGGTGTGAGTGCTCACCCTGCATCTTCACACAGTATAAGCTGTACACTGGTATTTTTCTCTCCAAGGCACTTTCCACCCCAGCCCAGCACCTCCCCAGCACTCCCCATGCCCACCACACTCTCCCCAGACCATCCCAGCCCAGTACAACATCCCAGTCTTGGCTGGCCCCATGGCACTGCCCAGCGCAGGGTGCTGCAGAGCTCTGGGCACTCACCCCACAGCCCCAGCCCCTCGGAAGGTCACAGCAGCTCCTGGGGCACAGAGGGCTCTCAGCCTCCCCATCAGCCCCAGGGCTGGGGCCAGCCATGCCATGAGCAGACACAGGCCAGCGTCTCCCTCTCTCTGCTGCTCTTCTCTCCAAGAGATCCTGATTGCCCAG
>NW_024881277.1:7239185-7456527 GCF_018691265.1 Tyto alba | reverse complement strand
TCAGTGTTTTTAAGACTTGTCAAAGAAAAACAGCAAGTACACCAAAGAGATATTGAGTGAATTGCCAGTAAGAGCCAGTTGAGCTACCCCCATGCCTGTGTGTTCCTGGCAAGGAGTCTGTCCTGAGAAGGGGATCCAGCCTCTGCCACTCTCTGGAGAGGAAATCAGCAGTGCCATGCCTCCTGGGACACAAAAGGAGACTTTTACAAGAGTTACCTTCATGTCAACTGCTTTGGAAGGGCTACTTGAAGATGGCTTACATTGCAAATACTGATTGAATTGACATTGCCCAGCATGTCTACGAAGCAAGCAGAGTGTTTCATTACACTAATTTACACTTAGGCAGATTAATTAATTTTTGTTTCTTTCTTTGTTTCTTTCAGGTACTGCTACTCTTAGGGAAGTCATACTAACATCTTAAGGATTCTTGACAGAAGCCTCACTGTGTTTACATCTCAAGAATTGGGATGCCAGAGGCCAAGGGAAGGACGTGTTGGACACTCATCAGGGTTTTAGCAAACCAAAGCGTGTTCCCCTCTCCCCAGCACCATACCCTCTTTATCGAGAGATGTGAGAAACTCTGAAAACTAGATCTGAACTCACAGTTGTGTAACTTATGCCTAGTTGAAAAAAGTGTTTTCATGCAAGATCACGATTTGAGATTTCATTTGAGACCAAACCATTTAAATTCACACTACCTCCATCTTCATTCTGATGCTGCGTGATGTGTGACAGAGCTGTTCTGCATCTCCAGGCAGGATGGGGAAAAATTTGATGCTTGAACTTGAAATTGTCCCCTTGCCAGCAATGTGAATGCAGCAGGCTGGAGCCAAGAGGCCCAAGAAACCAAATTTCTGTAGGGCCAGCTAATGAAACATCCCATAGGCTGTGGGACTTCCTTTCTGCTGATAGAGAATTTGTAAATCCAGATGATACGGCTTCACCTATTTTTTGTTTCTCTTTGAAACTTGTCTCTCTGAGGTATTTAGCCTGTATTTCTAATTTAAAAGTCTGGTTTTGAAAAACTAGCCCAGTGTGTGGAGATTTTTAGTGTCTAATTCAAGGAGGTGATGGGGTTTATACTCTGGGTAACTCTCACGGGTTTCTGTCAGGAATTTTGCTGAATCCTGATGATTTCCTTCCCTGAGTCTCCTTTCTAGAGAAGCCTCACCTGGAGTTCAAGGTATTCAGGGTTGTCAGGAAAGGCAGGCCTTGCCACAACAGATTCCAGCCTTTCCAGCAGTTCAGAAGCTGCAGCTTGATTTGAGAACTAGCTTAGCAATGCTTCCTCCCTGCAGTGCCTGGGGAGAGCTGAGCTGTGCCTGGGTCACTGAAAGAATTGTTGGTGTTATAAGCTCCAGCACACAGTACAAAGCAGGGGGAATTTTTTTTTTTTTTTTTTTGCTGCTGGTGCATCACTTATTGATCTGTGGGAAGAAAAGGGCAAGGGTAGAGCAGGGCATTAGATCTGAGTCAGGGTTTGCAGAGAGATCGCGGAAGGGAAGATGTTGGGGTAGAGGCAGAGAGTGAGGCCCCAGGTCTTTGTTCCCAGGCACCGTCAGCACAGAGGCCAACCCTTCATGCTGAGCATTGCAGGTGGGTGCTGGATGTCCCGAGTCAGGGAACTGCCGATTTTGCTGTGGGTGTTTGTGCAGTGAAAGTGTGTGAGTGAGAGCTGAGTCTCAGCCCTGTCTTGTGCTGCACATGTCCCCAGCCCAGCTCCCTCCTTCCCCAGATACCCTGAGACCCAGTAACTTCCAGCAGAGATGCTGGGGAGGGGCTGGTGGTGCTGAGTTCCAGCTGGCTGGGCTGTGTTGGAGCCAGCCCTGGCACTCACCCACCTCAGCTGGGATGGGGGAAAAGTCAGACCAGGGTCTGTGGGTCCATATCACCTGAGCCCTTCTCCTCCCACAGGGCTCTGTCCTTTCTCAGCTTTCTCCTTTTTCTCTCCCTTCCTCACCATTCCACAAGCTCAGACCCTCAGCTTTCTGACATGGACTCTCACTCATCCAGTGGGGAGGGCTGGGGGCTTTACTCATCCTTGTCAGCTCTGATAAAGCTGTTTGTCTTCCTCTCTTCCAGAAGACAAACATTCTCTGCTGGGAGGTGGGTTTGACAACACTGAGAGCACCATGTATTTCAAGGAGCACAGCTGGTGAGGCTGCTTCTCAGGCAGGCACTTTCCCTGGCTGTGCCCTCAGGCATGTCCCGGGCATCGCCCATGGCCCTGAGCCTGCTACTCTCCCACCTCAGCACCAGGCACCCCCAGGACACCCCTCCCAGTGCCCGGCAGTGCTGAGCAGGGAGCCCTGCGAGCACAGCTGGCTGTGCCAGGTCCTGCTGCTGGGCTGGATGTACGGGGGGCAGCCCCAAATCCCTGGGGACCCTGTGCCGAGGAGGTGAGCATGGGGAGTGAGTGGTCCTCACTGGCATTTTCCTTCCTCCCTGCACAGTCTCTCATGAGATTTCTGGTTGATACACATTTATAATTTTCTTTAATTTCTTTTTTTTTTCTCTTTGTTTCTCACCTTTTCTTTTACTGTCTCACACACAGTGTGGTATCAAGCATCCTTTGTCATGATCCCATTGAACACTCCCTTTGTCTGAGCTGGAAGCTCCTGACCTGCTCCTTCTCAATGCAAGAAATTGGCCTGCTCAGGGCAGGAATGCTCTCCTCAGAAGGGCAGCATTTCTGAGAGCTGAGACCACTCACCCAGCACTGTGCTCAGCCTTCTCCCAGTTTGAGAAAGGACATCTGCCTTGATCTTTTCACAGAAACAATTTATTTCATATCATGGCACTGGTTTTCCTTGGAAGAGCACAGAGGATCTCAGTTCTAAACAGCTATTCTGGTCATGTTGAGAATCCCCCGAGCACAGGAAAGCAGGATCTCAAAATGTGAGCAAATGCACATGATGTTTGCGTTCCAGCATGAGGAAGAGGCAGCTCCATGGGGCAAGTCAGCCCTGTGGTCAGAGGGACTGCTCTTGGGACAAGTGGGTCTGTTGTCTTGCAGAACCCAGGTCCCTTAATTTAGTTTAAGGAGAGAGAAAAATAGACTATGAACAAAGGAAAATAGCTGAGATTTTTTTTTTTTTTTTGTAACCTTTTTAATCAGTAATGTCCATCACAGTTCTTTTACTTAGTGTGGAAATGCAGTTGTTCTGTCACAGGCCTCCTTCCTGGCAAGTCGGGGAAGAAAGAGAAACAAAGCTGTATGGAAAAATGGGAAGAGGAGAATCAGACATCACCCACGAAGTTCCTGCTGAGGGCAATGGGGAATGTGCCCTCACTCCAGACTCCACTCTTCCTCCTGTCACTCATCATGACTGTGATTGGGCACATCCTCAGCGCTGTTTTGGTGCTGTTAGAGCAGCATCTGCACACCCCCACGTACTTCTTCTGGGGCAATCTGTCCTCCTTGGAGACCTGCTACAGCTCCACCCTCCTGCCCTGGCTGCTGGCCAGCTTGCTGAATGCGGACGGGACCATTTCTGCTCACAGCTGTATGGCTCAGCTCCACTGCTCTGGCTGCTTTGCAACTGCCGAGTGTTACCTGCGGGCCATGATGGCCTATGATTGGTATCTGGGCACGTGCCAGCCCCTGCTCTATGCAGGCTTCATGACCTGGAAGGTCTGCCTTCAGCTGGTGGTTGCACCTTGGCTATGTTGGTGTGTGCAACAGCCCCAGTCTTCTTATCCCAAATGAAGTTCTGTGGCCTCAGGGCAACTGATCACTTGTTCTGTGACCTCTCTGCTGGAGATTGCCTTCAGTGGCACCAGCGTGGTCACACTCACATCCTTCATCCTCTCTTTCCTGAGCGTTGTCTTCCCCTTCCTGTTTGCTTTTGCGTCCCATGTGTGCATCATAGCTGCCATCCTGAGGATCCCATCCAGCATGGGCAGCAGAAGACCTTCTCTTCCCACTCCTCTCCCCTCATTGTCATCTCTCTTTTCTCCTGCACCGTCCTCACTGTCTACCTGCTGCCCAGAACAGCCCCGCTGAGGCAGCTCAACAAAGTGCTCTCCCTCTTCTGCCACTGTCCTCACGCCCCTGGTCAATCCCCTCGTCTACAGCCTGCAGAACAGGGAGGTCAGGGAGGACCTGAGGAAAGCTCTCAGGAAAGACAAGGCCTGCACTCAGGGTGCACAATAATGTTCCACCTGCAGGGATGAATGCTTTGTGCTTCTGTTTTATCTCAGTAGGGAGGCCTTGGGCAGGCCTATGGTGTCCAATGCCGCAAACATTGTTTTAGTAGGGTGTGATATTGAGCATGTTTGTGGGATGGAAAGGTCGAGAGGAAGACATTTCCTTTTAGAGAGTTCATAGGATCAGAATCAGAATGGTTTGGGTTCGAGGGGACCTTTAGAGGTCACCTGGTCCAATCCCCCTGCAATGAGCAGGGACATCTTCAGCTAGAGCTGGTTAATCAGAGCCCTGTCCAACCTGACCTCGAATTATTCCAGGCATGGGGCATCTATCATCATTCTGGACAATGTGTTCCAGGGTTTCACCAATCTCATTGTAAAAACTTTCTTCCTTATATCTAGTCTGAATCTGTTCTCTTTTAGTTCAATACACCTACACACAGGGCTCTTCGGAGACACGAGTCCTTCCCTTGCACACGCAGAGGCAGTGCACTGCAGGAGCCATAGTGTCTCTCTGAACTCCTGCTGCCACCCCCAGAGGCTGGGAGGCACCTCAGCCCTGCGGTGCTTGCCCTGCTCTGCACCCGTGGGAGATGCCCCGAGGCACGAGGAATGGACACAGGGACCGTGGTTCAGGGAAGCACAACCCAGTCCTGCATTCAGGGGGTTCCCCAGGGGATGTGACTCTCTACATGAAGTGACTTCAATTTACAGTCAGTGTCACAGGCCTTCATGGCACCCCCAGGAATAGCTGATGGATTTTGTGCTCACTCAGATTTATTTCACCACACACACATGATGTGCAGGTTTATGGTTTGTAAAATGCAAAGTTGAACTTCTGACATAATCATTTGGTGTCACTCTGTGGAAGGATAAACAACCTCTCTGTTCTGCAGTGAGAGACCTGTGCTGTAAATGGTGGTTGTTATTGTATGATCTGTGACAATTGTCCTGGGGCAACTTCCCCAGGGTGCCCAGCGCACATGGGCACAGGTTAGTCCCCACTTTGCTGTTCCTTCAGGTCTCTCACAGGAGCCTGGCTGTACAAGAACACTGCTGTGTGCCCCTACCCTGCACACACAGACACACGCTTCCACTCCTCACTGGTGGTTTCTCTCCTGGGTTATTTCCTGGGCATGGTCTTGAAAGCAACTCTGGAAGAAGACCTAAGCCTTCATGCACTGCCCAGAGAAGATCCCCTTGTCTGATGGAAATGCTGTCATGAAGGCCAGCTCTGTCACAGAAGTGCCCACTGCCTGTCCCTACCTGCAGTTAAAGGACTTCCACACCGTGGGACGCTGACCACAGCACAAAACCACTCACATCTTAGACCAATACAAGGGATGAGCTGGCAGGTCCAGAGAACGACTTGGAGGAAGGATCTCAAAGCATGTCTCTACAGTGTCCTTTATTTTGTTTAACCACAATGAGAGCATGGATACTCATTTACACAGACTCTGGTTCACACAAAAGATTGATAGATACTTAATGAGAACAGGAAAAAATAATGACACACTTTTTAGCAGAGAACATAATGTGAAGTAAAACAAAGAAAACAAAAAAAATCAATCCCAAAAGACCCAACTAGAAACTACAGACTGAGATCCTGTATGTAATCAGTTACATTTAGAGTTATCTACAGAAGACACATATTTTATTGTTTCTGAAATTCATCCTGTTACCAGTTTCCTCAGGGCATCCTTGATTTCCTGGTTCCTCATGCTGTAGATGAGGGGATTCATTGCTGGAGACACCACCGAGTACAGAAACGACACCACCAGGTCCAGGGATGGGAAGAGATGGAGAGGGGCTTCAGGTAGGCAAAAAATGAAGTGCTGATAAAGAGGGAGACCACGGCCAGGTGAGGGAGGCAAGTGGAAAAGGCTTTGTGCCGTCCCTGCTCAGAGGGGATCCTCAGCACGGCCCTGAAGATCTGCACATAGGAGAAAAGAATGAAAACAAACACCCAAAAGCTAAACAGACACTAAGCACAATAATCACAACTTCCCTGAGGTGGGATCCTGAGCAGGAGAGCTTGAGGATATGGGGGATTTCACAGAAGAACTGGTCCACAGCATTGCCTCCACAGAGGGGTAGGGAAAATGTGTTGGCAGTGTGCAGGAGAGAATAGAGCAGCCCAGTGCCCCAGGCAGCTGCTGCCATGTGGACACAAGCTCTGCTGCCCAGGAGGGTCCCGTAGTGCAGGGGTTGGCAGATGGCAACATAGCGGTCATAGGCCATGATAGTGAGAAGAGAAAACTCTACTGTTATCAAGAAGACAAAGAAAAAGAGCTGTGCAGCACATCCCAAGTAAGAGATGTCCCTGGTGTCCCAGAGGGAATTTACCATGGCTTTGGGGAGAGTGGTGGAGATGGATCCCAGGTCGAGGAGGGAGAGGTTGAGGAGGAAGAAGTACATGGGGGTGTGGAGGTGGTGGTCGCAGGCGATGGCGGTGATGATGAGGCCGTTGCCCAGGAGGGCAGCCAGGTAGATGCCCAGGAAGAGCCAGAAGTGCAGGAGCTGCAGCTCCCGTCTGTCTGCAAATGCCAGGAGGAGGAACTGGGTGATGGAGCTACTGTTGAAAAATTGCTTCCACTGGTCATTGGGCACTGTCCATGGAGGAAAAGACATTGAAATGTTAGTGTAGACTTATCTGAGATAAAGTCTACACTACTGCCGCGATTGAGAGACGGAGACCCAGCTCGATGCAAGTCAGGATCCACTTTATTGAACACAACAACCGCTTTTATATTCCAAACAGACAAAGAGAGACATGTGTTTTAAGCTGATTGGCACAATGGTTAATCACCTAATACATATTGCAAAAATTGAGCTCATGATTGGCTAACGTCTAAGGTCAGCTTGACTTTTTCTGCAGTTAATTTTCTGCTAGCTCACAGCATTCTTCCTCTTGTTTAACTTCTACTCCTACATCTTGTTTCTATAGCACAAGCTTATCTTTAGTTACGAAACCAGCCCTCCAGGAATAAATCGTCCTTGGCTCCAGGGTTGTGACAGTCTGCTTACAGATTGTGCAAGTTACGAGACGCTAAGTTGAGCACGTCCTTCCTAATCAGCTCTATCTCGCTGCTAGAAGGAGAGACCAGGCTGCCCCCGACATCTCCCCCTTCTTGTTGCACAACAAGGATCCTTTTCACTGAGCTGGCTATCAGGTTCTGCACACACTGCAAAAAACAGGGTAAACAAAGTAACAAAAGAATGAAAACGACTAAAGCATACACAATCATTTTTACAAGGCTTCTCAACCATCCTGATAGGCCCCAACCTCCAAACAGTTTATCCAGCCAATCCCAACTATCGTCTTGGTGAAGTTTGGAAACCCCCTCTTTGAGTTGCTGTATACTAGCGTGAATTGACTCAGAATGATCTGAAAGATTCATACAACACATACCGTCAAAATCCTCACAACCATGACCTTGAGCTAAAAGCAAAAAATCTATAGCGGCCCTATTTTGTAATGTAGCATGGCGAACGCTATCCACATCTAATAAGAGACCAGACAGTGCCTGACTTGTAGCGTTAGTTTGTTTTGCAAGCCAGCAGCCTAGTTTGTCTAGAGTTGCTAAAGCTCTGCCAGCAGCAGCTCCGGGCAGGAACAACGAGGCTGCAAAACGCTGACTGAAAGACCAAAAATCCACTTTTTCGCACAAGTATAACATTCACACAAAATCCAAAGGTCACAGTTTTCACATGAACCACAGGTAATTTCTGCAATGGACAGTTCTCGATACTTATTCATGTAATTCCTTCTTCAGTTGTGATGTTTCCGGGCAGTTCTTCTGTCTGCTGTCCAAAATTCTGATTGGAGCACTCCGGTCCCTCTCCAGTTGGTTGTGGCAGGGGTTCACGAAAAGGTCGTACGCTCTTCGCGGGAATCCATCTAGGCCCCTTCTCTGTAGAAACACAAGCATAACCTCTACCCCATGTAATAAGGGGATAAGGTCCCATGACTGTACCTGTTTCTGGATCTCGGATCAGCACGGGCGGCTTGATTTGCAGTTCGAGCGAAGCATTCGTATTAAAATGACGGACTATGGGAGGATTACTGTCTATCAAAGAACAATTCAGAAAATTAAAAACATATAAAGCTTTCTGAAGACGTTCCTCGGGGGTAACGGTCCCTACTCCCCCTTTTTGTTGTTGCAATAAGCGTTTTAGAGACTGATGAGAGCGTTCAATTAAGGATTGGCCCGTGGGGGAATGAGGGATACCCGTAATGTGGTTGATCCCCCAAGAACTCAAAAAACTTTTTAATTGCAGTTGAAATATATGCAGGGCCATTGTCAGTTTTAATTTGAGAAGGTATGCCTAAAGTGGCAAAAGCACGCAGCAGATGTCGTTGAACATCGCGCGCCTTTTCGCCAGTATGACAAGAGGCAAATAATGCCCCAGAAAAGGTATCAATAGAGGAGTGAATATATTTTAAGTGACCAAACTCCGAAAAATGAGTGACGTCGGTTTGCCAAAGTTGCAAACTTTGCAATCCTCTAGGATTAACTCCTCCTGCTATTGTAGGAAATGAGTGCCTTTGACAATCGGGACACACAGCAACTATACTGGTTGCCTGCTGAGTAGTAAGGCCAAATTGTCGCTTAAGCCCACCAGCATTTTGGTGAAAGAAAGCGTGGCTGAGTTTTGCTTGTGCTATGCGGTCTGGCAGTACCTGTACCGGTAATGTAAGCAGGTCAGCTTGCCGGTTCCCTTCCGCTATAAAGCCAGGTAAGGAAGTGTGAGATCTGACATGCATAATGAAATAGGAATGAATGCGAGAATCTAAAAGAAAAATAAGCTCCTGTAACAAAGCAAATAATGCAAAATGTGAGACATTTCGTAACACAGACGCCTCAGCTCGTTCAACAATCCCTGCAACATAAGCTGAATCAGTGATGATATTAAGCGGTGTAGACCATTTTCTAAAGGCTCGGACGACGGCAGTCAGTTCCACGATTTGGGGGGAACCCGGCACTGTCTTTATATCCGATTCCCATTGTTTGCGCTGGTCGTCCCACCAGAGGATAACAGATTTGTGGGACTTCCCAGATCCATCTGTAAAAACAGTAAGAGCTTGCAAAGGCTGGTCACTCCTCTTTGGTCTAGGTACAAGCTGGAAATTAGCATTAAACAATTTATGAGAAGGTGGGTGAGAAGTGAGTTGGCCTGTATAACCAGCTATCGCTATACTGAAGGCTTCCGATTGTTGGTGAAGCCACTGCAAATAATCACTGACCATAGGCAAATAAATACAAGTGAAGTCCATTCCAGACAACATTAACAAGCGTCGCCTGGCACGGACAATCAAGGATGCAAACATTTCATGCTGTGTTGAGATGGTTTTCGTGGGTTGATTCGGTAAAAATACCCATTCAATGATAAGCAACGGGTCAGACTCCTGCAAGTCCCATTGAAATATCAAGGCATGAGGCTGTCGAGCAGGATTCAAAATGATTAAAAGGAAAGGTAACTCAGGGGCATATCGATGTGCCTGTCTTAAGGTAATAGCTGTAGCAACTTTTTGTAAGGAATCAACAGCTACAGGGTTGAGAGCACGAGGGGAACATAAGTCTGTGCTCCCCTTAAGCAGGTCGAATAAAGGACTTAAATCTGCATTGGAAATTCCTAGCAAAGGTCGGACCCAATTAATTGTTCCCAACAACTTCTGCACATCATGCAAAGTCCTCACATCTGCTTGAATTAGTAAAGGCTGTGGGACTATAGTTTGAGCCCGTATGCGCCAGCCTAGATATTTCCATGGTGGTATTTTCTGAACCTTTTCTGGCGCAACACAAAGACCTGCTGAATTAACAGCAGTTATGACAAGGGCTACAGCTTCCTCCATGACTTCGTGATGTTGTGCTGCCACTAGAATATCATCCATATAATGGTACAATAAAACGCAGGGCATCTTTGTTCTAACAGGGCTAAGGACCTTGGCTACATACCATTGGCATATCGTGGGACTGTTTTTCATTCCTTGTGGTAGCACAACCCACTGATATCTCTGCAATGGAGCTTGCATGTTGACGCTTGGAACTGAAAAAGCAAATTTAGGAGAATCTTCTGGATGCAAAGGGATATTAAAAAAGCAGTCCTTGAGGTCAATGACTGTCAGAGACCAGTCCCGGGGGATCATTGTGGGAGAAGGGAGCCCTGGTTGCAGGGCTCCCATGTCTTCCATAGCGTCATTAATTTTTCTGAGGTCATGGAGCAAGCGCCACTTGCCAGTTTGTTTTTTAATCACAAAAACAGGTGAATTCCAGGGGCTTACAGAGGGCACAACATGTCTTTTGGATAACTGTTCATCAACTAATTCTTCCAGGGCGCGAAGCTTTTCTAGCGGCAGGGGCCATTGATCCACCCAGACAGGGGTATTAGTTTTCCAGGTTAATTTCAGGGTGTCGCGCACCTCAATGGCCCCTCCTAAAAATGCGTTTGAATAGCCATTCCCCATTGTGACAGTGCATCACGTCCCCATAAGATCATAGGCACAGGTAGCACAAAGGGCTTAACAGAGGCCACATGCCCCTCCGGGCCCAGTATCTGAATGAGCTCTAGGCTCTGGTGACTATTTCCAGCACCCCCAATCCCTGCTAAGGTCTGAGAAACATTGGCCAGAGGCCATTGTGGGGGCCATTTAGCCTGGGAGATCACCGTAACATCGGCCCCTGTGTCAATGATCCCATTCAATATCACCCGCTGTTCCCTGCGGATAAGAGTACATTGATATACGGGCCGTTTTTGTGAAATAGACTGTACCCACAAAATTTGCGGGTCGCCAGTTGACCCAAAGCCCCCTTTCCTTTGTTGAGGTTGGGCAACAATGGGGGATTCCGTTCCTTTAGGTATTAAAATCAGCTGCGCTATACGACTGCCCTTAGGTATAGTGCAGGGAGGGAACGGGGTCCATGCCATAATTTTAATTTCATTGGTACTATCAGAATCAATAACCCCTGGTAATACAAAGAGTCCCGACAGGGTCGTAGAAGACCTCCCCAGTAATAACGCTTGTGTATTTGGGGGCAGAGGCCCCGTAATATTTGTTGACAATAAATGAACCGAGGAGTCAAGTACCGTTACTGTGTGGCTGGTTGCCAGGTCCAGCCCGGCGCTCCCGGCTGTGGCTGGGTGAAGGCTTGAGGCACTGCCGTATCCCTCTGCGGCAGCGGAAGGGTTAACTGCGGAACTTGTATCTGCACGCGCCGCCATCCCGCGCTCCGCGATCGGTTTCCCTGTATCGGTTGTCCCTGGGAGTCATACTTAGAGCGACATTGGTTAGCATAATGGCGCCCCCTCCTGCACCTAGGGCAAATCCCCGGTGCCTGGGGCTTGGCTCCAGATGTAGCAGCTATACAATTCTTTTTCAAATGGCCAGGTTTGCCACAGCCATAACAAACCCCGGGGCCAGCTGTGCCACGCATGGCAGCAAAAGCAGCGGCCATCGCTTCAAATTTATGATCTACGGTGCCAATTCTATTACAGGCTTCCACCATTTCCACGAGAGAGGGATTAGGGTTCGGAAGAGATTTCAATAACTTCTTACAATCTGCATTGGCATTTTCCACTGCTAACTTTAACAACAGAATTTCCCGCGCTTCCACATTATCTATCTGGCGCTCTAAGGCTTGTTTTAATCTGTCAATAAATTGCATATAAGGCTCCCGAGGTTCCTGAGTAATGGTAGTAAAAGCCTTTTGTGGCTTTTGAGAGTCAGGTATTTTAAGCAGAGCCTTCTTTGCTTCATTCCGCGTGGCTTCAAGCGCTTCCCGCGGAATATCCCTCGCCTGAGCCACCGGGTCCGTGTGCTGGCCAGTACCCGTAAGATGCTCAATAGTTAATGCAGCAAGAGCAGGATTATTATGGCCCACATAGGTTAGTAAAAGCGTTTGGAGTCCCCTCCCCCATTGCGACTCCCATAGCGAATACTGTGTAGGGGTTAACAGCAACTGTGCGAGAGATTTGAGATCATGCGGAGTCATGACATAAGAATCTAAGACAGAAGATAACAAACTCGCGAAATATGGGGAAGAGAGGCCATGCTCGGTAACAGTACGGCGCAACTCCTTCACCACAGGGAAGGATAATGCCTCCCATTGAGCCCCCCTCCCCTGATAGATAACAGGAGCGACTATTTTTTTCGCAAGTTGCAAATCCCCCTCTTTCAGAGCCTGTCGTTTAATATTTGCCCATACGTCCTGGGGATCGGGAGGGTAGAGATCTGGCTCCTCCTCTGGGTCCACTGGTCCTGGATCAAAAGGATCATCCTCTGAGGGGTACTCGGCGGCACCCACCTCAGGAGGCTCCGAGGTCTTCTTATCGACCGGGAGACCTTTCCTGTCTTTAGTGTCTTTATTCTTAACAGTCTCCTGAGCCTTCAGAGTTTCAAAGATAGTCCTCCACCACGGGAGCATGCGCTGTGCTTCAGCATTCCCTGTTGTAGCCGCGTCCCACAGCTTAACTCCCACATCATCCCAAAGCTCAGTCGTAAATATACTGCAAGCAGTTACAGTGGGGATTTTCACTTGTACCCACTTAAGCATAGCCTTAAGATCTTGCCCAGAGAGATTCTTTTCATGCTCTTTAAGAAGGGCTTTCATAAGTTCGTATACGTCCCTCTCTGGGGAAGACACCTGACTTCCCATGTTTCCCACAGCTCACCTCACAACTCCGGAGGGATTCTTAATGCCGGCTCCTGCTTCCTTTCAGCAGCTCATTCAAAGTTCTGTGGGACTCGCAGCATGCCACGCAGATAGGTGGTTCTTAATCCCGAATCACGTCGGGGTCACCAATTTGCCGCGATTGAGAGACGGAGACCCAGCTCGATGCAAGGCAGGATCCACTTTATTGAACACAACAACCGCTTTTATATTCCAAACAGACAAAGAGAGACGTGTGTTTTAAGCTGATTGGCACAATGGTTAATCACCTAATACATATTGCAAAAATTGAGCTCATAATTGGCTAATGTCTAAGGTCAGCTTGACTTTTTCTGCAGTTAATTTTCTGCTAGCTCACAGCATTCTTCCTCTTGTTTAACTTCTACTCCTACATCTTGTTTCTATAGCACAAGCTTATCTTTAGTTACGAAACCAGCCCTCCAGGAATAAATCGTCCTTGGCTTCAGGGTTGTGACAGTCTGTTTACAGATTGTGCAAGTTACGAGACGCCAAGTTGAGCACGTCCTTCCTAATCAGCTCTGTCTCGCTGCTAGAAGGAGAGACCAGGCTGCCCCCGACAGGAAATCACAAGGGAATGTTTTCATTGTGGGAAGGGGGGGCATTATAAACAAGAATGCCCCCAGAGAATACGGGACCTGTTGGTGTTTGAAGTAACCCAACAGGATGAGGGTGGTAATCACTAGGGGTGTCAGGGACTCTACCTCCTGGGGGATATACCAACAGAAGAGCCCTTGATAAATTTGAAATTAAGACCCCAGGAGGAAGATTATGTAAAAGATACAACTTGGGCTGTAGGGGCTAAAGGTGAAGGGGTTTTTGGTCCCAGTTATAAAGAATGTGTTAATACAAGGGGAAGATCAATATGCTGTTAATGATTTGTTGTTAATGCCAGGGGTAGGATGTAATTTGCTAGGTAGAGATTTACAAGTGCAATTAGGAATAGGTGTGGTGCTGGGTGAAGGAAAACTAGTGGTTAAATTACTAGAATTATGGGAGGAGAATCGGGGAGGATATTTAGGAATGAGAGCATCACTGTTTGGATTTTATAAATTATCAAATGAAAATAAGAGAAGATCTGTTAAATAAACCTTTGCCCTATAGAGAAAAACTATTTATTGATGGGTCCTCTCGATGCCTAGAAGGAAAAATATTGGGTTATGTAATTATCGAGAGGCAGAAGATGGAAGTGTTTGAAAAGGGGAAATTACCTGCTGGGTGGTCAGCACAAGCCTGTGAACTCTATGCCCTAAAACAGACATTGGTATATTTGAGAGATAAGGAAGGGACAGTGTACACAGACTCAAAGTATGCATTTGGAGTGGTCCACACATTTGGAAAAATATGGGAAGAAAGAGGGCTTATAAATACAAAAGGGAAGGAGCTAGTACACGAGCGGCTGATCAGAGAAGTTTTAGAAGCCCTGAAGCTCCCCACAGAAATTGCAATTGTGCATGTGAAAGGACATCAGAGGGGAGCATCAATGGAAATAAGGGGGAATAATTTAGCAGATTAAGTAGCCAGAGAAGCAGCTACAGAATCATCATTGGTAGTTTTATTGGTAATATTACCAGGGGATTATGAGAATTTAGCCCCAAATTTCACAGAACAAGAAAAGGATATACTTAAAAATAAGGGGGGAAAAGATTCAGAAGGAAAATGGACTTTAGCAGATGGAAGGCAGATGTTAAATAAAACAAGATCATGAGAAATTCTGTCATTAATACATTGGAAAATACATTGGGGAACGCAATCACTTTGTGATCATTTTCTTAGACAATATGGGTGTATAGGAATATATACGGTAGCTAAACAACTAGTTGATCGATGTTTAATTTGTTAAAAAGTGAACAAAAAGGTAACAGGAAAAAAAAAAAAAAAAAAAAACGGTGGCTGGGGAACAGGAGCTAGCCATACAAAGCCTCCAGGTAGACTTAACAGAGCTACCTCAAATACAAGGGTGAAAGTATTTGTTGGTATTAGTGGCTCACTTAACTCATTGGGTGGAAGCAATCCCCCACACCGAGGGCAATGGCAAGAATGGTATCCAAGGTGTTACTGGAAAACATTATCCCCAGATATGGATTAATAGAAAGAATAGACTTGGGCGGAGGAACACATTTAATTTTAAAAATTATACAACAGCTATCTGAAGCCTTAGGGATCGAATGGGCATGGCACACCCCATGGCATCCTCGGAGTTCTGGAAGAGGAGAAAGAATGAATCAAACTTCAAAACAAACCTTGACTAAGTTAATGATTGAGACTCAGATGTCTTGGATTAAATGCCTGCCGTTGGCCTTATTAAGGATCAATACTCAGCCACGAACAGACCTGGGAATTTCTCCCTATGAAATGATGTTTGGATTACCATGTATGAGTAATGACAGGGATATTGTCATCCCTGAAGTAGGAGATCAGTATGTAAGAAAGTATGTAATAAGAATTGGTAACAGTTTAATGAAACTAAGAAAGAAAGGACTTCTGCCTCAAATACCACCATTGGCTTTTAATATCCACAATGTAAAACCAGGTGATTGGGTATTGATAAAAGTGTGGAAAGATTAATCATTAACTCCCGAGTGGGAAGGTCCATTTCAGGTGCTGCTGACCACCGAGACAGCGATCCAAACAAAAGAAAAGGGGTGGACTCCTGCCTCCCGAGGAAAAGGACCGGTGGAAAAGCCTCAGGAGTGGACTGTGGTACCATCAACTGACCAACTACAAGTCACCCTCAAAGGACTAAGTAAATTCATCAGGAGGGGATTGAATGACTCTTAACCAGTGGTTTGACTGGGTTTTTGACTGGGTTCAGAGGTAACACTGTGAAAATTTACTTATTCATTTACTTACTTGCTGTATAAGGAAACAAAAACAAAAAAACAGACAAAACCAAACAAAAAAAACTGTCAGGGAAAAGCTGGCGTTTACCGAGCATTAACTGACAGACATGTGAGATTATGAGCATTTTGGAGTCAATTAGGCATTGCTAGAAAATCAACCTAATTGGGTAATACCTTGTCTCGAGTGTATGTATGGATGTCATGAAGCGTGGGTTTTGTGTGAATGTGTGATGTGTTACCGGATGTGGTATTTCTTGCAGATGGAGAAAATTGTCTTATAACTGTATAGGGAAGGGGCATGAACTGTAACCTTGATTTACGGGGAAAAAGAGGTTAGTCCCCAGAATTTGTGATGTCCCTGAGAGTTGATGGGAGGACACTATCAGGAAGTGCCAAAATTTTGCTTTGCTTAGAAACAAAGGAAGTGGCTACAAAGGAGCTGCACTTGAATTGACTAACTCTTAACACACGGATTTGTTAAACAGTAGAGGGCAAGACCGGGTTAACCTCTGTGCTCGCCACCAAGAAGACCTTTTTCTCAGCTGTGGGCTGCAACCCCATAGGCATGAGAGGTGGGAGTATATGTTATACCGGACCTCTGCTAATCATCCTGGTATGGTTTGCTTTAATAGTGGCAAATTTGTGCAGCAAGTGCTTTACTGTTATGTCCAACATCAGAGTGGCTTTGTTTTCCCAAAGACAGAAGGGTGGATGGAGATATTTTAGTGGGAAGAAGAGAATCCAAGTAAAAGATGTGACAGAAGTAAAACAGCCAGTACCAAAACCGCCGAAAAGACCTATAACAGAATTTTCAACATGGTTAACCAAAGGAGATGGTGGTTTACATAAGCAGATACAACTACATGGGTACTTGAAAGAGGAACATTTACAAGGGCAAAAGATATGTAGTAAAAAGGCAAACAAAGTGAGGGCTACCAACATCAAGGCTGCACAATAAATTGCTGCCCATGCATAAGCACGCTCCATTGTTTTCGCGGTATCGGAGGTACAAGAGTGAGAGCGCGAGTGGCGAACCTGCCTGGTCTGTAGGGATCAGGAGTCAGGGTCCACATACGCAGCAGGAAAATGGATTTCCACGCCCCCAGTCCAAAGCGCATGTGTTGCTGGAGGGTCTCGAAAGTTCGGCTATACCCGGATGGCAAAAACAACTGCCAGGCCCGCCCAGATCTAGGCAGCACAGGCATTCTGGGTGGAAGAGAAACTTCCGCTCATTGCGCACTTGGACCTTCCTCGGTCAAGCCGCTAGCCTGGGGCTGGACTATCCCACTAATCTTACTGATCCCGCTGGATTGCAATCTTGGGAAGATGGGAGTAGGGGACGATCCCGTGTGCGCCGGCCTGCTGTTGGGATTTTTCATTATATTGGTGGTGACTGTCGTTGCCATCGCGGTATGCGAGGGAATGTCTCGTGGCTGGTGTTGGAGAAGATCACCTCCTCCCCCCAATCCTCCAAGATCACGAAGACAACTAAGACGCCCTCGAAACCTTGATGAGGTGATGGAAACAGACTTATAGTTCAAAGAAGAAAATGTTGTTGATCAGAGGAGTTACTGCGCGGCGTGTGACTGGACTGTTGTTCTTGGACTCTTTCTGTCTTTCTATCGCTATCGCCCCGTGAGTAAGGGTAACAAGACATCGAAGGACAACATCCAAAGGACAGTGCTGATATCTTTGGTTCTTACTTTTTCTCTTTCTGATTGTGTCGCGTGGGACTTTGCTGGATTGTTATACAGTTAATTATTTCAGGTTCTTGTTTGCTAATAAATTGTTGATTATTGTTTACAGAGTGTCTGATAGTACGGTTGACTGTGCAGTTCGGCACACAGCTCGAATTTGCTTAACACCAACAGGTGAAACAGTAGTAGCAAATTGCATGTTGGTCACAACTTGTTGGATTAACTGAACAAAGCAAGGAATAAATAACACACGGCAAAAACATTAAGGCGACAACTGCACATAGCAGATAGAATAAGAGCTGTTTTACCTATGGTGCTCTGAAAACACCCTCAATGTTAGACTCAGAATGGTGGGATGATCTATTAGGAGCTTCCTGGTGGAAAAGATTGTTGTGAATGCGTTATGCCACGTGAAAACTATGATTGTAATTGTAAGGTATTATCTTGAGAGTGTTATGATAAATGTTGGAATTGTGGAAAAAGGTTTGTTTGCAGTGACGAAAATGAAAGTAGCATCTAATAAACAATAATAGGATAAAAGAAAAAGGGGGGATTGTAAGAAACTATGAACTAAGGGTATTGTTTATTGAAATTTATGTTAAGCTCAATGTAAAGGTTAGGCGGCAAAAGACAGAAAAACTGCTTATGCAAATAGCTGCCAGACACCGCTTGTGTGAGACAAGATAACCTGTGAGACAAGATAACCGCAATTGCTTACACAAACCAGATAGATACCGCTTGTGCAAGCAGAAGGGGTACTGATCAAAGACAACCACGAATGTAAAAATGTATAAAAAGGAACTGTTTGAACTGATCAGTATGGCAGTTGGCGGAGCGCAGACTCCCCTGCCGTCCAGCGCTGTCTTTGCTCATATTCTACTTGCTATAATTAATAAAATTATAATTGGATTATGATCCATTGTGGTCTCAATTTATAACACATGGTTGCCATTGCCCTTGGTGTGGGGGATTGCTTCCACCCTGTGAGTTAAGTGAGCCACTAATACCAACAAATACTTCCACCCTTGTATTCGAGGTAGCTCTGTTAAGTCTACCTGGAGGCTTTGTACTGCTAGCTCCTTTTCCCCAGCCACCTTTTTCTCATTACCTTTTTGTTCACTTTTTGACAAATCAGACATCGATCAACTAGTTGTTTAGCCTCCGTATATATTCCTATACACCCATATTGTCTAAGAAAATGATCACAAAGTGATTGCGTTCCCCAATGTATTTTCTGATGTATTAATGACAGAATTTCTCATGATCTTGTTTTATTTAACATCTGCCTTCCATCTGCTAAAGTCCATTTTCCTTCTGAATCTTTCCCCCCCCCCCTTATTTTTAAGTATAACCTTCTCTTGTTCTGTGAAATTTGGGGCTAAATTCTCATAATCCCCCGTTGTTATTACCAGTAAAACTACTGATGATAATTCTGTAGCTGCTTCTCTGGCTACTTAATCTGCTAAATTATTCCCCCTTATTTCCATCGATGCTCCCCTCTGATGTCCTTTCGCATGCACAACTGCAATTTCTGTAGGGAGCTTCAGGGATTCTAAAACTTCTCTGATCAGCCGCTCGTGTACTAGCTCCTTCCCTTTTGTATTTATAAGCCCTCTTTCTTCCCATATTTTTCCAAATGTGTGGACCACTCCAAATGCATACTTCGAGTCTGTGTACACTGTCCCTTCCTTATCTCTCAAATATACCAATGTCTGTTTTAGGGCATAGAGTTCACAGGCTTGTGCTGGCCACCCAGCAGGTAATTTCCCCTTTTCAAACACTTCCATCTTCTGCCCCTCGACAATTGCATAACCCAATATTCTTTTCCCTTCTAGGCATCGAGAGGACCCATCAATAAATAGTTTTTCTCTATAGGGCAAAGGTTCATCTAACAGATCTTCTCTTATTTTCGTTTGATAATTTATAAAATCCAAACAGTGATGCTCTCATTCCTGAATATCCTCCCCGATTCTCCTCCCATAATTCTAGTAATTTAACCACTAGTTTTCCTTCATCCAGCACCACATCTATTCCTTATTGCACTTGTAAATCCCTACCTAGCAAATTACATCCTACCCCTGGCATTAACAACAGATCATTAACAGCATATTGATATTCCCCTTGTATTAACCCATTCTTTATAACTGGGACTGAAAACCCCTTCACCTTTAGCCCCTACAGCCCAAGTTGTTTCTTTTACATAATCTTCCTCCTGCGGTCTTAATTTCAAATTTATCAAGGGCTCTTCTGTTGGTATACCCCCCCCAGGAGGTAGAGCCCCTGACACCCCTAGTGATTACCACCCTCATCCTGTTGGGTTACTTCAAACACCAACAGGTCCCATATTTTCGGGTGGCATTCTTGTTTACAATGCCCCCCCCCCCCCCTTCCCACAATAAAAACATCCCCTTGTGATTTCCCTAGCCAGTGGTACCTCTTGGTTCCACCTTCCCTTTCATTCCCTTGCTTGTTTCAAATTTGTGATTTCCCTTCTGAGATTCCCTGTGTTTATTTCTAACAGCTTCTTGTGCAGTTATCATAATTTTAGCTTTAGTTTTAGCCTTTTCTTCATCCTTTCTAATATCTACTTTCTGTGCTTCTCTCAGGGGTTCATCCAGACTCTTATTATAATGACCTAGAGTCACTCATATCTCTCCTCCTCTCTTGTTCTGTCTGATTCCACTGCAGAGGGGTTACAGGGAGTTTCTTTTCCCCGGGTATCCCCTGCTGATTTTCTCTCTCCCATATCCACATTCCAGATGTTCTGATCATTTGTCTTTCTTCAGGAGAAAAAAAGATTCCCATCTCCGACAGCCCCACAGGGTCCTCTAATAACTTCCTAAATTCATTCTTATACGCCCTCACTTCTACATTAGTGAGCGGCACATCCACAAATCCCAATATTGTTTCCCTTTCCAAAATCCTTCCCTTCCACTTACAACGACTTTCACACTGTCTCCCAATCCTCCTTTAATTCCAAACATACAAATACACAGACCTAATAATTATCGCCTCTCGTCTTCTGAGTATTGCGTGTCCTTATAAGCCCTCTCCTGGACACTTTAAACCCTTCGACTTTCTCTTATTAGATGCACAATGCCACCTATACCCACAACATACACATTTTACTATACCCACGTCTGACAAAAGTTTTTCCCTGTAAAGAAATTACTGGGAACAGAGGCGCAAAGGAAATAGGACAGGATCAGCTGGCTGCTCCCAATCTAGTGCAGCTGGCTGTCTGAGGGGGTTACATACAGTTTTTAACAAATATAAACTATTTCCGCGCTCCAACCACTCATTCCTTTCACACAAATAATCACTGGGTTCTAATCCAAACTAACGGAGAAGGGATTCACTCCTCTGTCTCCGATTTATACAAAGATCAATGCTTTTTACAATATATACAAATACCTAAATACAGTTCATTAATTAGACAAACTCCAAAGTTTTCAAACAGAATTCAAAAGGAGAACAAAAGAAAGAAGAGAACAAAAGAGGAAGAAAAAAGACTACAATTTCAACAAACCCAAGGTGGTCGGTGACACTCCCATGAACCCCAACAACCACTCATCCAGTTTGCTGAGGTGGTCTCCGACACTCCCATGAACCCCAGGTCTTATTACCCCTTTTAATTAATTCCGTTCCCTGTGCGCACTACCTCAATTAATCCAGTTCCTTACTTGAGTTTTAAGTTGTGCGCCAGGCGTCCCTGCGCGTCTTACCAACAACTCATATACAATTTTTAAACATAACTTTCCATAGTCCAGGCGGTCCTTGTCTGCTCCTGTAGTGGACAGCTGGGAGTGGAGATCCTCCGAGAAAAGGCTCGGGGTGCACCTAGGACGTCCACCCTTCAGCAGTCCCGGCAGCCGAGCAGAGAAGGTCCCATCTGGGTCGCCAAACTGATTTACGGATGAAAGACTTCACAACTGAGGGTTGTAAAGCAGGTATGTTTATTCAGCGCCGGGCACATGGGGGATCGCTCCGCCACAACAAGCCTGTGCCCCCCCCCCCCCGCCCCTCCCGCCTTGCTTATGTTACGAAGTGTTGCATATTCATGAGGTGTCTATACATATTCACAACCTATCCCCGCCTACCCTCCCTTCTTATTATAATTAGGTCTCCTCCTCCTTGCGGCTGCACAGTGAGTTCCTTTGGTCCTGGGCAGGGGTCGTGAAGTGCTGGGCAGTGGTCGTGGGAGGAAGTATCTCCTCTTCCTCACTGCTGAACTTTTCATCCTGAATACCTGCGCAGTCTCTGTCGCCTCCTGGACCCGGGCTAAACCGCAGAGCTGGTTTGTGCTGGTTGTGAGGTGATCTTTTGCTGACACACACTTACTTAGGGGTGGAGGGGAGGCTTTGTACTAAACAGGAGATAGCGGCTGAGCAATACAAACATAGCAATATCTATCTCGTGCAAGCATAATACCAATTTTGGTTAATATCCCATTTCAATCAGCACTGCCATGTTTGCCTACCTGAAGCCCCCCTCCATCTCCTCCCCATCCCTGGACCTGCTGGTGTCAGTTCTGCACTCGGTGGTGCCTCCAGCAGTGAACCCCCTCATCTACAGCATGAGGAACCAGGAGATGAAGGGCGCACTGAAGAAGCTGATTCACTCAGCTGAATCTCAACAGGGATAAGCCGCCCGTGTCTCTTCAGAAGTCATTTCTAATTCTTATCTGAAACCTTCTGTGCAGTAAGCATTTTAATTGTGAAACTCTTGTTTGTTCCTAAAATGTCTGTATCCACTCCTCTTCCTCAGAGACATGAACCAGCCTCTCTGACAGAGAGGCTTTTGTGCATGTGTCTGGTAGGACAGTACAGCTGGCCTTCCTAGTCACATATCTGTAATAAAACAATTTTTTCAGTGCCGATATCTGGAGGTTGGTCTCTTCCTCCCAAGCTGAGGTCAGGAACAGGCTGAAGGAATTGCCCCTCTGAGCGTGCTGCTGTGCTGGGGTTCTCCAGGGGTTCAGGGCAGGAGGGCATGGGGGGATGTGTTAGGGAATAGGCCTGTGCTGCCCCTTCACGTGGGGGTGCCCAGTGCAATGGCAATGATGGCTGATCCATGGGGATCTCCCTGGGACCATCTCCCCGTGGCTTTCAGCCACCACTGCCCTGCAGAGCAGCACCGCCAGCTCAGGGCCGTGCCTGAGGTGACATCCCGCGACAAGAGCAGACCTATTTCTGGAGGCACCAGTTTGGGCAGCTTTTCTCTGGCTGGCACAGCAGGAGCTGCCTGGGGATCCCCCAGTGCAGGAGTCTTGTGCTGGGGAGAGGGACGGGCACAGAGGGGCTGCCAGCACTGGGCAATCAGGATCTCTTGGAGAGAAGAGCAGCAGAGAGAGGGAGACGCTGGCCTGCGTCTGCTCATGGCATGGCTGGCCCCAGCCCTGGGGCTGATGGGGAGGCTGAGAGCCCTCTGTGCCCCAGGAGCTGCTATGACCTTCCGAGGGGCTGGGGCTGTGGGGTGAGTGCCCAGAGCTCTGCAGCACCCTGCGCTGGGCAATGCCCTGGGGCCAGCCAAGACTGGGATGTTGTACTGGGATGGGATGGTCTGGGGAGAGTGTGGTGGGCATGGGGAGTGCTGGGGAGGTGCTGGGCTGGTGTGGAAAGTGCCTTGGAGAGAAAAACACCAGTGTACATCTTATACTGTGTGAAGATGCAGGGTGAGCACTCACACCAGGGGATTTGTGGTGCGGAGCCAGGGCTCATGACAGGGATCAAAGATATGAAGGCAGAGGAGAGAGGGTGCCACTTTGTGCTCTTGGTGGCATGGCCAGACTGGAAAGGTGGCCCAGGACATTCATGACCCCCCAGCCTATCTAGCTGGTCATTTACAGCACTGGCTGCTCACCCAGGTTTATGGGTGAGCGTTGCTGCTAAACCATCTCCATCCTCCTGCTGGTCTCAGTGCCTGTATGGGGGGACCAGCCAGCCCTGCCCGGCCTCTCTCCTGGTGCAGACCCTGGCAGACTGAAGAGAAGGGAGGTCTGTGAATCCCCACATGGGACACAGCTGGGGCTGGGAGAGTGTTGGATACTGAGGGAGCCTGCAAATAGTATGTTATGAGGTGAGCAGCTGTATTGTACGTTACCCATTCATCATGTCACCATATTATTCTGTTACTGTTATTAAACTGTTTTTATCTCAACCCGTGAGTCTCCCTTTGCCCCTCCGATTCCCTCCCCATTCCCAAGTGGGGGGGAGGGTGGGTGAGCAGCTGCATGGCGTTTATCTGCTGACCAGGCCCAAACCATGACAACTGTCACACAGGTTATCCGTGAATGTGATACACATGCTGCAATCAGGCAAGCCAAGAGGTTAAAACCTCTTTGGTATCTAGGGCTGTGGTTAAAATATAGATATGGGGAGGCCTGGCAGAGTGATTACATCACACTTCCACAATACTTGACATGGCAAACTTTATGTGCTCACAATGGTGGAAGCAACTAGCGGGTGGGTGGAGACATAGGCCGTGCCCCATGCCACTGCTCAGAACACTATTCTGGGCCTTGAAAAACAAGTCCTGTGGCAACATGGTACCCCAGAAAGAATTGAGTCAGATAATGGCACTCATTTTTTAAATAATCTCATAAACACCTGGACAAAAGAACATGGCATTGAGGGGGTATATCATATCCCCTACCATGCACCAGCCTCTGGGAAAATTGAGTGGTACAATGGGCTACTAAAGACCACGCTGAGAGCAATGAGAAGAGGAACTTTTAAACACTGGGACAGACATTTAGCAAAGCCCACCTGGTTAGTCAAAACTAGAGCATCTACCAACCAGGATGGCCCTGCCCAGTCAAAATTCTACATACTGCAGATGGAGATAGAGTCCCAGTAGTGCACCTTAAGCACATGCTGTGGAAGACTATTTGGGTTACTCCTACTTCAGGTAAAGGTAAGCCCATACATGGTATTTCCTTTGCCCAAGGACCTGGGTGCACTTGGTGGGCAATGCAGAAGGATGAGGATGTCCGATGTGTGCCTCAAGGGGACTTGATGTTAGGTGAAAATAGCCAATAAACTGTATTACATTAATCACCAAACAACCGTATAAATACATTGCTATGGTTGACACATATTATGCTAATGGCATCATATTCATGAAGAAAAACACGAACTTTGATAAAGTCACGATTCGTTTCAGCAACTGATACCCAGCGACTGCTGCAGACTGAATACAGACAGCGTCAGATGCATCAGCCACCAGCTCCAACTGCAACAGAGACTGCATGCCATCCTCTTGCCAGGCCCAAGGACACCTGTGCCCTACCAACTGAGAATCCCTCCTCCTGCCTTAAGAGACTGTTAGGACAGATGGAACCTGAAGCTATGGACCAAATGAACTCACGATACATTCTGCAGTATATAGACTGCAAGGACCAAGTGCACCCAGGTCCTTGGGCAAAGGTAATTCCACGTATGGGCTTAAGATGGCCCATGGGCTAAGGGAATTATATCTGTGTGCACATGCCTAAGACCAGGGAAAAGGACAGTAATTTATTAGACTGTATTAGGAAATATGGAACCTGAGGATAATGCAAAGGATATGGAACAAGGGGTGGACACGGTCCTGGTTCAGACTGGAATAGAGTTCCTGTTCCTTTTTGGTAGCTGTAGGAGTGCTGATGCACACGGAGATTTCAGGGACTCTCCAGCTCCCCGTGTCCTGCCTGTGCACAAGCTCACAAGAAGCAGAGAGGGAACACAGCTGGAGCACCGGGCCTGGATTGGCCAATATTCCATGTCATGTGAAGTTACGCTCACCATATAAAGGAGGGGTGGGCGGAAAGGGGCGCGCTCTCACTTTTGGGATTGTGGTCGCGGCATCTTTGTGTTTCAGGATCGCTGGCTGGGAGCCGGCTGGGTGTCAGTCAGCGGTTAGTGAGCAATTGTATTTTACATTACCCGTTCATACTGCCACCGTATTATTTTATCACCATTATTCAACTGTTTCTATCTCAACCCGTGAGTCTCCCTTTGCCCCTCTGCTTCCTTCCCCATTCCCAGGTGGGAGCTGTGTGGTGTTTGGCTGCCGACCAGGCTCAGACCATGAGTTACACCCACTGACACACACACCAACATGACATACACACACACCTGTCTTGCCTGTTGCTGGCCTCACCAAAGAACAGTTGGAAGGGCAACTGACGTCATCTACGTGGACTTGTGCAAAGCACTTGACACGGTCCTGCATGACATCTTCGTCTAGAGTTGGAGAGACGGTGATTTGGCAGATAGACCACTCGGTGGATAAAGAATTGGTTGGGGGGTCGAACTCAAAGTGCTGAGGTCACAGGCTCAACATCCAATTGGAGAACAGAGATGATTGTCATTCCTCAGGGGTTGGAGTTGGGTCTGGTATTGATTGACATCTTTGTTGCCGTCATGGACAGAAGGATTGAGTGCATCCTCAGCAAGTTCACAGATGACACCAAACTATGTGGTGTGGTGACATGTTGGAGGGAAAGGATGCCATCCAGAGGAACCTGGACAGGCTGGAGAAGTGGGCCCATACAAACCTCATGAAGTTCAACAAGGCCAAGTTCAAGGTCCTACCCATGGCTTGGGACAACCTCACATACAAATAGATGCTGGGCAAGGAGTGGATTGAGAGCAGCTCTGTGGAGAAGGACTTGGGGGTGGTAGTTCATGGAAAACTGATTGTGATCCAGCAATGTGCACTCGCAGGCCAGAAAACCAACCGTGTCCTGGGCTGCATCAAGAGAAGTGTGGCCAGCAGGTCAAGGTGGGGGATTCTCCCATTCTGCTCTGCTCTCATGAGACCAGCCCTGTAGTCTGGTTTCCAGCTCTCATGATCCAAACATAAAAAGGGCATGGACATGCTCAAGCAGGTCCAGAGGAGGCCGTGAATATGACGGGGGGGTGAGAGCACCTCCCTTGTGAGGACAGGCTGAGAGAGTTTGTTTTGTTCAGACTGAAGAAGAAAAGGCTCCAAGGGAGAAATTCTAGTGGCCTTCCAGGACTTAAACAGGGCTACAGGAAAGATGGGGAAGGACTATTTATCAGGGATTGCAGGAATAGGACAAAGGGTAATGGGTTTAAACTGAAAGAGGGTAGATTTAGATTAAATAAAAGGAGGAAATTCTTTACTATGAGGGTAGTTAAACACTGGAAGAGGTTGCCCAGAGAAGTGGTGAATTTCCTCTCCCTCGAACTTCTCTAGGCAACCTGTTCCAATACCTCAGTATCCTCATCGGAAAAAATTTCATCCTTATTTCAAATCTAAATCTACCCTCTTTCATTTTAACACCATTGCCGCTTATCCTTCTAATACAGAT
Organism: Tyto alba; assembly: GCF_018691265.1. NCBI lineage: Eukaryota > Metazoa > Chordata > Aves > Strigiformes > Tytonidae > Tyto > Tyto alba. The sequence goes on along the minus strand of NW_024881277.1, from coordinate 7,429,829 downwards.
CCTGGTGAAAAGTATCACTCCATCTTTCTTGACCTGTAACCACTATGTTTTCATCTCCAAACACCTTTGAGAGTGCCCAGGCATCACCCCAAGATAGGGTTTAGAGGACTCAAGCACATGTCCAATATGCTTAGATATAAACATTCTGAGATAAGTGTTGTGGAGACTTGGGACAGTCTAGGAGTAGCCCAAGAACCCTTGAAGGGTGGTTTGAGAGACGGTGGACTTTTTCTTCACAGTGGAAAACAGCATGAGAAAGAAATAATGTCATACTGTGCAGCTGGGGAAGTCCAGACTGGACAACAGGATAAATGCTGTGGTGCAACACATGACCCAGGAGGAGTATGGATCAGAACAAGGCTTTGTTTTTCCAGGAAGAGCCAGAGAGCATGGTGAAATGTCAGGAAAGAAATGAAGATGCTCGGGAGGAGCAAGGTGAGAGAGCTGGGGGGATGAGGACAGCCTGCAGGGAAAGAGGCGCAGGGGATGCAACCCCAGAGGACAGCCTGTGGTGGAGATGACAGAGGGCTGTGGGAAAGCTGAAAGCCTCCAGTAAAGTCAACCCCATCACGATTTTGGCTATGGATGCTGTCCCTGACACTGATGCCTGTGAGGAGGCACAGTCCCTTGCAGCACAGGGTCCTCATGGCCTCCTTGTGCATCCTCAGGAGCCTGGGAGGTGCACATCTCCATAGCCCCTACCCCAGGAAGAGCCCTGAGGAATGTGGGAGGGAGAGGATCTCCCTTCCCAGGGGCTGGGGGTTGTGGCTTGGCCATTTGTTTAATGGGCTTAGGACTTGGAACTTTGGCTTAATGCAACAAATTGAGGATTACTCAGCATCAGAGACAACTTTCCCTTTTTGTTTCCGACTTCTCATAACTGCCTTCAGATTTCTGCTCTAACAGGACACTGGGGAGGCTTTGTCAATAGTGTCCTCAGTGGATACAATTAAAGCCACAAGAAACTTTAGAGTTTGAATAAAACTTTGAATTCTTCAGAGGTTTCTTCAGCTTCTCTGTGTTTGATGTTCATGGAGTTGGCACCAAACCCTCCTGAGGGGTCATTAAAGTGCCTTGGTCTGTTGCTGTGGTGCTGAGCTGGGCTGGGCTCCTGGGCTGGAGGGAGCTCCTGGCAAGTGGGCAGCGCTGCAGAGAGACAGCTCTGCCCAGGAGCAGCTCCTCTGCAAAGCGCAGCAGGGCTGAGGGCACTGCCTGCAGGCACCCAGGGCAGAGCAGCGAGGCACACACAGCTTCAAGGCAGCCTGGGCTGGGAGGCTGCTGAGAGCTCCGAGGAGGAGAAAGCGTCAGGGCCCTGGCCACAGTAAGTCTGGGGGTGCAGGGCAATGCAGCTGCAGCTTGGGGAGGGATCTGGGGAAGGCGGCAGAGCCGCCAGGAATCTGCCTCCTGCCTAGAGGAGGAGGAGGAGAAGGAGGAGGAGGAGGATCTGCTCCCGAGCAGGGCTTCCCTGGTGCCCCCTGCGAGGGCCAGGGCATGAGGGCTGCCTTCTGGCGGGGCCGGCTGCAGGGGTGTGTAGCCGGGTGTGCAGGCAGGGGTGCCCAGGGCTGTCCTTCCCAGCAGGGTCCCTGCACCCCAGGGGGCTGTGTGCTGGGGCAGGGACTCTGCCGCCTGCCAGGGTCAGCACTCAGCCTGCCCGGGGAGCTCCCCACGGTGCTGTGGGGAGAAGCTGTGGGGGGAAGGAGAGACCCCCACCAGGGCAGGCTCCTTCTGCTCTCCAGAGGCTGCTGCTACGTGGATCAGGGATGCTCACAGCTCCAGATCACTCTGAGGACTTTTGCAGAGGTTCCTTCTGCAGAAGGATATCAAGGCTGCTTTTACTTGAAATGCAAAGACCTTTTCTTTGAGATTTCTTTTTTTGGTTGGCTGGGTGGGCATTGCTAGATTTTTTTCTCCACTCTAGTGGAATAACTCAGATCTCAGTTGTCTTTAGCATTCTCAGTTGCTCCTGAGCCCCTGCACCTAGAGAGCTGCCCCTGGGCAGTGTCCTGCTGCCAGAAGGGGTCCGCAGGGCAGAGCTGATCACAGGGCGGGTGGGATGGGGGCTGGCAGCACTGACAGGAAGGAGATAAGGGGACAGAGAAGCAGCTCCAGGCAGGGACAGCTGCAGGAACCAGAGATATGGGCATGAAGGGAGAGGGAGTTGCTGCCAGGAACGCTGTGGGAGGGGGGATTCGGGCACCTCCCTGCCATTCCCTGCAGTGCAGATGCCTTCCATGGAGCAACCCCCTGATCTCCCCCCTGTCCAACACAGCCTCTGCCCTCACGGTCATGGGGCACCTTCCCAGCGGCCTCACCCTTGAAGAGGAGGAAACTACCCAATACCCAACTGCCTGTCCCTTTCTGCCTCCAAGAACACAAGCAGTGTGGTATTTCTCCATTTTCCCCCTCCTGTATCTGCTCCCATTACTGTCATCCCTGGACTTGCTGGGATGGGGGGTGGTGGGGTTAAGCTGCAGTTTTGAGCCCAACCCTGTGGGTCCTGCTGTGCAGATGTGTCCATAGGAGTAAAGTTTCCTCATAAACTGTGGGTAAAACAAAGGACCTAATTTTCTCTTCAGGACACCTCCATTTTAGGACACTTAACTCTTCCTGTGATGGGCTCGTGCTGGGCTGCAGGTTTCTATCCAGGTGGGAACAGCTTTCCCAGGACATCTCTGTGTTATCCAGCAGCCCCGGGGAGGAAACACCTCAGTGTTAAGGCCATGGAAATGCTGCTGGGTGTCTGCACACAGGCAGCTGCAATGAGCCCTCTGTGTCCCTGGCTGGGAGGGGAGAGCTGAGATCCTCCTCAGGTGTGATGAGAGGGGCTGAGGGCTTTGGAGAGCTGTGCTTGGAAACTGGATTCCTCTGGTCCCAGCAGTGCCCTGTTTCCATCATCCAGCTCAAAACGGTGCCAGCAAAGGGCAGATGAACCAGGGCTGATGGACAGAGCAACTCTCCTCACTCTGAATTTCAGGACAGCCCCTTGGTCTCTCAAAACATACAATGTTTCAGTAGGAGTTCAGCAGAAATGCCATAAATTTCTGCCTTAAAACCACTCCTCATGTGTAGTGGTGCAACAAAAACGGTTTAAAAAATGCAATATCCCCACAGCTATGCCTTGCAGTAAGGTGAATTGGGAGCAAAAACGCTGAACATGAGTGGATTTAATCTGTGATCACACATGTTCCGATTTATCTATGGCTGTCTGGCAGGACTGACTCCTCCAGAGATCATAGCAGAACTGGAGGACTTGGTTAAAAGGGAGAGGCAGTCACTGAGAGATATGAAGTAGGTTTTATCTCAGAGAAGTCTACACTAACATTTCAATGTCTTTTCCTCCATGGACAGTGCCCAATGACCAGTGGAAGCAATTTTTCAACAGCAGCTCCATCACCCAGTTCCTCCTCCTGGCATTTGCAGACACACGGGAGCTGCAGCTCCTGCACTTCTGGCTCTTCCTGGGCATCTACCTGGCTGCCCTCCTGGGCAACGGCCTCATCATCACCGCCATCGCCTGCGACCACCACCTCCACACCCCCATGTACTTCTTCCTCCTCAACCTCTCCCTCCTCGACCTGGGCTCCATCTCCACCACTGTCCCCAAAACCATGGCCAATTCCCTCTGGGACACCAGGGACATTTCCTACCCATGGATGTGCCGCACAGGTGTTTTTTTTCTTTTTCTTTGCTACAGCAGAGTTTTCTCTTCTCACCATCATGGCCTATGACCGCTACGTTGCCATCTGCCAACCCCTGAACTACGGGACCCTCCTGGGCAGCAGAGCTTGTGTCCACATGGCAGCAGCTGCCTGGGGCACTGGGCTGCTCAATTCTCTCCTGCACACTGCCAACACATTTTCCCTACCACTCTGCGGAAGGCAATGCTGTGGACCAGTTCTTCTGTGAAATCCCCCAGATCCTCAAGCTCTCCTGCTCAGATTCCTACCTCAGGGAAGTTGTGATTATTGTGCTTAGTGTCTGTTTAGCATTTGGGTGTTTTGTTTTCATTCTTTTTTCCTATGTGCAGATCTTCAGGGCCGTGCTGAGGATCCCCTCTGAGCAGGGACGGCACAAAGCCTTTTCCACGTGCCTCCCTCACCTGGCCGTGGTCTCCCTGTTTGTCAGCACTGCCATCTTTGCCTACCTGAAGCCCCCCTCCATCTCCTCCCCATCCTCTGGACCTGGCTGGTGTCATTTCTGTACTCGGTGGTGCCTCCAGCAGTGAACCCCCTCATCTACAGCATGAGGAACCAGGAGATCAAAGATGCCCTGAGTGAACTGATAACAGCATGAATTTCTGAAACAATAAATTACATGTATTTTGTGAATAACTTGAAATGTAATTCATTAAAAGGAGGGCACAGTATGTAGGTTCTGTTGGGGTTTTGGGAGTTGATTTTTTTTTGTTTGTTTGTTTTACTTTACATAATATTCTCTACAAAGAGGTGTGATTATTTGTCGCTTTTATAATTTGGCATCTATCAAGATTTGTGTGACTGAGAGACTTTGTAAATGAGGACCCATGCTCTCTTTGTGTTTAAACAAAATAAAGGATACTGCAGCAATATATTTCTCTGAGATCCTTCCTCCAAGCTGTTCTCTGGATCTACTGGGTCAGTGCTTGTGTGCAGAGGTGGAGGGGAAAAACATCTTGGCAGAGCAGTGCTTCCAGGAAACAAATGCACTTTATCTTTCCTAAGCTGCTGGTTTTAAACTTCCCCTTTCTGCTCCTGAGCCCTTTTATTGGCCTATGATCTGAGTGCTTCTGTGCCGTGGTCACAGTCCCACGATGTGGCAGTTCTGTGACCACAGGCAGGGACAGGCAGTGGGCACTTCTGTGACAGAGCTGGCCTTCAGGACAGTGTTTCCATCAGACAAGGGGATCTTCTCAGGGCAATGCAGGAAGGTTTAGGTCTTCTTCCAGAGTTGCTCTCAAGAGCATACCCAGGAAATTGCCCAGAAGAGAAACCACCAGTGAAGACTGGAAATGTGTGAATGTGCAGGGTGGGGGCACACAGCAGTGTCCTCACACATTCAGGCTCCTGTGAGAGACCTGAAGGCCCAGCAGAGCAGGGGCTGGGCTGTGCCCATGTGCGATGGGCACCCCGGGGAAGCTGCCCCAGGGCAATCACCACAGACCAGCACATAGCAACCACCATTTCCAGCATGGTCCTCTCACCCCAGCTCAGAGAGGCTGTTTATCTGTCTTCAGAGGGACACAGAAGGATTAGGTCAGAAGTCCAAATTTGCATTGTGTCTCTCTGCTCCATCACCCTTTCTTGGCTGTCTGGCCCCTGCCTTCAAATGCACAGAATGAAAGGAGTTCCCCTGGGGAGCATCTCACCTGCGCAGTCAGAAGGGGTTCTGCAAGCATGAGCGACGCTGCCCTTCAGAAGAAGGCATTTATCACCTTTCAGAAGGCACAGAGCACATCTAGGGAGTGTGAATGCACTCAGAGGCACACATACCTTCATCTTTCACCTCTCCCAAGTTCCTTTACAATTGATTGAAGCAACTAACAAAGAAGCAAACGTTCCTCCTCGTAGGTACCACCTCTGCTCACAGCAGTGTCAGTGCTGGTTTTGGCACCTTTTGCACGTGCTGAGTGTTTCCCGCTGGTGGCCGCATCCTAAGGTCAGTACCGGGCTGTGTGCCACCCACTTCTCTCTGCAAGATTCTCAAACTGGCAGGTCTGTGCTGAGAAGGCAGCTGCACCCTGGCTAGGGGTATTGATGTCATCTACGGTCATCATCTCATTCCTGTCCCAGATACAGTGCTGTGGCCCCAGTAGAGTGGGCCACCTCTTCTGTGATTTCACTGGAGCTCTCTGTCTTGGTTTGGGCTGAAATAGAGTTAATATTCCTTTTCAGGGACTAGATGAGTGCTGTGTTTTGGATTTAGCTTTGGGTTTGTAATGGGAAAAATGCTGATAGCACACTGATGTTTTCAGCTGCTACCAAGACTTCAAGGACTCTCCGACTCCTCATGTCCTGCCTGTGCGCAAGGGCACAGGAAGCAGGGAGGGAAAACGGACAGAGCATCAGACCCTAAATGGCCAGTGGAATATTCCATATCATGGAATGTCATGCACACTATTTAAAGGAGGGGTGGTTGGGAAGGAGCTCTCTCACTTACAGGATTGTGATTGCGGGATCTTGGTATCTCGGGGTCGCTGGCCGGGAACGGGATGGATATTGGTTAGCAGGTGGTGAGCAATTACGCTGTACATTGCCTCTTTATATATTTCTTCTTGTTTTCCCCCTATCATGGTCATTGTTCTCATTTTATTGCCATTATTAAACTGTTCTTATCTCAGCCTGTGAGTCTCCCTTCACCCCTCTAATCCCCTCCCCTATTCCCAGGTGGGGAGGGGGAAGGGAGGGTGATTAGCTGCGGTGGTTGGCTGCTGACCAGGCCCAAACCACGACACTCTCTTGCAGTGACACCATGACAGTCCTGCTGTTCGCGGTCACACCCTTCTTCTGAGATCCAGTCCTCACCTTCCTCTGAGGGTAGGCTGAGGGACTTGGGCTTTCTTCAGCCTAGTGAAGTGGCGGCTCAGGGCACTGTAGCAGTAGCCTGCAACTGCTTAAAGGGTGGTTTCAGAGATGATGGAGCTTTTCTTGGTAGTGGGAAGAGAAGGAAAGCTCCACAAAGTGCAACTTGGAAAATTCAGTCTAGATGTGAGGGAAGGAAATCTCACTACAAGGGTTGCATTGTGGCATAGAAGGTGCCCAGAAGGACTCTCAAAAAGCCCACAGCACTTGTTTTTCAAGGAGCAGCCAGCGAGGGTGGAGAGATGTCAGTGAAGGTACAGAAATGCTGGGGTGACAGCTCGGTGGGAAAGCAAGATGGATATCAAAATCCTGAAGGGAAAAAGGTGCATAAGGGGGACAGTAGAAGGGAGCCTGCAGTAGTGGTGGCCAAGGGCTCTGGAAGGGCTGAAAGGCCACACAAGAACAAGCTCTTTGTCCCCTTGACTATGGCAGTTGCCTCTGTCACTGAGACCTACCAGGATAAATCTTATTTTGAGGCTCTGGAATTTGTTTCATCCTCTCCCCTTCTTGGGGAAGCTGGGGGGTGTTGTGCAGTTTCCCTACACGTGGCATTGCTCACCCTCACACCCCACTGCCCCCAGGAAGAGCCCTGACCCACACGTGAGGGACAAGACCTGCCTTCACAGGGCCTGGGGGTCAGGGCTTTGGCCTTTCTGCTTCACAAAACAAAACAAGGGGTTTTTCAGCTTTACAGCCACCTGCACAGTGCCTTTGCCTACCTGCAACCACAGCCTCCAATTATCTGCTCTAACGAGCCCATAGGGAGGCTTTGTCAGTAATGGCCCTCAGTGGGGCCAATCAATGCTTCAAGGTACTTTGGGTTTTCTTCTGACTTTGACTTCTTGAGTATTTTGCTCAGTCTCCTCTCAGTATCTGATGCTCATGGACTCAGGGCCAAACACACCATGGGGCTCATTAAAATACAGAATGTCCTAACATGCCATGCATTTTCCTGTTATTTTCTTGAAGTCATTCAAGACTTCTACAGCTAATTGAATAATTTTGCCATGTAGTTAAGGAGGAACATTTCCAAAGATATCTAATAAAAATGATTCTTCATTATCAAGAGCATTTTATATTAATTTCAGTTTAGAGAAGAGGTGATAACAACATTCTGTTTCTGATATTGATGCACAATGTCTCCTCGGGAGGTCTGGACAGTCCCTTGGGGTCCAACACAGAATGGACAATCCTCCTCCTCATTGCCCAGTCTCACTATTTATAATATTGACCCCCTGGGACTTGCATCACTTCTCCTTACATCAGCCTTCTCCACTGATCTCTTCAGCTGGATGTTACAGGTCCTTTGCACCAGCTCCCACTGCTGTCCTTAGAGAACTGGCTGCCCACAGGCACAGAAGGGTTTTAGTTCCTTGGAAACAAAGAAATCTAAAGTATGATAAAGCTTCATCAACAGTAAAAACACTTCACAAGCATATGCTAAGTACAAGATATTGCAAATGAGGTTGCCTTCTGCAAGGTCTACTGTCAGGAAAAATACCTTAGGTAGCTAAGTACACAAAGATAGGTATAAACAAAATTAAAGTGTTGACTAAGGAAACAACGAGGCTGTTGAAAGATTTTACTCCCTTCGAGTTCAAAACAACAGCACAGATGAGAGTTATCTGAAGGAACAAAGAATAAAGGGAAGGAGAAATCTGGAGAATAATGGAAAGGTCCTTTGCCTCAGGGGTCTGCATCTGAAAAGGTGACATGAGAAATGTTAATTGTATCCTGGACAGGTGCAAATTCATGAAAGATTAGAGAAATTAAGTACCTGGATAAACCAGGCAGGATAGTGGCAATGAAGTTAGACTGGAATATGGATATTTCTTTGGCATATGCCTGTTAAGAGGTCATGGAATTGGTAGAGGCTTCTTGTGGGAGAGGACAAGCCAATGTTGCAGCCAACTTTGAAAGATCCCACAAGGGCCACCCAGGGAACCACAGGCTGTACAAGCTCTCTTTGGTGAGGAGTGTGCCGTCAGTTAGAGTCCTCTTGGGTGACATTCCGTGGGCACCTAAAAGAGAAGAAAATGTCCAAATGCAGTCGGCAGGGACTTTCCAAGGGTAAATCATGCCCCACCAACCTGATTGCCTGCAGGATGAAGTAACTGGTTTTTGTGCGTGACATAAGAACAGTGGATGTCAAGGTACCTCCAATGCAGCAAGGACATTGGCCATGATCTCCCTCAATATTCTCGTACCCACGTTAGGCCATTACAGTCTGGGTGGGATCGACAGACAGAGAGGTGAAACACCAGTTGGAGGCTCAGGCTCAGAGAGCTGTGGTGAAGGGGTCATACCCTACCTGGAGGCCAGTGGGAGATACTGGGGCATTGTGGGGCAGCACAGGGAACTCTCCTGGGATCTGGGCAATTTAACAACTCTATCCATGACCCAGAGGAGGCAATTCTGACAGTGTTTGTCAATGACAGTAAATTGAGAGGACCATTCCTGTGCCCTAGGGATGCCATTTCAATGAAACCTGGCATATGAGAGGACTGTCCTGTCAGGAACTTCACAAGACAAAAGAAGGAAAATGTCCAGGTCTAGCCCCTGGGAGAGAGTGACACCCTATAGTGATGGCAGAAGGTGTCTGCCTGGTTGAGGAGCAGCTCTGTAGACAAGTCTGTGGCTGTGCTCAGGTATAGAAAGCAAAACATGATCCAGCAGTGATCAGCCCAATCCAGCAGTGACCTGGTTGCAAAGGCAGCCAGCAGTGTCCTGGAGTGTTTAAAGAGGAGCCCTGCCAGAAGAGTGAGGGGAGTGATTTACCCACCACTCATCACTCGCCAGACCATCGGTACATTGTTGTATCAGTTTTGGTTCAAGTGTGCTGGGTCTGGCTGGGATGGGGTTAACTTTCATTGTCACAGCCCTTATGGTGGCTTGTTTTGCATTGGAGCCTAAACCAGCATTGAAAACACAGCATTGTTGTGGTTATCGAGGAGCAATGCATGCACAGCATCACTGTGTTTTCTCACTCTTTTTCCTTCCTGTGAATAGCTGCAGGTGGACAAGAAGTGGGGGGTAGATGGGGACACAGCCAGGACAGCTGACCCCAACTGACCAAAGAGATATTCATAGAATCATTGTATCATAGAGCAGCCGAGCTTGGAAAGGTGCAACCTTTTCTGAGAAAGGGAGCCTACATGAGACTACCTAGCACCCTGTCCAATTGCTTCTTGAAAACCTGCAGTGGTGGGGACTCCACCACATCCCTTGGGGAGTTCCTTCCAGTGAATGACTGTCCTTAGCCCTTTGGCCTGTCTCCAGTCTGCCTGTGGATTTCTTCCATTGTGGGGACCAGAACTGGACACAGCACTCCAGCTGTAGCCTGACAAAGCCTGAGCAGAGTGGGATGATCATGTCCCTGTGTCTGCTCGTAACGCCCCTGTGGATGCAGCCCAGGAGCCTATTTGCTGTTGTTGCTGCAGCGGGGCACTGCCGGAGCCTCTTCAGCTTGCTGTCCACCAGGAACCCCCAGGTCCCTCTCAGCAAGGCTGCTCCCAGCCACACACCTCCTGGCCTCTACTGGGCTCTTTGGTTGCTCTGACTCAGGTGCAGGACTTTTGACTTGTCTTTGTCTTGTGGTTCATATTGTTCTTGCTGGCCCATTCGTCCAGCCTGTGCAGGTCTCTCTGTAAGATGACTCTCCCTTCTGGCATGTCCACCTCACCACCCAGCTTAACGTCATTAGCAAACTTGCTGAGGGTGTTTTCAATCCCAACATCCAGATCATTTATGAAGATGTTGAACAGCATGGGACCCGGTACCAATTCCTGGGGGGATCCAATGTGCTACAGGCTTCCAGCCTAAGTAAAAGCATTGATCACCACCCTCTGAGTGCAGCCTCTGAGCCAATTTCCTACCCATCTCTCACACCAACCCTTCAATCTCTGTCTTGCCACTTTGTCCAGGAGAAGGATGTAGGAAACGGTGTTGAATGTTTGCTGAAGTCCAGGACAACAACATCCACTGATCTCCCCATGGCAACAGAATATGTTATTTCTTTAAGAAGATGATGATGTTATATTGACATGATTTGTACTTGAGCAATCTATGCTGGATTTTCCCAATCACCTCCTTCATTTGGTTTGTGATAGTTGAAAGGTTTGCTGTACCAATCCCCAATACAGTTTTCATTGCCTCTTCTCCCAAGTCCATGATGGTTTGGAGGCTCCCCCAGCATCTGACCCCTGCCCAGACCCAGCTGTGTCCCATGCTGGTCTTTACAGACAGCCCTGCTCCAGGGTCTGCCGGGGTCTGTGGCAGGAGAGAGGCCGGGCAGGGCTGGCCGGTCCCCCCATACAGGCCCTGAGACCAGCAGGAGGATGGAGATGGTCTCACAGAAAGACTCACCCATAAGCTTGGGTGAGCAGCCAGTGCTGGAAATGGCCTGTGAGAGATGCTGGGGGGAGATGAAGGCCCTGGGCCACCTGCCTGGTCTGTTCATGCCAACAAGAGCACAGAGCCGCCTCTTCTCTCCTGCACCTGCATGCCTTCAATCCCTTCCACAAGCCCTGGCTCTGCACCACAAATCCCCTGGTGTGTCCTCACCCCGCGTGGTCATGCAGTACAACTTATACTCTGTTGTTTTTCTCTTCCTGCTACTTTCCACTCAAGCCAAACTTCTGCAAGATTTCCCCCTCCCCTGCCCTCCTCCACCTCATTCCCCAGCAAAGCCCAGTCTGGATTAGTCCCAAGGCAGGTTCCTGGTACTCCCACCATGGCCTCAACCCCTCTGAAAGGCAGAGCAGCTCCATGGGGGCACGGAGGGGTCAGCCCCGGAGATGGGAGGCATCAATGGCACAAGGAGAAGGAGGTCAGTGTCACCCTGCATCCCCTGCTCTCCTCTCCAGCACATCCTGAGGGCTTTGCAGCCCCTCCATGCCATCCCCTCTCCCGTGACCTGCACAAGAGCCCTGGCCCTGGAGGTTCTCAGGCAGCTTCTGCTGCCATGCTGTCAGAGAGGCCTGACCTGAGATGGTGCAGCCAGAAAGGTGTTTTCATTCCCCATTCATTCCTGCCCCGATCAGGATGGATTTAAGGCAAAAAGTTGTGTGTTCATTTATTCTGCTTAAATACACAGAGAGCTTGTTATTGAAACCAAGTCTCTGGGTTGCACAAGATGGTTGGATACTGAAGTAGGAGGGAAAGAATAATGTTATTTCTTTGAAGAACACATCATCACAACTGGAAAAACGAGGACCAAAATGTATAGAGAAGCAAAGGTATTCTTGGGCTGTCATGACATATAGTAGGGGTCATCTGCAGAGAAAGGCTGAGAGTCTATGGCTGCTGAAAAACCTCCGATCGGTTTCGTCAGGGCATCCTTGGGTTCCTGGTTCCTTATGCTATAGAAGAGGGGGTTCAATGCTGAAAGCATCACCTATTACAGAAATGAAACTACCAGAGACAGAGATGGGGAGAACATAGAGGAGGCCTTCAGGTAGGCAAACATGGCAGTGTGGATGAACAGGGAGATCACGGCCAGGTGAGGGAGGCACATGGAAAAGGCTTTGTGCTGTCCCTGCTCAGAGGGGATCCTCAGCACTGGCCCTGAAGATCTGCAGATAAGACAGCACGATGAAGAAAACCCAACCAAATACTGAACGGGATGTAGCCAGGAGAAATCCGTAAACTGTTTTCTATCCAGGGCTCCACTTCTCAACCTGTTTCTTAAAATGGTTCAACTTTTGCCAAACATCTTCATTCAAGGGTTGATTCAGTTGCCCACAAAGTGGTGACCACTGCCCGCAAGATACACAAGGGTAGATGAGGCCATGGCATGGGACTGGGAAATGTGTCCCCAGGCTGATGGGAGACTTTCTGGAGCAGGAGCTGGTGGACAGGCAGGGTGAGCCAAAGCATCTCAGTCGAGACAGCTCATTTCTGTCCCTTGAGTAGATGAGGCAGACTGGACAATTGCACCCAAGCTGCCTCGTGTTGGAGGCGAATAAGAAATGAGTGGGTCCAGATGTTGCAGAGCCTACTGGAAGACGTACTTGTAGCCCACATACAGTGGGATTAGTGCAGATATGACTATTCAAAACAGGAAATTTCCCTTATTTAGACTCTTTACATCCCTCTGTGAATTTAGGGAGCTTATAACTTCAGCGTGTGAGAAACCGTGAGTAATTATGGACAGAGTCTGGGTCAGGGGATTCTCTGCTTGACATAAAATATATTTTCCTTTGCTGTAAGGGCGTCTCCACGATAGAAATTGGACTTCAGAGCAGTTTAGGTGGACTTCATATGCAGAAGAGGAGTTCTGTTTTTTTTTTTTTTTTGTTTTGTTTTGGTTTTTTTTGTTTGTTTTGTTTTTTTTTGTTTGTTTTTTTATTTGTTTTTTTTGTTTGTTTGTTTTTTCGTTTGTTTGTTTGTTTGGTTTTTTTTGTTTGTTTTGTTTTTTGTTTTTTGTTTTTTTTTTTTTTAATATTATTGAACAGGACAATCATTTGGTTTTGTTTTTTGGCAGGGAAGAAACATTCTTCTGTGTCTGTGTGCAGCTCATTTCCCAAGTACGTCAAGTAGGTGTTGGTGTGAATGGGCTGAAACGTGCATCTACAGACCATCCTGGAGAAAGCTCAGATTGGAACAAAGGTGCTGTAAGTCACAGGGGGCTGGTGATAGACGTGTGGGGTTCGAGGTAGGGACAAACACTGCCCAGAGAGTGTCTGACATACAGGGTCTTGACTTCCATCCATATTCAGACTTAATCAGGAGATGCTCTAGAATCAGTATCAGTTGCAGTTGGGTGATGTCCCTTAGTGTGTAAGCAGGAAAATAAGAACTAGTGGAAAAAGAAGAGATTGTTTCTTATTAACATTTATTACTGAAATCTTTTTCACTTTGACTACGCTCCTGAAACCACTCAAATTCACCACATAGGAACTGAGGAATTCAGTGATACTCAGAGACTTGGCTATTGAGGACGTTTCAGCTGCTTCTGAGCCCTCTGGTGCCCAGTTGCTGAACTGCAGATCCTGGAAAGGGATTGAACTGGCCTCTAGAGAAGTAGGAGTCAGCAGGAACCGTACAAGTTCCTGAGGGTGTCAGTGATCGCCACCGAGGTCCATCACTGGAGAGCCCATGGAGGGAATGAGGAGACAAGGTTCCTGTCCCTGGGGGTGGTGAAGCAGGAAGGCAGAGGCACTGCTGCCAGGCTGAAAATCAAATGTTCAGGCAACTATGAAAGCCCTTGATGTGTTTCCTCAAGCAGTATGTTCAAGCTCTGACCACCATAGCCTGGGAATGGGGATCCTTCCCCTCAGGGGATTCTGAGGAATCTTCACACAGACACCTCACATCTTCTTCATCTCTTTCACACACACACTGTCACATATAACCCCATTCCCTTGGACCAGGAGGTTTGTGCATCCTCCAGGCTCCTGGATCTTTCCTGAGGCCCATCCAAGTGTGGGGAGTGAAGGAAGGAAAGAGAGGTGTCTCAGCCTCCCCATCAGCCCCAGGGCTGAGGACCAGCCATGGCATGAGGAGACGGAGGCCAGTGTCTCCCTGTGTCCCTTGCTCCTGGTCTCCCAGGCATCCTTATTGTCCCCTGCCAGCAAGCCCCTCTGTGCCAGCCCCTCTCCCAGGAAAAGACTTCTGGCCCAGGGGCTCCTCAGGCTCCTCCACTTGTCCCAGCAATAGAGATTCTTGCCCTGAGCTGTTGCATACAGAAATAGATTTCTCCTGAGAGAAACTGATGCTAAAGAACATACAAAAAGACATGAAGAAATTGAAGGAGCAATTTCCTAAAGGAAGGGAACAGTCTTAATCACAAATGAGGATGATCTTATGGTCCACTGACACAGACTCTGGTTACAGATTAAATAACTGCAGTTAGGTATTGGCCAGGTGCAAGATTTAGAAAGATGACTAAAGATTTTAGAAAATGAGCTAGAGAAGTTTGGAACAGAAGCTCAGTTTCTAGCAGAGCAACATATAGTCACAACCGTAAGTCACAATAAATGCAAAGCCAAAACACACCATGTCCCAGGCTGGTTCTGTCCAGCCGTAGGGCAGGGGAGAGGGAAAGGCCAGGAAAGGGGCTGGGTTTGGCTGTTGAACATGGGCTGCAGCAGAGATGAGGAGTCAAGGAAGTGGATGGGGAGAGATGGGCAAAGGCAACACCAATGGTGGTGGTAATTGCGATGCCACGACTGCTTACAGGAGCCTGATTGGCCAGCAGCTGGCCCCAGAAATTTGGGGACAAGACGTGCATCGCAAAAACGTTCAACCCAGCAGAGACAAGCTAGGGACAGAGAGGACGGGGAGAGACAGGCCAAGGGCAGATGGCAGGAATGGTTATGATGATGAGGTGGCTTCCACTGCAGCAGCCTGGCTGGCCCTCAGGAGACATGCTGGCCAGCAGGCATTCTGAGGTCATCCAGTGCATCTGAGAAGCCACCCAACAGAAACGACCTTCCTTGGGGAGGGGAGGGCTGAGGCAGGTGGAAGAGACCCACCTGCGTTCTGATTCTGGGGGCACCTCTGTTCTTGTGACCTGAGCAGCCATGGCAGACAGGAGGGCACGCAGGGCTGATGGCCACCCTGCTCAGGACTAGCCCTGAGACTGCTGGGAAAATCATTTCCTTATCTCCAGGGTGAACATCCCCTGTTTCACCCAACCCTCCTCTTTCAGCCTCTTAACATGCTCCATGGTGGAGAACCCCATTCTGTATTCTTGAAGACCTCCTTATAGGTGTGGAGAGGCAGCAGGGAGGTGCCCCTCAGCCTTCCCTTCTCCAGGCTGCACAAGCCCAGCTCCCTCAGCCTCTCCTCACAGACAAAGTGTTCCAGCCCCGGCCTGTCTTGGAGGCCATTCACTGAACCCCCTCCAGCTTGCCAACATCCTTCCTGTACTGGGAATCTGCAATCTGGACACAGTAACCTGGACAAGCCCCTGTCTTGATCTCCTGGCCGTCCTGCTGGCCACAAAGGCCTGGGTGCAGCTTGCCTCCCTTGCTGCCAGGGCACACGGCTGCCTCCTCTCCAACCCACCAAGACCTTTCCCACAGGGCTTCTCCCAGCCAGGCAGCTCCCAGCCTGTGCCATTGCCAGGGGGATGTCCTGCAGGGTCACACACGGGCACTTGGCCTTGCTGGGTTGCCTGAGGTTCCTGCCAATGCGTGCTGTCCTGCTCGTTGAGCCCTTTCCCTCAGCACAGAGGACTGGAGAACTTTTCAGTACAGAATTAGGCAAAGAGGACATTGAGTGCCCCATCCCCACCTGTCTCTGCTGTTATTAAATCACCCTCACCATTCATCAGCAGACCTGTATTTTCCTACTTCAGCCTTGGTCTCTAATGTGTAATTGAAGGTCTTCCTTTTGCTCTTGACTTTTCCTTTCTACCACCAGCTCCAGTCAAGCTTTGCCTTCCTAAAAACAATGAGGTCAATACATATTAATTTGTTCTTTGTAAAATGTCCTTTCTGTCACCTCCCAGCAGCTAATTCATGGTCCCTGTTAGAGCCAGCCCTGTCCCTACACTGAATCAACCTCCCTGCCCATAAGTACATTACTGTCAAGGGAAGACCCGTGGTGGAAGGAAGGTGTCTAGGGCAATCCAAACCATGGGCAGTGGAGAAAGAGAAACAAGGGTGGGCTGTTGCTATGCTAGGCTATTGTACTACAACATCTGTACCTAAATAGATAGATAAAATGGATCCCTCCAAGAGTTGGACTTGAACCTTCCATCTATCCAGCACCTGGCCCTGGGATCCTCTCATTCCCCTGCTCTATCATGCACAAATTCTGGGTCTGTGCAAACCACCTGAATTCCAGCAAGGCCAGGTTCAAGGTCCTGGCCATGCATCGGGGCAATCCTAAGCACAGGTACAGGCTGGGCAAGGACTGGATTAAGAGCAGCCCTGCAGAAAAATACTTGGGGGTAAGAGTGGATGGAAAACTGACTATGAGCCAGCAACGTGAGCTCGCAGCCCAGAAAGCCAACCGTGCCCTGGGCTGCATGAAGAGAAGAGTGGCCAGCAGGTCGAGAGAAGTTTTTCTCCCCCTCTACTCCGCTCTTATGAGACTCTACTTGCAGTGCTGTGTCCAGATCTGGGACCGCCAGCATAAGAAGGACACGGACCTGCTCGAGCTGGGCCAGAGGAAGCCATGAAGATGATCAGGGGGCTGGAGCACCTCCCCTGTGAGGACAGGCTGAGAGAGCTGGGGGTGTTCAGCCTCAAGAAGAGAAGGCTCCGGAGAGACCGTCTTGCTGTCTTCCAGTAATTAAAGGGGTCCTGCAGGAAACATGGCAGGAGACTCTTGATCAGGGATTGTGGGGAGAGGTCAAACGTTAAGGTTTAATATTAGAAGAGGTTAGACTGAGATCTAAGGAAGATATTCTTTACTGTGAGGGTGATGAGACACTGGAACAGGTTGCCCAAAAAGGTGATGGATGTGTCCGTCCCTGGAACTTCTCTAGGCAACCTGTTCCACTTTCTCCACAATCTCATGGTAAAACATTTCTTCTTTAAATCAAATCTAAATCTAAAAACGTTGTCCCTTGTCCTGCCAATACAGGGCCTGATAAAAACCCTCACTTGGTCTTTCTTGGCCTATGACCGCTCTATTTTAATACAAACAACTTGGCGAGTGCCCAGACATCTCCCAAGATGGGGTTTGGAGGCCTCAAGAGCATGAACAGTATAGGGAGGTTGAATGTCGTAGAAGAGTGGAGTGGAGACATGGGAAAGTCTAGGAGTAGACTGACAGTGCTTGAAGAGAGGTTTCAGAGCTGTTGATTTTCTTCATAGTGGAAAACAGCATGAGAAAGAAATAATGCCACAAAAGTTCAGCTGGGGAAGGCCAGACTGGACACAAGCAGCAATGCAACGCATCACTCAGAAGAATCCTGGATCAGCCAAAGGCTTTGTGTTTCAAGCAAGAGCCAGGGAGGATGGTGAGAGATCAGGAAAGGAAGGAAGAGGCTCAGGTGGGAGTGAGGTGAGACAGTTGGGGTGATGAGGAGAGCCTGCAGGGAAAGAAATGCAGGGGATGCAACCCCATAGGACAGCCTGTAGTGGAGATGACAGAAGACTGTGGAAAAGCTGAAAGACCCCAATAAATTCAACCCCATCACGATTTTGGCCATGGCTGTTGTCTCTGCCACTGATGCCTGTGAGGAGGCACAGTCCCTTGCAGCACGGGGGCCTCATGGCCTCCTTGTGCATCCTCAGGAGCCTGGGAGGTGCACATCTCCATAACCCCTACCCCAGGAAGAGCCCTGAGGAATGTGGGAGGGACAGGATCTCCCTTCCCAGGGGCTGGGGGTCGTGGCTTGGCCATTTGGTTAATGGGCACAAGGCCTGGTACTTTGCCTTAATGCAACACATTCAGGTTTACTTGAGCATCAGAGACATCTTTCCCTTGCTTTTCTGAAACTGTTGTCACTGCCTCCAAATTTCTGCTCTAACCGGAGCCTGGGGAGGCTTTGTCAGCAGTGGCCCTCAGTGGGAGCCATTAAAGCCACAAGAAACTTTGGAGTTTCAATTTAACTCTGATTTCTTCAGAGGTTTTTCCAGGTTCTTCTCAGTGCCTGAGGTTTATGGAGTTGGCACCAAACCCTCCTGAGGGGTCATTAAAGTGCCTTGGGCTGTTGCTGTGGTGCTGAGCTGGGCCGGGCTCCTGGGCCGGAGGGAGCTCCTGGCAAGTGGGCAGCGCTGCAGAGAGACAGCTCTGCCCAGGAGCAGCTCCTCTGCAAAGCGCAGCAGGGCTGAGGGCACTGCCTGCAGGCACCCAGGGCAGAGCAGCGAGGCACACACAGCTTCAAGGCAGCCTGGGCTGGGAGGCTGCTGAGAGCTCCGAGGAGGAGAAAGCGTCAGGGCCCTGGCCACAGTAAGTCTGGGGGTGCAGGGCAATGCAGCTGCAGCTCGGGGAGGGATCTGGGGAAGGCGGCAGAGCCGCCAGGAATCTGCCTCCTGCCTAGAGGAGGAGGAGGAGGAGGAGGAGGAGGAGGAGGATCTGCTCCCGAGCAGGGCTTCCCTGGTGCCCCCTGCGAGGGCCAGGGCATGAGGGCTGCCTTCTGGCGGGGCCGGCTGCAGGGGTGTGCAGCCGGGTGTGCAGGCAGGGGTGCCCAGGGCTGTCCTTCCCAGCAGGGTCCCTGCACCCCAGGGGGCTGTGTGCTGGGGCAGGGACTCTGCCGCCTGCCAGGGTCAGCACTCAGCCTGCCCAGGGAGCTCCCCACGGCGTTGTGGGGAGAAGCTGTGAGGGGAAGGAGAGACCCCCATCACAGAAATGACAGTGCTGCTCACAGCTCCAAATCATTCTGAGGATTTTGCAGAGGGTCCTTCTGAAGAAGTATGTCTAGACTGCACTTGAAATGCAGCGACTCTTTCGGATTTCTTTTCTTGTTTGACTGGGTGGAATGGTTAGATTATTTTTTTATTGTGGAGAAGGCACTCGATCCCTTTTCTCATTACCACTTTTCTGAGCTGCTCCTGAGACCCTGAACACACAGAGCTGCCCCTGGGCAGTGTCCTGCTGCCAGGAGGGGTCTGCAGGGCAGAGCTGAGCACACAGCGGGTGGGATGGGGGCTGGCAGCATTTACAGGGAGGAGATAAGGGGACACAAAATCAGGTCCCAGCAGGGAAAACCCCGGGTATCAGAGACATGGACAGGGAGGGAAAAGGATTTGCTCCCAGAACACCATGGGAGGGGGGATTTGAGTTCCTCCCTGCCAAGTCCTTCAGTTCAGATGCCTTCCATGGAGCAACCCCCTGCTCTCCTCTCTCACTCAAAACAGCCTCTGCCCTGAAGGCCATGGGGCACCTTTGCAGCAGCCTCAGCCTTGAAGAGGAAAATTTACTCAATACCTAACTGCCTGTCCCTTTCTCCCTCTAGCAGCAGTTCCAGCATTCGGGAATTTCTCCATTTTTGCTTTCCTGTATCTACTCCTCTTACTGTCATCCCTGGACTTACTGGGATGGGGGTACAGGGTTAAGCTGCATTTCTGAGCCCAACCCTGTGGGTCCTGCTGTGCAGATGTGTCCATGGGAGTAAAGTCTCCTCATAATCTTTGGGATCAGGGGAAAATAAAGGACCTAATTCTCTCTTCAGGACACCTTCATTTTAGGACACTCAACTCTTGCTCTGAGGGGCTCGTGCTGGGCTGCAGGTTTCTCTCCAGGTGGGCAGAGCTTTCCCAGGACATCTCTGTGTTATCCAGCAGCCCCAGGGGAGGAAACACCTCAGTGCTAAGGCCATGGAAATGCTGCTGGGCATCTGCACACAGGCAGCTGCAATGAGCCCTCTGTGTCCCTGGCTGGGAGGGGAGAGCTGAGATCCTCCTCAGGTGTGATGAGAGGGGCTGAGGGCTTTGGAGAGCTGTGCTTGGAGACTGGATTCCTCTAGTCCCAGCAGTGTCCAGTTTCTTGTCTGGGGAAAATCTGTCTATCATCATCCAGCTCAAAGTGATGCCAACACAGAGCAGAGGAAACCAGGGTTGATGGACAGAACAACTCTCCTCACTCTGAACTGCAGGACAGACCCTTGGCCTCTCAGGACCCAGAAGTTTTCACTGGGAGTGCAGCAGAAATGCCAAGAATTTCAGCCTTAAAACCACTCCTTGTGTGGTGGTACAACTAGAACTAGTCTGAACAAAAATAATCCCCAGAGGTCTGCCCTGCAGTCAGGTGAATTGTTTGCAAACATGCTGAAAACCTCTTTGGAAACATGACTGAATGTAATCTCAGATCACATGTGTTCCGATTTATCTGTGGTTGTCTGGCAGGACAGACTCCTCCAGAGATCACAGCAGAGCCCCTGCTCCATGGGGCACCCTCAGCCAACACCAACCTGAGCTCACCGGACGGACTGGCCGAAGGTCTTGGTTAAAAGGGAGAGGCAGTTGCTGAGAGATACAGAGTAGATTTTATCTCAGAGAAGTCTACCCTAACTTTTCAATGTATTTTCCTCCATGGACAGTGCCCAATGACCAGTGGAAGCAAATTTTCAATGACAGCTCCATCACCGAATTTCTCCTCCTGGCATTTGCAGACAGACGGGAGCTGCAGCTCTTGCACTTCTGGCTCTTCCTGGGCATCTACCTGGCTGCCCTCCTGGGAAACGGCCTCATCATCACAGCCATCACCTGTGACCACCACCTCCACACCCCCATGTACTTCTTCCTCCTCAACCTCTCCCTCATTGACCTGGGCTCCATCTCCACCACTCTCCCCAAAGCCATGGCCAATTCACCCTCTGGGACACCAGGGACATCTCCTACTTGGGATGCGCTGCACAGCTCTTTTTCTTTCTCTTCTTGATAACTGCAGAGTTTTCTCTTCTCACCATCATGGCCTATGACCGCTACGTTGCCATCTGCCAACCCCTGCACTACGGGACCCTCCTGGACAGCAGAGCTTGTGTCCACATGGCAGCAGCTGCCTGGGGCACTGGATTTCTCTATTCTCTCCTGCACACTCCCAACACATTTTCCCTACCACTCTGCCAAGGCAATTCCATAAACCAGTTCTTCTGTGAAATCCCCCAGATTCTTAAGCTTTCTTGCTCAGATTCCTACCTCAGGGAAGCTGGGCTCCTTGTGGTTAGTGCCTGTTTAGGATTTGGGTGTTTTGTTTTCATTCTTTTTTCCTATGTGCAGATTTTCAGGGCCGTGCTGAGGATCCCCTCTGAGCAGGGAAGGCACAAAGCCTTTTCCACGTGCCTCCCTCACCTGGCCGTGGTCTCCCTGTTTGTCAGCACTGGCATCTTTGCCTACCTGAAAGCCCCCCTCCATCTCCTCCCCATCCCTGGACCTGGTGGTGTCATTTCTGTACTCGGTGGTGCCTCCAGCAGTGAACCCCCTCATCTACAGCATGAGGAACCAGGAGATCAAGGATGCCCTGAGGAAATGATAACAGAATGATTTTGTGAAAAAATAAAGTACCTGTCTTCTGTAAACCACTCATATTTTAAATCATTACATCCCAGTGCATAATCTGTAGCTTTTGTTGTTTTTTGTTGGGGTTGGGTGGGCTTTTTTGCTTTCTTTAATTTACATGGTGTTCTCTACAAAGAATTGTCATTATTTGACCTTTTTCTAATAATGCAACTATCAAGCTTTTGTGTGACCTAGAGACTGTGTAAATTAGGACCTGTGCTTCCTTTCTGTTTAAACAAGATAAAGGATGCTGCAGCAACATGTTTCTCTGAGATCATTCCTCCAAGGCCATCTCCCGACCTGCTGGGTTAGTGCCTGTGTGCAGAGTTGGATGGGAAAAGCACCACGGCACAGTAGTGCTTCCAAAAAACACAACCACTTGGTCTTTCCAGTGCTGCTCATTTTCCACTTCCACTTTCTGCTCCTGAGCCCTTGTATTGGTCTAAGATCTGAGTGGTTTTGTGCCTTGGTCACTGTCCCATGGTGTGGCAGTCCTTTGACCGCAGGTAGGGACAGGCAGTGGGTACATCCGTGACAGAGCTGGCCTTCATAACAGCGTTTCCATCAGACAAGGGGATCTCCTCAGGGCAGTGCAGGAAGGCTCAGGTCTTCTTCCAGAGTTGCTCTCAAGACCATGCCCAGGAAATTGTCTGGGAGAGAAACCACCAGTGAAGTGTGGAAGTGTGTGCATGTGTAGGGTGGGGGCTCACAGCAGTGTCCTTGTACAGCCAGGCTCCTGTGAGAGACCTGAAGGACCAGGAAAGCATGGGCTGGGCTGTGCCCGTGTGTGCTGGACACCCCGGGGAAGCAGCCCCAGGGCAATTGCCACAGACCAGACAATAACAACCACCATTTCCAGCATGGACCTCTTACCTCAGATCAGATAGGTTTTTCATACTTCCACAGAAGGACAACAAAGGACTAGGTCAGAAGTCCGTGTTTGCATTGTACAGACAAAGCATAAACCTGCACATCATGTGTGAGCGGTGAGATGAACCAGAGTGAGCACAAAATCCACCAGCTATTCCTGGGGTTGCCATGAAGGTCTGTGGCACAGACCATCTCTTGGGGTCCCTTCACGTAGAGACTGACATCCCCGAGGAAACCCCCTGAATGCAGCACTGGGAGGTTCTTCCCTGAACCGCGGTCCCTGTGTCCATTCTCATGCCTTGGGGCATCTCCCACGGGTGCAGAACAGGGCAAGCACCGCAGGGATGAGGTGCCTCCCAGACTCTGGGGGTGGCAGCAGGAGTTCAGAGAGACACTATGGCTCCTGCAGTGCACTGCCTCTGTGTGTGCAAGGGAAGGACTCGTGTCTCTGAACAGCCCTGTGTGTAAGAGGAGTGCCCGAGGCCAGCTCAGCTGTGGGCACCTGACAGAGCCCTGACACTTCTGTGTGTGACTGCAGGAACAACCCCACCTTCCCAGTGAGAATCATCTCGGCCTCCTTGGACAGGCTAATTGCAAAAGCCTCTATCTGCTTCATCACCCTTCCTTGGCTGTCTGGCCCTGCCTTCAAATGCACAGAATGAAAGAAGCTGCCCTGGGGAGCATCTCACCTGCACACTCAGAAGGGGTTCTGCAAGCATGAGTGACACTGCCTTTCAGAAGAAGGCATTTATCACCTTTCAGAAGGCACAGAGCACATCTAGGGAGTGTGAATGCACTCAGAGGCACACATGCCTTCATCTTTCACCTCTCCCAACTTCCTTTACAATTGATTGAAGCAACTAACAAAGAAGCAAACGTTCTTCCTTGTAGGTACCACCTCTGCTCACAACAGTGTCAGTGCTGGTTTTGGCACCTTTTGCACGTGCTGAGTGTTTCCCACTGGTGGCCACATCCTAAGGACAGTACCGGGCTGTGTGCCACCTACTTCTCTTTGCAAGATTCCCAAACTGGCAGGTCTGTTCTGAGAAGGCAGCTGCACCCTGGCTAGGGGTATTGATGTCATCTGCAGTCATCATGTCATTCTTGTCCCTGATACAGCGCTGTGGCCTCCTTAGATAGTTTGACAAAATTTTTTTTCTACACTATCCTCATGCCCCTGATCAATACCCTCATTTACAGACTGTGAACCAGAGATATTCTGGGGGATACAAACAACACTAAGAAAAATTCTCAGGCAAGCTGTGAGCTGCAGAGACACCCCGTCAGAGTTGTGGGCTGCAGGCAGAAATCCTTTCTGGTTCTCTGATGAACAGGACCAGAGGAGAAGGGCAAGCATGTGCTCTGTCCTGGGCATTTCTGTGGAAATGTGTGATATTTAGAAGGTTTTTGGTGTGGGAAGGGACAAAGAGGTGTTGGTGGAGCTGGACAGTGTTATCATGGACCTTTCTCAAACATCTCTGAAAACCCAGAGCAATTGGGGAAGTTCCCTGGTCCTCAGAAATTACAAACATCACACTTCTCTTCGAGAAGTACAAGAAAGAAGTTTGTGAGAATTACAATGGCCACCTTCACCTCAGCCCCTGGGAAGGGGGAAGGTGGTGGGACAAGTCCTCCTACAGGCCATTGAAAGAAAAGAAAAAGATTATTGAAGGTGTACGGGAGGGGAATGTAGGCAATGTTGTGTGCCTGGAATTTAACAGGGCCTTAGACATGGTCTCCCATGGTCTCCTTACAGCCAGATTGGTGCTATCTGGGCTGAAGAAGTCGATGATGAAATGGGTGGGAGTTTAGCTGGACGATCAGTCCCAGATGTCATCGGTGATACAGAATCTTCCTGAGAACCAGTCACTAGCGACCTCCCTCAGTGACCAGCACTTGGGCCAACACTGTTGAACATCTTTATTATCTCCTTGTATGACAGGATGGAGCTCACCTTCATGTCCTTTGTGGATGATGGCAAGCTGGGGGAGCCTTTCAGCTACCTCATTTAGTTCACCCTGCCTTGAGAGGGAGAATCAGACAAGACAGTGTTCAGGTCTCTTCCAGCAGGACTTCTATGACACATGGGATCTTTCTCATTGAAGTTAAAATAGATGGAGGAAGGAGAGATCACAGAGAGGCACAAGTAGAATAAATAATGTGCCTGTATAAACACGGTAGCTCTTCTGAGCAATATTTCTCCATTTCAACTATAGGTAAGAAAATCTATTGTGATAAGTGTCTGCATAAAACTATTTCCACAGAGCAAGAGAGCATAATCAGTTTGATAGGACATACACCTGGTGCTGTTAATAAAAGACTAGGTAAACTAGAATGAAACTTCCTTAAAAACCTCACAATGCTGGAAATGAAGACTTTCTCATCTATTATATCGAGTTCTTTTATGCTGAATTAGAAGTTTTTTCCAAAATATACATTCAGGACACGATTCTGCTATCCACACAGAGGTGGCCACTGCCCTGGTGTAACTGGAGCACCCGTGTGTCCCAGGACATATGGGGTCCCTTCTGGAGCAGGAGCTGGCAGAGAGGCAGAGTACCTGCGGGGTGGTGGAGGGCATCGCCTGCCTCCAGCACTGCTGGGGTGGCTGAGCAGGGGCCTCTGCAGCACAGCAGCACATGGTGTCCCCTCGGGTGCTGGCTGCCAGGTCACTTCTGCCTGGCATTAAAATGTTGCCCAATTAACATTCACTCGTGGGGCACCTTGAGAAACTCTGGGATTTGGCAGTAGAAACCTCGTGAAGTTTTACAAGTCGAAGTGGCCAGTCACTTACTGGGGAGAGAATAACCCAACACAGGAGGGCAGGCTGGGACTTGACCAGCCCAGGACTGACTGTCGTGAGAAGATCCAGGGTGTTATAAGGGATGCCATGTGAGCCAGCGGGGCATGATCAGCATGAATAAGGCCAAGTGCAAACAGGGCAGAGTTAGGAGGAGCGTGGCCACCCAGAGAAGGGGATTATCATCCCCGTTCACACAGTACTGGTGTGGCCACATCTGGACTAGTGTGTCTGGGGTGGGGCTCTCTGTTCTGGAGGAATGGATGGGAAATGGAGAAGCTTCAAACGAGATCTCTGAGGATGGAGTTTGGGGTCTGTGGGGTGGCTGAGGGACCTGGGCTTCCTCAGTCTGGTGAAATGGAGGCTCAGGGCACTGTAGCAGTAGCCTGTGAATGCTTGAAGGGCACTTTCAGTGATGATGGAGCTTTTCTTGATAGAGGGAAGAGAAGAAAACAAAATGCATCTTGGAAAGTTCAGACTGGATGTGAGAAAAGGAAATCTCACTGAAAGGGTGGCATTATTGTGTAAAACATCAATCAGTGAAGGTTGCGATCAGTCCGTGGCATTATTTGTCGGGGAACAGCCAGCGATGGTGGAGATACATCAATGAAAGTACAGAAATGATGGGGTGACAGCTAGGTGGGAAAGCAAGATGGGTGCCAAGAGCCTGAAGGGAAAAACATACATGAAGGGGACAGCAGAAGAAAACCTGCAGTAGAAGTGGCCAAGAGCTCATAAAGAGCTGAAAGGCCACAAAAAACCCAAGCTCTTTGTCCCTTTGGCTATGGCAGATGCCTCTCTCACTGAAGCCTGCCAGGATAAATGTTATTTTCTAACTCTGAACATTGTTTCCTCCTTGTCTCCTCTTGGGGAAGCTGGGAGGTGTTGTGCAGTTTCCCTACACGTGGCATTGCTCACCCTCACACCCCACTGCCCCCAGGAAGAGCCCTGACCCACACGTGAGGGACAGGACCTGCCTTCGCAGGGCCTGGGGGTCAGGGATTGTCCTTTCTGCTTCATAAAAAAAACCAAGGGGTTTTGCAGCCTTACAGCCACCTGCACAGTGCCTTTGCCTACCTGTAACCACAGCCCCCAATTATCTGTTCTAACGAGTCCATAGAGAGGCTTTGTCAGTAATGGCCCTCAGTGGGGCCAATCAATATTTCAAGGTACTTTGGGTTTTCTTCTGACTTTGACTTCTTGAGTATTTTGCTCAGTCTCCTCTCAGTATCTGACGCTCATGGACTCAGGGCCAAACAAACCATGGGGCTCATTAAAATACAGAATGTACTAACAAGCCATGCATTTTCCTCTTATTTTCTTGAAGTCTTCATGATTTGTACAGCTAATTGAATTAATTTTGGAATGTAGTTAAAGAGGAACATTTCCAAATATATCTAATAAAAATGAATCTTCATTATAAAGAGCATATTATATTAATTTCACTTTAGAGAAGAGGTGATAACAACATTCTGTGTCTGATATTGATGCACAGTGCCTCCTTGGGAGGTCTGGACAGTCCCTTGGGGTCCAACACAGAATGGACAACCTTCCTCCTCATTTCCCAGTCTCAACATTTTTCACATTGGTTCCCTGGGACTTGCATCACTTCTCCTTACATCAGCCTTCTCCACTGATCTCTGCAGCTGGATCTTACAGGTCCTTTGCACCACCTCCCACTGCTGTCCTTAGAGAACTGGCTGCCCACAGGCACAGAAGGGTTTCTGTTCCTTGGAAACAAAGAAATCTAAAGTATGATAAACTTTCATCAGCAATAAAGACTGATCCAGATGCATATGTTAAATACAAGATATCACTAATGAGGTTGCCTTACGCAAGGGCTACTGTCAGGAGAAATACCTTAGGTAGGTAAATACACAAAGATAGGTATAAACACAATTAAATTGTTGACTAAGGAGACAATGAGGCTGTTGACAGTTTTTACTCCCTAAAGTTCAAAAGAGCAACATAGGTGAGAGTTATCTGAAGGTACAAACAATAATGAAAGAAAAAGCTGGAGAATAATGGAAATGTCCGTTGCCTCCTCAGTCTGCATCTGAAAAGGTGACGTGAGAAATGTTCATTGTATCCTGGACAGGTGCAAATTCATGAAAGATTAGAGAAATTGAGTATGTGGTAAACCAGGCAGGATAGTGGCAATGAAGTTAGACTGGAATATGGATATTTCTTTGGCATATGCCTTTTAAGAGGCCATGGGATTGGTAGAGGGTTCTTGTGGGAGAGGACAAGCCAATGTTGCAGCCATCTTGGAAAGAGCCCACAGGGGCCACCCAGGGAACCACAGGCTGTACAAGCTGTCTTTGGTGAGGAGTGTGCCGTCAGTTAGAGTCCTCTTGGGTGACGTTCCTGGGCACCTAAAAGAGAAGAAAATGTCCAAATTCAGTTGGCAGGGACTTTCCAAGGGTAAATCATGCCCGCCAACCTGATTGCCTGCAGGATGAAGTAACTGTTTTTGTGCGTGACATAAGAACAGTGGGTGTCAGGTACCTCCAATGCTGCAAGACATTGGCCATGATCTCCCTCAATATTCTCATACCCACGTTAGGCCATTACAGTCTGGGTGGGTCGGCAGACAGGGAGGTGAAACACCAGTTGGAGGCTCAGGCTCAGAGAGCTGTGGTGAAGGGGTCATACCCTACCTGGAGGCCAGTGGGATATACTGGGGCATTGTGGGGAAGCACAGGGAGGTCCCCTGGGATCTGTGCAATTTAACAACTCTATCCATGACCCAGAGGAGGCAATTCTGACAGTGTTTGTCAAATGACACCAAAATTGAGAGGACCATTCCTGTGCTCTAGGGATGCCATTCCAATGAAACCTGGCAGATGAGAGGACTGTCCTGTCAGGAACTTCACAGGACAGAAGAAGGAAAATGTCCAGGTCTTGCCCCTGGGAGAGACTGACACCCTGCAGTGACAGGAGAAGGGGACTGTCTGGCTGGGGAGCAGCTCTGCAGACAAGTACTTGGTCATGCTGGGGGTCACGAAGCAAAACATGATCCAGCAGCGATCAGCACAATCCAGCATGACCTGGTTTCAAAGGCAGCCAGCAGTGTCCCGGAGTGTTTAAAGAGGAACCCTGCCAGAAGAGTGAGGGGAGTGATTTACCAAACACTCATCACTCGTTTGAACACCTATACACTGTCGTATCAATTTTAGGGCCCCCAGTGCAGGTGTGTTTCGTCTGGCTGGGATGGGGTTAACTTCATTGTTGCAGCCATTATGGTGGCTTGTTTTGCGTTTGAGATTAAACCACTGTTGAGAACACAGCAGTGTTTTGGTTATTGTGGAACAACGGTTGTGCAGCATCAGGGTCTTCTTTATTTCTTACTCTTCCTCCTCCCAGCAAGTAGCTGGGGATGGGCAAGTATTTGGGGGTTAGATGGGACACAGCCAGGACAGCTGACCCCAACTGACCAAAGAGATATTCATCGAATCACAGTATAACAGACCAGACCAGGTTGGAAGTGACCTCAAAAGATCTTCTGGTCCAAAGTTTTGTGGGAAAGGGAGCCTACATGAAACTATCCAGCACCCTGTCCAATTGTTTCTTGAAAACCTGCAGTGGTTGGGATGGTGGGGACTCCACCATATCCCTTGGGGAGTTCCTTCCAGTGAATGACTGTCCTTAGCCCTTTGGACTATCTCCAGTCTGCCTGCGGATTTCTTTCATTGTGGGGACCAGAACTGGACACAGCACTCCAGCTGTAGCCTGACAAAGCCTGAGCAGAGTGGGATGATCATGTCCCTGTGCCTGCTCGTAACGCCCCTGTGGATGCAGCCCAGGAGCCTATTTGCTGTTGTTGCTGCAGCGGGGCACTGCCGGAGCCTCTTCAGCTTGCTGTCCACCAGGAACCCCCAGGTCCCTCTCAGCAAGGCTGCTCCCCAGCCACACACCTCCTGGCCTCTACTGGGCTCTTTGGTTGCTCTGACTCAGGTGCAGGACTTTTGACTTGTCTTTGTCTCGTGGTTCATACTGTTCTTGCTGGCCCATTCGTCCAGCCTGTGCAGGTCTCTCTGTAAGATGACTGTCCCTTCTGGCATGTCCACCTCACCACCCAGCTTAACGTCATTAGTAAAACTTGGTGAGGGTGATTTCAACCCCACCATCCAGATCATTTATGAAGATGTTGAACAGCATGGGACCTGGTACCAATTCCTGGGGGGATCCAATGTGCTAAAGGCTTCCAGCCTAAGTAAAAGCATTGATCACCACCCTCTGAGTGCAGCCTCTGAGCCAATTTCCTACCCATCTCCCACACCAACACTTCAATCTCTGTCTTGCCACTTTGTCCAGGAGAAGGATGTAGGAAACAGTGTTGAATGCTTTGCTGAAGTCCAGGACAACAACATCCACTGGTCTCCCCATGGCAACAGAAGATGTTATTTCTTTAAGAAGATGATGATATTACATTGACATGATTTGCACTTGAGCAATCTATGCTGGGTTTTCCCAATCACCTCCTTCATTTGGTTTGTGATAGTTGAAAGGTTCTTTGGATCAATCCCCAACACAGTTTTCGTTGCCCCTTCTCCCAAGTCCATGATGTTTTGGAGGCTCCCCCAGCATCTGACCCCTGCCCAGACCCAACTGTGTCCCATGCTGGTCTTTACAGACAGCCCTGCTCCAGGGTCTGCCGGGGTTTGGACCAGGAGAGAGGCCGGGCAGGGCTGGCCGGTCCCCCCATACAGGCACTGAGACCAGCAGGAGGATGGAGATGGTCTCACAGAAAGACTCACCCATAAGCTTGGGTGAGCAGCCAGTGCTGGAAATGGCCTGTGAGAGATGCTGGGGGGGTGATGAAGGCCCTGGGCCACCTTCCTGGTCTGTTCATGCCAACAAGGGCACAGAGCAGCCTCTTCTCTCCTGCACCTGCATGCCTTCAATCCCTTCCAGAAGCCCTGGCTCTGCACCACAAATCCCCTGGTGTGTCCTCACCCTGTGTGGTCATGCAGTATGACTTAGACTCTGTTCTTTTCTCTTCTTGCTACTTTCTTGTCAAGCTCAACTTCTGCAAGATTTCCCCCTCCCCTGCCCTCCTCCACCTCCCTCCCCAAAAAAGCCCAGTCTGGGTTAGTCCCAAGGCAGGTTCCTGGTACTCCCCCCACAGCCTCAACCCTTCTGAAATGCAGAGCAGCTCCTCGGGGGCAGAGAGGGGTCAGCCCCAAAGATGGGAGGCAACAATGGCACAAGGAGAAGGACTCCAGTGGCACCCGGAGTCCCCTGCTCTCCTCTCCAGCACATCCTGAGGGCTCTGCAGCCCCTCCATGCCATCCCCACTCCCGTGACCTGCACAAGAGCCCCAGCCCTGGAGGTTCTCAGGCAGCTTCTGCTGCCACGCTGACAGAGAGGCCTGCCCTGAGCTGGTGCAGCCAGAAAGGTGTTTTAATTCCTCATTCACTCCTGCCCCGATCAGGATGGATCTAAGGCAAAAAAGTTGTGAATTCATTTATTCTGCTTAAATACACAGAGAGCTCCGTATTGAGAACAAGCTTCTGGGTTGCACAAGATGGTTGGATACTGAAGTAGGAGGGAAAGAATAATGCTATTTCTTTGAAGAACACATCATCACAACTGGAAAAACGAGGACCAAAATGTATAGAGAAGCAAAGGTATTCTTGGGCTGTCATGACAAATAGTAAGGGTCATCTGCAGAGAAAGGCTGAGAGTCTATGGCTGCTGAAAAACCTCCGATCGCTTTCGTCAGGGCATCCTTGAGAAAGTCTGACTTGGGTACTATCAACTTAATTACTAAAAGAGAGGGAGATAGAGGGATCTCAGAGCTTCCACGTTGCTGCTGAAGATTTAAGCCTCTGAGAAAGGAGCTCAGAATGAAAGTTTGGAACTAACATAGCTTTTTGATCATTTCACTTGTGAATCCTCTGCTCCCCACATCCAGTCACTGGTACCCAGAAACCTGCCCTGCTTTTCCTTCTTCTCCTCCCCAAACCTGACCAAGTGATGGGAAGAAAGGAAGCAGAAAGGCCCTAGGCCTCTGTGAATCAGCAGGGGTCTGGTACTTGGAGGCCACAGTGTCATTTCATTGTACACCCCATAAAGAACTAAGCTGGGAAGTGAGACTGAAAGCCCAAATCCACAGGGTTCATTGACAGGCAAGGCTGTGTCCATGGCTTGTCTGGAAACCAGTACACCTACTGCATAGATCAAGCTGGTGTTGAAACTCTGGCTTGGGCTTCAATGGTCTCCTGGGCCCAGGGACAGAGGTGTGGGCCCAGACCCGAGGTTGGGCTGGCCAGGGCCGATGGAGGCCTATGGATGCTCTCAGTGCCCTGACACTGTGCCCACGGGATCCCCCTTGGCAGTGCCCTCGAGAGGCCAAGTTCTCCTGCCCTGAAGTCCAGGGCCTGTGCTCTGGTCCTCTCCTTCCCCACGTCCCTGGGGATCTGGGAGACCCGGATTTCATGGTCACGCCCTGACAATGGTATTCACATCCTTCACCAGCTCTTTTGGGAATACCAGGTCCAGGTGAGCAGACTGAAAGGACTATTTGCCATCTGCGCTAAGAATATTTCCACAAACTCCACAAGAAACGTCCTGGGTGGTTTGCATGCTGCTGTCCCACATGAGCAGTGAATGCCAAGGAAACCGAAGAACCAGGTTGTGTGATCCACTGATTTCCTGCGATCATTCAATTAAGACATTGTTGACTCCTCACTCTGGCTGTATGACCTGTAAACGGCTGGGATGGAGTTGATTTTCTTCATAGCAGCCCATAGGGTGATGTGCTTTCGATTTGTTACTAAACCAGCACTGATAACACATCAGAGTTTTGGCTGTTGCTGAACAGTCCTTGCAGAACATGAAGGCTTTCTCTTTTTCCCACTCTTCCCCTGCAGCAAGGAGGCTGGGGGTACACAAGAAGTTGGCAGGGGCACAGCTGGGACAGCTGACCCCAAAGGACCAAAGAGATTTTCCATTCCATATGATGTGAGGCTCAGAAAAAAAAAAACAAAAAAACAAAACAAAACAAAACAAAACTCCTTGAGTTCCTGGTTCCTTATGCTATAGAAGAGGGCGTTCAATTCTGAAAGCATTCACTAATTACAGCAATGAAACTATCAGATACAGAGATGGGGAGAACATAGAGGAGGCCTTCAGGTAGGCAAACATGTCAGTGTGGATGAACAGGGAGAGCACGGCCAGGTGAGGGAGGCACATGGAAAAGGCTTTGTGCTGTCCCTGCTCAGAGGGGATCCTCAGCACGGCCCTGAAGATCTGCAGAGAAGACAGCATGATGAAGAAAACCCAACCAAATACTGAACGGGATGTAGCCAGGAGAAAACCGTAAACTGTTTTCTATCCAGGGCTCCAGTTCTCAACCTATTTCTTAAAATGGTTCAACCTTTGTCAGACATCTTCATTCAAGGGTTGATTCAGTTGCCCACAAAGTGGTGACCACTGCCTGCAAGATACACAAGGGTAGATGAGGCCATGGCATGGGACTGGGAAATGTGTCCCCAGGCTGATGGGAGACTTTCTGGAGCAGGAGCTGGTGGACAGGCAGGGTGAGCCAAAGCATCTCAGTCGAGACAGCTCATTTCTGTCCCTTGAGTAGATGAGGAAGCCTGGACAATTGCACCCAAGCTGCCCCGTGTTGGAGGCGAATAAGAAATGAGTGGGTCCAGATGTTGCAGAGCCTACTGGAAGACGTACTTGTAGCCCACAGACAATGGGATTAGTGCAGATATGACTATTCAAAAGAGGAAATTTCCTTTGTTTAGACTCTTTACATCCCTCTGTGAATTTAGGGAGCTTATAACTTCAGGGTGTGAGAAACTGTGAGTAATTATGGACAGAGTCTGGGTCAGGGGATTCTCTGCTTGACAAAAAATATATTTTCCTTTGCTGTAAGGGCATCTCCAAGATAGAAATTGGACTTCAGAGCAGTTTAGGTGAACTTCATGTGCAGAAGAGGAGTTCTGTTTTTTTTTTTTGTTTTTTTTTTTTTTTGTTTGGTTTGTTTTTTTTTTTTTTTTTATATATATATTATTGAACTGGACAATCATTTGGTTTTGTTTTTTGGCAAGTAAGAAACATTCTTCTGCATCTGTGTGCAGCTCATTTCCCAAGTACATCAGGTAGGTGTTGGTGTGAATGGGCTGAAATGTGCATCTACAGACCATCCTGGAGAAAGCTCAGATTGGAACAAAGGTGCTGTAAGTCACAGGGGGCTGGTGATAGACGTGGGGTTCGAGGTAGGGACAAACACTGTCCAGAGAGTGTCTGACATACCGGGTCTTGACTTCCCTCCATATTCAGACTTAATCAGGAGATGCTATAGAATCAGTAACAATTGCAGTTGGGTGATGTCCCTTAGTGTGTAAGCAGGAAAATAACTAGTGGAAAAAGAAGAGATTGTTTCTTATTAACATTTAATATAGAAAGCTTTTCACTTTGACTACACTCCTGAAACCACTCAAATACACTACATAGGAACTGCGGAATTCAGTGATACTCAGAGACTTGGCTATTGAGGACGTTTTAGCTGCTTCTAGCCCTCTGGTGCCCAGTTGCTGAACTGCAGATCCTGGAAGGGGATTGAACTGGCCTCTAGAGAAGTCGAAGTCAGCAGGAACCCTCCAAGTTCCTGAGGGTGTCAGTGATGGCCACCGAGGGCCATCACTGAAGAGCCCATGGAGGGAATGAGGAGACAAGGTTCCTGTCCCTGGGGGTGGTGAAGCAGGAAGGCAGAGGCACTGCTGCCAGCCTGAAAATCAAATGTTCAGGCGACTGTGAAAGCCCTTGATGTGTTTCCTCATGCAGGCTGTTCAAGCCCTGACCCCCATAGCCTGGGAATGGGGATCCTTCCCCTCAGGGGATGCTGAGGGCTCTTCCTGGGGTCAGTGAGATGTAGGGGTGTGTGATGCCAAGTGTAGGACAGCGGGAGGACTCCTCCCAGGCTGTGTGGAGGGTAGAGGAGGAGGCAGCAGAGCGCTGTGGCTGTAAGGAACTGGTGTGCTCTCACAGGACATCAGTGGAAGAGACAGCAGCCATTGTCAGAAGGACAAGGCTTTCAGTTGTGTTGGGGGGTCCCAGCCCCATCGGAGGGGACATTCCCACCACAGGCTGTCCTACACTTGCCTATGCCTGTGCCTGTTTCTGTGCAGAACCACCACCTCTGCTTCCCCATCTCACTCTGATCCCATCGCATCCCAAGATTTACTGGTAACACTCTGTCCTAATTCATTATTTGTTCAAACACAAAACTGTCATGTTCTCTTCTTTTTCAAATGGCTGTGAGTTCCCCATAACCTGTGGAACTTCTTCCAAAGGCCTGCTATTGCTCCTCAATTGTCAAAGTTATCCCTGAACCCAGCCTTACTTCAGTCATCTATATAGCTCCATGTCTCAGCACTGAACTGCACACCTTCTCCTTCAAATCAAAACTCCACCACTTTCACTTCACTACGATACACTTCCACTTCACTACGATACACTCCCACACCTCCCCTTGCCACAGACCTCTCATCTTACTGTTTGTTACACACACACACTGCCACACACACACACACCCCCCCACTCTCTCCCTGCACTCCCATCTGTCTCACACACCCTTCCTCTTCCCCTGCAGCGGTGGAACCTCAGCCCAGGAGGTTTGTGCATCCTCCAGGCTCCTGGATGTTTCCTGAGGCCCATCCACGTGTGGGGAGTGAAGGAAGGAAAGAGAGGTGTCTCAGCCTCCCCATCAGCCCCAGGGCTGAGGGCCAGCCATGGCATGAGGAGACGGAGGCCAGTGTCTCCCTGTGTCCCTTGCTCCGGTCTCCCAGGCATCTTTACTGTCCCCTGCCAGCAAACCCCTCTGTGCCAGCCCCTCTCCCAGGAACAGACTCCTGGCCCAGGGGCTCCTCAGGCTTCTCCCATTGCCCCAGCAATAGAGAATCTGGATCCAATCTGGTGCATTCAGAAATAGTTTTCTTCTGAGAAGAATAGTTGAAAAGGTAAAGAACATGCAAAAAAACATCCAGAAATTGAAGGACGAGGAATTTCCCAGTTTAAGAAAATTGTCTTAATCAAAACAACATAAGATCTTAGGGTCCACAGACACAGACTCTGGTTACAAATTAAATAACTGCAGCTAGATATTGGCCAACCACAAGATTTAGAAAGAGAACAAAAGATTTTTGAAAATGAGCTAGAGAAAGATGGAACAGCATCTCGGTTTCTAGTAGAGGAACACATTTTCACTCACATAATTGGCAATAAATGCAATGCCTTCACTGGAGTCTGGGAATTCAAGTGTCAGTCTTCTTCAAGTTCCACAGGTTCTTCCGGGAAGGCCCAGGTTCCTGTGGGCTGCCACCATGGATCCTGGTACCCTTGCCAGCACATTCTTGGGGATGACCCATAGTTAAAGTAACTAAGAATGTTCAGTTAGAATCTAATTAAGCTCATCCATGAGCTAAGGCAAACCCTCTGAGCAGAGTGAAGGACAGTGAGTGCTGGCCTAATAGGAAGAAGGATGTAGATCTCTGGTGTAGGAACTGTCTTTATCCTGCCATGATCAGTGCAGATTACGCTGGAGTTAAAGCCCCAGTCCAGCACCAACAGAGTGAAGACTCACGGGCACAACTACAGACTGATTTTGTGGGACCTCTGCCAGTGACAGCTTGAAACACCAAATGCATCTTGGTAGTAGCACATCCTATTAGTAATTGGACAGAAGCCCCCCTTGCGAAACCGGCATGGTTGCCACCACTGCAAATCTACTGTTACTTAGCATAATTTCTTGATGGGGTGTGTTGCACAGCACAGACTCTGATCTCAGCACAGGCTTTGTCACAGTCATTATGCATCAGCTGACTCCTCATCCATCCCCAGACAGAGCTCCATGCATTCCTGTTGCCCTCTTCCAAAAAGGACAAGTTCCCCTTCAGGTAAAGGCCTATGGCATAATCAGTACCAGATGCCCAAGCACCCACAGTATCTCCAGGAGGTGGTTTGAGCCACCTTACTCCTCCAGTAGCTATTTCCATAAATTCTGGTCTCTCTATTGTCCAGTCCAGATTTAAGCTGTCAAAAATTTCAGACTCCCAGTCCTCTTCTACTCACTGTTGCTCTGGTTTGGTGTTTGCTAGTGGTTACACCCACTGACATACATACACACCAACGTGATATACACACCTGTCTCGCCAGTTGCTGGCCCTATCGAAGAACATTTGGAAGAGCAAATGACATCATCTACGCAGACTTGTGCAAGCCATTTGGCACTGTCCCACATGACATCCTTCTCTCTGAATTGGAGAGACATGGATTTGACTGATGAACCAATTGGTGGATAAGGAATTGTCTGGATAGTCGCACTCAAAGATTTGCGGTCAACACCTTGATGTCCAATTGGAGAAGTGTGATTAGTGGTGTTCCCCAGGAGTTAGTGTTAGGCCCGTTGCCGTTTAACATTGTTGGTGCCAACATGGACAGTGGGATCAAGTGCACCCTCAGCAAGTTTGCCGACGATACCAAGATCTGTGGTGAAGTCAACACGCTCGAAGGAAGGGATGCCATCCAGAGGGACCTAGACAGACTGGAGAGGTAGGCTCATGTAAACCTCCTGAAGTACAGAAAAACCAAGTGCAAGGTCTCGCACATGGGCTGGGACAACCTCATGCACAGAGACAGGCTGGGTGATGAGTTGGTTGAGAGCAGCCCTGCAGAGAAGGCAGCCAACCACAATGGGGGAGTGTCCGGAACTTGTTCCTCCTGCTCCATCGTGGTCCCTCTCTCACAGGAGACAGTCCTCCACAAACTTTCTCCGACATGAATTCCTCCCACGGGCCACAGCGTTCCCCACACTGCTCCGTCACGGGTCACTAACTTCCTCTGACTGGATTCCCTCCCACGGCTGCATCCCTTCCCGAGCTGCTCTGGCGTGGGACTCCCCCGCATGCTGCAATCCTCCCAGCACTGAATTACAGCAGCAGGGCTGCCTTTTCCCATGAGACCCCGGCCTTCTTCAGGCAAAGAACCTTGATCATCCGAGCAGGAACAACAGGCCACAAATCAATGTCTGCTCCACTGTGTATCTTCATGGGTGGCTGGGGGGGGCCGCCCTGTCGTCTCACCACAGGATACAGGAGGGTCTCTGCTCCGGCACACCTCCCCCTTCCTTTCTTCCTCTGTTCTTCCACTGACCTTGGTGTTCACGCAGCTGCAGCAACTCCTCCTCACAAGTCCGACTGCCTGTCACCACGTCCCTTCTTAAATACGTTATCGCAGAGGCACAGCTGATTGGCTCAGTTTTTCAAACAGAAGTGCAGCTGACTTGGAGCTGGGGGAGCTTCGAGAAGCTTCTCACAGGGCGCCACCCCGATAGCCCCCTCCCCTGCTACCAAAAATCTCCACCACTCACTCAACCCAGGACATTCCACCCCTCACCTCTGCAAATCATGTATTTAAGAATTAAGAGATCCAACATTCAGTACAGAAAATAGCAAACACATCAACATCAGAACAAAGATTAGGCAAAACCAGAATGAAATGAACTTCCCCACACCCAAATAAAACATAACTGACAAAATACTGAGACACAATACAGAACATCCACCCATAGTCCCTTCACCACACCTGAAAAAAACTTCCCCACAATTACAACTACAGACATTACAAAGATCATTCCACTAACGGAGTTCAGTCTGTATTTTGCTCGCTACCTCTCCCAATTAATATCCTTATCACATCGCAACCCTCTGCCCCACGTTGGGCACCAAAAACTGTCGTGGTTTGAGCCTACTCAGCAGCTAAATGCCACACAGCCACTCACCCACCCTCCCCCCACTTGGGAATGGGGAGGGAATCGGAGGGGCAAAGGGAGACTCGCGGCTTGAGATAAAAACAGTTTAATAACAGTAACAGAATAATACACTGATAGCAATATCAGTAGGTAATGTACAATACAGCTGCTCACCACCCACCGACCAACACCCACCTGCTCCCAGCCAGCAATCCCAAACACAAAGACACCACAGCAACACTCCCAAATGTGGCAGCTTCTCCCAGCCCTCTCCTGCCTTTATATGGTGAGCACAATGTCACATGACATGGAATATCAGCCAATCCGGGCCCAGCCCTCCAGCTGTGCTCCCCCCACACACAGGTGAGGGCACTAGGACCTGGGGAGCCCCTGGGGTCTCAGTGTGCTGCAGCACTCCTCCAGCTACTAAAACAAACAGGAACTCTATTCCAGCCCGAACCAGGACAGAAAGTCACTGAGACAGCTGATCCATTACACTGAGGGATCAGCAGATCTGCCAGAGACCTCTTAAAGTGCCTTCACCCACTACTCTATATACTAACAGTACCAAGATCACCTTTTCCTGAGGGTTAAACTTTTGGCTGAGGTGCTGCTTAAGACATGCAAACACAGAGCTGTCCCTGGGCAGTGTCCTGCTGCCAGGAGGGGTCTGCAGGGCAGAGCTGAGCACACAGCGGGTGGGATGGGGGCTGGCAGCACTGACAGGGAGGTGACATTTGGACAGAGAAATGGCTCCAGGCAGGGAGATCTCCAGGGAGCAGAGACCAGACCACCCCTCTGTATCCCATTCTGTTCAGCTGTACAGGAACAGAGAGAATATTTTGGAGAAATGGAATTTGAAAATGGGCTCTTCCATGCTTACAGAAGTCAAATTTCTTCTTCAAGTATGTTGTTAATTACATCATCCTCCAGTGGAGAGAGCTGTAAGCAGAGGGCACCTGTGTGGTAACCAGCAGGTCACTCAGGGCAGATCAGCTCTTCCGACTCTGCACTAGGGCACAGGGAGCCCTTTTCTCCCTCAGCTCTCTCCCATGTTCAGGGTGAGAGCCATGTGAAAGATGAGGATTTCTGCCACTTCAGAGAAGGTACCCTCACTCAGCAACAACTCAAACTTGAGATCACTACTAAAAAAGGAATGATGTTATTCTAAAGAAAGAGAAGTAATTCTGAGGGGATTTTCTGTGAAAAAAAAAAAAAAAAAAAAACAAACCAAACAAAACCATAGCTTGGGCTCAAAGAAGTCTGCTCTAACTTGTCAGTATCTGTTGGAGAACGGCTCAGAGACAAGGGTCATGAGCCCACCGAGCAATTGCACGATCAGAGCCTGTTCTAAGGGCTGATGCTGCCTCGCTGATGCTGGGCCTCACTAGGGTTTGCCTGCAGCTGCTCGCAGATGCTGATACATGAAGAATGTCAAGGACACTTCGGCCTTGTGTACCGTGGTGTGTCGAAAACAAGTTAAGAGGAATTAGAAATAGTGGTGTGAGAAACCTAGTGTTATGGTAACGGTGGCCTGAGAAACTTTGTGTTATGGTACCGTTGTGTATCGAAAACAAGTCAAGAGGAATTAGGAATAGTGGCATGAGAAACTTAGTGTTATGAGAAGCTTGTGCTGTTAGCTAACTGCAAGTAGGTGGACCGTGTGAATACGACCTTTAGAGCTTAAGCCAATCAGCTAGTGACTAGGAGGCATAATAATTAGCGCTGGCTGTATAAATATATGTACCCTGGTCCAATAAAGATATATGATGCTCTATCACCCACATTGAGTCCGTCTCGGCATGTCGTTCCTCCGCAGCTCCACAAGATGGCACCTGAACAGGGACCTGCACAGAAGAATAACACGGATGGAGCAGCGGACACGGAGAAGCGCCGGGTACAGCAGCGCCCGGGGACCGAGACTGGACGCGTAGAAGCGTCACATACAGCAGCACCCGGGGATTTGAGAGCGGACGTGGAGAAGCACCGGCTCCAGCAGCGCCCGGGTGATCGAGAGCGGACGCGGAGAGGTGCCGGCTACAGCAGCACCTGGGGGGGTCGAGACCGGAAGCGGAGAAGCGCTGGCTCCAGCAGCGCCCGGGGACCGAGACCAGAAGCAGAGAAGTGCCGGATACAGCAGCGCCCGGGGGATCAGAAACGGACACGGAGAAACACCAGATACAGCAGCGCCCGGGGGATCAAGAACGATCGAACATTGGATCTCCGATGTGTCATTCCGAGGACCTGAACCAAGATAGAGGGTCGCTCTCTGCAAGGGCTACTGGCAAGAGCTGCAATTGGTGCCTTAATCACGGAGCATCAGCAACATGTCAAAGTAAGGGAACATTACTGTGCCTTAGACAGGGAGCACAGGGCCGACGGTGCCTTAATCAGGGGTGGGTCGGCGGTAACGGTACTGTGCCTTAGTCAAGGAGCACAGGACCGGAGGTGCCTTAATCAGGGAGCACCGGGCCGGCGGGAGCGTTACTGTGCCTTAGCCAGGGAGCACAGGGCCGTCAGTGCCTTCATCAGGGGTGGGTCGGCAGGTAACGGTACTGTGCCTTAGCCAGGCAGTGCAGGACCAGAGGTGCCTTAATCAGGGAGCACCAGTCGACGATATGGAACAGGAGGTAGCTCTGGATTTATTACAGTGCTTTTTAGAAAAACGGGGAGTAGATTGTGTAAAATCACTTGCGGGATTAGTAGCGTTATGACAGGTCAAAGGATGTTTTCAAAATCCTAATTCTCTTTTTGATGTCGAGGATTGGAGACGATTAGGTGATGTTTTATGGGATATGGTAATTGACAAGGATAAAGCTGCAAGGAAAATGATGAAACCGTAGGAGGAAGGTGGTGAATAATATTAAGCGATATCAGCTTGAAAAGAACCTTGCAGCTGTGGCAACTACAAAGTTGGGGGGGAAAGTTCCACTGTTACCCCAGAAAGTGATGTATCCGGATCTATGCTTTTTGACAGTGATCATATTCCTGTACCATCAACAGGAGTGCCAGTTTCAGTTAACATAAATAGGGGAAGTCTGGAGGCCAGCCCCACCCCAGTGCCCTTATAGTCATGCTCCCCCACCCCCCCCAACCTCGGAGGCGGGGTGGGAGTGGGAAGATGGCCTCCCAATGCGGTCAGATACAACGAAAGCACAGGGGTGGGTACGTCATGTTGACTGGCGGGAGATCATGCGCCAGGCGGCAGAGGATAAGCAATATGACATTGTTGGTACCCTCTCTGAGAATCTGGCATTTCCAGTTTGATTCAAATGGGCTGAAGATGGAGCCGTTTATGGCAGCCAGAGTCCATTGAATTGGAAAATGCTCTCGCAGTTGCGTAGTACTGTTAATGAGTCTGGGTTACATGGTGAACCCACGAAGCAGTTATTAAATTACATATGGAGGGGAACTCTTTTGTGTCAGGAAGATATTAAGGTTGTTATGAAAATGATTATGACCCAATCTCAGTTATGTCAGGCCCACTGGCAACGACTCTGTGAAATAGCAGCTCAACAGCCCAGACAGCAGCATGACCCACTGTTTGGGGTAACTGCGGAACAGCTTATAGGAGTGGGGCGATATATTACCATAGACGCTCAAATGCAGCAAGGTCCAGATGTCTGCCTGGAGGCCATGCGGACAGCAAGGCTAGCCATAGCCGCAGTTAAAACAGCCCCCCCTTCTCCATCTTATATGGCAATAAAACAGGGACGGGATCAAAACCTTTGCACAGTTCATTGATCGGGTAACCGCAGCTATAGAACAGGCAGAGGTTCAAGACTGGATGAAACCTGTGCTCCTCAGGCAGTGTGTTTTAGAAAATGCTAACCCAGCAACAAAGTCTATTATACTAACATTTCCTGAGGATGTTAGGATAGAGCAGATGTTGGAATGTATGAGCAGGGTGCCTGTAGGCCCCCAGGCTATGTTGGTAGAAGCAGTTCGGGAGTTAGGGAGGGACCTGATTCAGGCCCAGCACCAAGCCTTTGCATGCCCTAGCCCCATTACGTCCATCTGAGAAGCAACAGTGACCACCGACGTGGCGCCGTCCCAAGTGTTTTCGATGTGGGAAAGAAGGACACATTCGACAAGAATGCCCTGTTCGACGAGTCTGGTGCGGGAAGTACAACATGAATAGCCATAACACCAGTGCATGTGGGCGATCAGGAAACACCCAAATGAGTGCGACGGGCTGCCGCGCAACGACAACAGTGGCAGCCCCTGCACAGCTAGACAACAGCCTGATACTGCCTCAGCAACAAGTTCCAGCATCTGCCAACAAGAATCCGTTCCTGCGAGTGCCCTCCAGCCAGCCACTAGAGGGAGCCTCGGCTTGGACCTGGGGACAGCAATAGATGTTACACTGATCGATCAACAACCGCAAAGGATTGCAACTAAGGTTAAGGGCCCAATAGTAATTAATGGACAGCCACAAGGTGCTTTACTAATTGGGCGATCATCAAGCAGCATTAAAGGACTGTTTATTCTGCCAGGAATTATTGATGCTGACTTTACTGGGACTATATGCATAATGGTACAGACTTTATTTCCCCCAA
Organism: Tyto alba; assembly: GCF_018691265.1. Taxonomy (NCBI): domain Eukaryota; kingdom Metazoa; phylum Chordata; class Aves; order Strigiformes; family Tytonidae; genus Tyto; species Tyto alba. The sequence goes on along the minus strand of NW_024881277.1, from coordinate 7,387,374 downwards.
TTCATTTTCCAGCAAACAGCAAAATTGCTCAATTTGTGCCTCTGCCCCAACTGACCAAAGAGATGGAGGCCTCCCCCACGGTTACCAGGGGAACCGCTGGCTTTGGATCAACAGTAGATTTGGCTCTGCTAACTATGGCAATGAATAGCTGTCCGGTGACCGACGTTACCTTCTGCTCGAATGGGACACAGATTTGCCTTACTGTATTATTGGATACTGGAGCCGACCTCACCATTGTGGACAATAACCATTGGCCACCCAACTGGCCTTTGGTACCTATGGCTCGTGGGGTTGAAGGAGTTGGGGGACACTCATCAGTGATGCGCAGCAGAGAGCACATTCGAGTGATCATAGATGGGAGAGTTGCCAATATGTATGTAACAGTTATGCCTCTGCCTCAAGGAGTTTATGGCCTAATTGGCCGTGATGTGCTGGACCAGATTGGTGTCATCCTGACTACCAGCGATCCTTTTCAGCTACGGTCACTGCTTCTAAAGCTTTCCCGATCCCGTTGAAGTGATTATCAGACACCCCGGTTTGGATCAAGCAGTGGCCGTTGAAAAAGGAAAGCCTTGCAGCAGCGCATCAACTAATTGAGGAACAGCTGTCTCAGGGACATTTACGATTGTCCACTAGCCCGTGGAATACACCCATATTCGTTGTCCGGAAAAAGTCAGGGAAATTTCGCCTCCTCCATGATCTGCGTGCGGTAAATGCGCAGATGCAGCCCATGGGAGCCCTCCAGCCCGGGCTGCCCAATCCATCTATGCTGCCTGAACACTGGCATCTACTCATTGTTGATCTGAAAGACTGCTTCTTTACCATCCAACTGCATCCAGAGGATACACAGCGCTTTGCCTTCACCCTCCCATCGATTAATCGTGAAGCACCGGCTCAGCGATTCGAGTGGACAGTATTGCCACAAGGAATGAAGAACAGTCCAACACTCTGTCAACTGTTTGTAAGCAATGCCTTACTACCTGTCAGAATTGTCTGGCCTACTGCAATTATATATCATTATATGGATGACATTCTGATTGCTCAAGAATGCCCTTTCTCTCACCAGCAACGTTCCTTTTTGACTCACGCTCTTCAAAAGGAAGGCCTTGTTATTGCTCCTGAAAAGGTTAAATCTTCGGCACTGTGGAAATACCTTGGGTGGCTGATAACAGACTCACAAATACAACCACAGAAATTACAGATACAGCTTGATGTCCGTACCTTACATGATGCACAGAAGTTGCTTGGAGACCTACAATGGCTTCGCCCTGTGGTAGGAATTGCCAATGATGAATTGGATGTCCTCTGACCCTTACTCCAGGGGGTTGATCCCGCTCGCCCGGTGCACTTATCAGAGGAACAATGATCAACCCTGTCCCGAATTGCAGACTACGTTACCCAGCGATGGGTTGACCGCCGAGATCCCCGGCTACCGGTAGACCTCACCATCTTAAATGGCCCATCCCAGCTCATCGGCGCATTAACTCAACACCAAAAGAAAAAGGGGGAGAAGGTCAAGGTACTGGAAGCGGTATACACAAGGCTACAGCCTCAGAAATCCATTCAACAAAAACTGGAGAACCTAGCAGAATTAATTAGAAAGGGCCGAACTCGCATCGTACAGATTACGGGATCTGAACCGGGCAGCATACGTCTCCCCATCAAGAGGGAGATTGCTTGAATGGTGCATCAGACAATCGGACGAATTGCAAGCCAGCCTGCTAACTGCAGCTCAGGATATAGCAGTGACTCCAATCAAATCGCCAGTACTGCAATGGGTGAGCCAACACGACTGGATCATGCCTTCCAAACGCAGTGAGACGCCTCTATCAAACACCATTACTGCTTTCACTGATGCTGGAAAGAAATCTAAGCGTGCCGCCGTCACCTGGTTGGAGGATAAATTATGGCACCACCATGTTTTGTCAGCTATTCCAGGGGACTCATTGCAAACGCTTGAACTGTCAGCAGTGGTTTGGGTCATCCTTTGATGGCATGATCAACGTCTCAATGTAGTAACTGATTCCTTATATGTTGCAGGAGTCCTACACTGTATAGAAGATGCACGACTCAGGGACTCAAAAAATCCCAGATTAAATGAACTATTTTGCCGACTTCAATCTGCTTTGCAACAGCGCCAGAATCTGTATGCAGTCATTCATATAAGAAGTCATATGTGGTCACAAGGACTAGGGGAAGGGAATCAAAGAGCAGACCGACTCGTCACCCTAACAGTGCCACTCAGCAACTTTGTCAAGGCCCACGAGGCTCAGTGCTACTTTCCATCAGAATGCAAAAGGCCTGAAAAAACAGTTTAATATAACCACTGAAGAAGCAAAGGGATTGTAAGAGCCTGCCCAGAGTGCAGCCATCATGGTCCCTGGCCTGGGAGTCAGGGTTAACCCCCGAGGGTTGGGCCCCTGTGACCTCTGGCAGATGGATGTGACACATGTCCCAGAGTTTGGTCGGTTAAGATATCTGCACGTCACAATTGACACATACAGCCCATTTGTATGGGCCACGCCCCAGACAGGCGAAAAGGTATTGCACGTAGTACGCCATTTGACGAGCTGCTTCGCTGTCATGGGGGTTCCACAGAAGATAAAAACGGACAATGGTCGGGCTTATATTACTGAAAAAATGAGAAAGTTCTGTCAGAGCTGGGGGGTTGTACACATGACAGGTTGTCGTGGTTTAGGCCTGATTGTCAGCCAACCACAATGCAGCAGCTCTCTCTCCCTTCCCCTCCGGCAATGAGAAGGGACAGAGAGCCAGGCTTGGGGTTCAAGATAGGACTGGGATGGGGAAAAATCACCCTTTTATGATCACGAGCAAAAGGCAGACTCGTTAGGGGAAGAAAAAAACCCCATACATTTATTACAGACACTAACAACACATAACAGAGTAAGACAGTGAGAAGCATTGCCACATCTTGAGAACACCTTCCCCCCACCCCTCCCTTCTTCCCGGGCTCAGCTCTGCTCCCGATATCTCTACCTCCTCCCCTAGTGGTGCAGGGGCAGGGAATGGGGGGTGCAGTCAGCGCTGCCACTTCCTTCATCTTCGGTGAGGGGAGTGTCTGAAACTTGTTCCCCCTGCTCCATCGTGGTCCCCCTCTCACAGGACACAGTCCTCCACAAACTTTCTCCGACTTGAATTCCTCCCATGGGCCGCAGTGTTCCGCACACTGCTCCGTCATGGGTCACTAACTTCCTCTGACTGGATTCCCTCCCACGGCTGCAGCCCTTCCCGAGCTGCTCTGGCGTGGGACTCCCCCGCATGCTGCAATCCTCCCAGCACTGAATTACAGCAGTGGGGCTACCTTTTCCCATGAGACCCCGGCCTTCTTCGGGCACAGAACCTTGATTATTCCGAGCAGGAGCAACAGGCCATAAATCAATGTCTGCTCCACTGTAGATCTTCATGGGTGGCAGGGGGGGGCCGCCCTGCCATCTCACCACAGGATACAGGGGGGTCTCTGCTCTGGCACACCTCCCCCCTCCTTTCTTCCTCCGTTCCTCCACTGACCTTGGTGTTCATGCAGCTGCAGCAACTCCTCCTCACAAGTCCTGAATGCACATCACCACGTCCCTTCTTAAATACGTTATCGCAGAGGCGCAGCCGATTGGCTCAATTTCCCAAACAGAAGTGGAGCTGACGTGGAGCTGGGGGAGCTATCGAGAAGCTTCTCACAGGGGGCTGCCTCGATAGCCCCCTCCCCTGCCACCAAAAGACTCCACCACTCACTCAGGACACAGTTATTCCCCATTCTCCAACTGGGCAGGCTATAACTGAAAGATCACATCAGACAATTAAAATATATTTGCAAAAATTCCACGACGTCAAAAATATCCAAGAGAGAGTAGCTAAGGCACTGTTTGTGATGAATTACCTTTGCATTTTTGGAGATTCAGATGTAGCGCCGGTTAAGAAACATTCTGACACCTCCGGGAACAACAAACCACAGGGCATGAAAGTCTATTATAGAGACCTATCCACAGGGAAGTGGGAGGGGCCTGCTGACGTCCAGTTCCTTGGTAAGAGCTATATGTGCTGTTCTTACTCCCTCAGGCTCCCAGTGGATTCCTGCCAGGTGGACTAAGGCCGCTTTGGACGTTGGACACTCCGAAGTTCCAGACTGTTAAATTTCCTTGGGATAACTGAAGCAATGTGGTGGTTTCTGTTACTGGTTTTGGGGGGCGCGAATTCGATTGGGGTTGGGATAAAGAGAACCGTGTTCGATCCAAGAGAAAATGTATGGGTAACATTAGGCTGAGCCGCAAACACTACCACCTTTTGCACTAGTCTCGCCACCCCAAGTGCGCCCTTTCTAACATGCTTGGTAGGCATCCCCCTGAACGGTGCCAACTGGGGTTCTCTAAACCAAACACTTGCGGAATATGCCCAACGCTGGAACCAGTCCAGGAACTGGTATAGGGCTTTTGCATCAAACATGAGTAGCTGGTTTGACAAATATGATTCTTGGGCTAACCACCTGCCCATTGGCCCACGCCCCCAGGAACTTGAACTAGTAGACTCACTGAATGCCTCTTACTGTGTTTTCCTAGATGCGTCTAAATACCCCTGCAGTGAAGGGAACCGGTACCCTTGCAAGGTCACAGTAGGAACTGAGGTATCCTCACAAGGCAGTAGTGCCTGTTGGGGAAATTGGTGTAAGTCAATGAGCCGAAACAGGCTGCATCCAGCCCCTGGTACTACCACGCCCAGGAGGTTACCTCCTGGCCTATTTCTCATTTGTGGTGATCGGGCATGGCAGGGGATCCCCTTCCGACCCACTGGAGGGCCCTGCACCATTGGGCGTCTCAGTTTGGCCTTACCCCATCATCACCCTAATAAAACCCATCCAGTCCGGTGATATAGACGCGCGCTAAAGACCCTCACTAATGCCTGTGATGACAATGTCAGCTTATGGAACAAATGGGAAGCAATATTCTCTTCTTTCTTTGTCCCAGGTGCTTCTGCTGCCCAAGTGCACCGACAGTTAGAGAAATTATCTTGCTGGGTGGTAAAACAGGCAAATCTTACCAGCACTGTACTTTCAGGCCTAGCCGAGGGTATGAACGAAGTCCAGCATGCCATATTACAAATCGAATGGCCATTGATTTCCTACTCTTGGCGCATGGTCATGGCTGTGAGGATTTTGAGGGTATGTGTTGTATGGATTTGGAAGACAAATCGAGGTCAATTCATACGGAACTTAAACAGCTTGTAGAACATACCCAAAAGATAAAACAAGATGTGGGGTTCTTTGGACTAGACGGACTCACTAACTGGATGGGATTAGGTGGATGGTTAAAAGGCCTTTCCAAAGTTTGCTTCTTATTCTGATCCTTGTCATTATTGGGCTTGCATGTTTAAGTTGTGCTTTATCATGTATTAAGAAAATCTTTGAACAAACGTTGGGGCAGGCTCTGCTCGTACAAAAAGAAAAAGAGGGAACTATTGGAGAATGGCACAGAGACAAGGGTCATGAGCCCACCGAGCAGTTGTACGATCAGAGCCTGTTCTAGGGCTGATGCTGCCTCGCTGATGCTGGGCCTCACTAGGGTTTGCCTGCAGCTGCTCGCAGATGCTGATACATGAAGAATGTCAAGGACACTTCGGCCTTGTGTACCATGGTGTGTCAAAAACAAGTTAAGAGGAATTAGAAATAGTGGCCTGAGAAACTTATTGTTATGGTAACGGTGGTCTGAGAAACTTTGTGTTATGGTACCGTTGTGTATTGAAAACAAGTTAAGAGGAATTAGAAATAGTGGCATGAGAAACTTAGTGTTATGAGAAGCTTGTGCTGTTAGCTAAGTAGGTGGACCGTGCGAATACGACCTTTAGAGCTTAAGCCAATCAGCTAGTGACTAGTAGGCATAATAATTATCATTGTCTGTATAAATATATGTACCCTGGTCCAATAAAGATATATGATGCTCTATCACCCACATTGAGTCCGTCTCGGCGTGTCATTCCTCCGTCGCTCCACACAGGCATGTGACAATAAACCAGCCACAAACTGGAACCAAAAAGTGGATGAATTGACAAAAATTAGGAAAATAGACATGAAAAATTCTTTAGACCCCACATGGTATCTATTGGGAGAATGGTTACATCAAAAAAGAAAAGATCTCTGGCCTACTGCTTTTGCCTGTATATATCTGGGATTTTCACAGGTCTACTTTTCCATTGTGCTTTGATCTTTCCCACAGCAGGGCAGGAATCTCAAGGATGTTCAATAAGGTGCCTCTGTGTTTCTCACAGGCCTCTGTTATCTAAGCACAGACATTCTACCTGTCAAGCACACAGAGGTAAACCACAATTAGTGTGATATATGTGTTTTTTGGCACCTCAGCTGCAAGTCACTTGAGCATATTTACAATCCTCCTCGGCAATTTTCCATTCTATTCCCACAACAGGGCAACCTAATAAAAGCCAACAGCTACCTGCAGAGATGGTGGAGCCAAGCTCTCTTCTGCAGTGGCCAATGATATGACAGGGGCACCAGTCACAAACTACCTTTTGGGAGCTCTAGACTGAGCCTCAGGAGAAATAGAATGGACTAGGAGGAACATTGCTGTGATCTCCACCTTTGGAGCGCTTCGGGTTTCAGCTCTACAAAGTCGCAGCCAGCCTGGAGGCTGGACTAGAGACCCCTAGAAATCTCTTCCCCACCAATCCTTCCATGAGCCTGTGCCTTGCAACATGCCCTACAAGAAGAAACTAAGATGGAGGTGAGGGCCTCTATGTCATAGGACAATTCAGGGTAAAAGGGAGCTCAGGAAGCCTCGAGTCCAATGCCCAGCTCAAAGCAGGGCCAGCTCTGAGGTCAGACCAGGTAGCTCAGGTAAATGTCAACATTCACATAGAGAGTTTACACATGAGCCAGGCATCTAAGCCACCATTACAGAAACGAAGATGAGACATTTGACCAGCTCCCTGAACACAGCTATCAGTATGCCATTCCTCCTGAGATTCCTGGAACATCCACCTTCTTGTGCAGAAGATTCTTCTGTAAGATTCCTGGCACATCTCCAGACCAGGGGGTGCTCTAGGCTGTAAAAAAAGAAAGGAAGTCTGACTTGGGTACTGTCAACTTAATTACTAAAAGAGAGGGAGATGGAGGGATCTCAGAGCTTCCATGTCGCTGCTGAAGATTTAAGCCTCTAAGAAAGAAGCTCAGAATGAAAGTTTTGATCTAACATATCTTTTTGATCATTTCACTTGTGAAGGCTCTGCTCCCCACATCCAGTCACTAGGTACCCAGGAACCTGCCCTGCTTTTCCTTCTTCTCCTCCCCAAACCTGACCAAGTGATGGGAAGAAAGGAAGCAGAAAGGCCCTAGGCCTCTGTGAATCAGTGGGGGTCTGGCACTTGGAGGCCACGTGTCATTTCATTGTACACCCCGTAAAGAACTAAGCTGGGAAGTGAGACTGAAAGCCCAAATCCACAGGGTTCATTGACAAGCAAGGCTGTGTCCGTGGCTTGTCTGGAAACCAGTACACCTCCTGCGTAGATCAAGCTGGTGTTGAAACTCTGGCTTGGGCTTCAATGGTCTCCTGGGCCCAGGGACAGAGGTGTGGGCCCAGACCCGAGGTTGGGCTGGCCAGGGCCAATGGAGGCCTATGGATGCTCTCAGTGCCCTGACACTGCGCCCACGGGATCCCCCCTGGCAGTGCCCTCGAGAGGCCAAGTTCTCCTTCCCTGAGGTCCAGGGCCTGTGCTCTGCTCCTCTCCTTCTCCACATCCCTGGGGATCTGGGAGACCAGGATTTCATGGTCACGCCCTGACAATAGTATTCACATCCCTGACCAGCTCTTTTGGGAATACCAGGTCCAGGTGAGCAGACTGAAAGGACTATTTGCCATCTGCGCTAAGAATATTTCCACAAACTCCACAAGAAACGTCCTGGGTGGTTTGCATGCTGCTGAACCACATGAGCAGTGAATACCAAGGAAACTGTGTCCTCCAGAAGAGCCAGGTTGTGTGATCCACTGATTTCCTGCGATCATTCAATTAAGACATTGTTGACTCCTCACTCTGGCTGTATGACCTGTAAATGGCTGGGATGGAGTTGATTTTCTTCATAGCAGCCCATAGGGTGATGTGCTTTGGATTTGTTACTAAACCAGCACTGATAACACATCAGAGTTTTGGCTGTTGCTGAACAGTCCTTGCAGAACATGAAGGCTTTCTATTTTTCCCACTCTGCCCCTGCAGCAAGTAGGCTGGGGGTACACAAGAAGTTGGCAGGGGCACCGCTGGGACAGCTGACCCCAAAGGACCAAAGAGATTTTCCATTCCATATGATGTCAGGCTCAGAAAAAAAAAAAAAAAGAAAAAAAAGAAAAACAACAACAAAAAAAACCTAAACAAAACAAACAAAAAACACCAACAAATAATAATAATAATAAAACAATAAAACCGAAAACAAACCAACCCCCCCCCAAAAAAAAAAAAAAAAAAAAAAAACAACAAAACAACAAAAAAAACACACACACAAAAAAAAAAAAAAAAAACAAAAACAAACAAACTCAATGAAAGAGGAAAAAGTGGAGATTTTTGTAGTCGTGGCATTTGTCTTCCCAAGCCGTACTTTCCTAGCAATGACTAAAGATCTGTTGCTGATGGGACGTTGTGCATGAACTCCCCATTTTGCTTTGCTTGCACAGACAGATTTTGCTTCACCTATTAAACTGTCTTTGTCTTGACCCATGAGTTTTCCTGCTTTTGCACTTCCAATTCCCTCCCCTGTCCTGCTGGGGTCATGGCGGGGAGAGGACAGTGAGCAAATGACTCTGTGGGTGCTTAGCTGCTGCCTGGGGTAAACCAAACTGAACACCTACCACAGTGTCATCATTTCTGGTTTCTCCTTTGACCCACACACATCTCGATCCATGAGCTTTCCCTCTTGTCCTGTTGAGTGGGCTGAGTGAGTGAGCAGCTGGGTGGCTGTCTGGCTGCTGGTCAAAGTTAACCCACCACAGGACCACATCAGGACTGCTGTGCCCAGTACAGGGTTCCCCAGCACAGGAAAGATCCTGACAGACTGGAGCGAGTCCTGCGGAGGCCAGAAGGATGGTTGGGGCCTGGAGCACATTATGGACAAGGAGTGGCTGAGAGAGCTGGGGTTCTGAGAAATCCCTCAGAGCCAAACTCTGCAGCAAGGACCCAGGCCAGTTGGTGAGATCTCACTCAATGGATATTTTCAGTATTTGTCAAGACAAGCCCATGAGCACCTGATCTAGCTGGAGCTGTCTGAGACGGGGCTTGGCTGAGAGACCGGCTGTGGCAAGAGCTACGGGACTTGGTGCGTCATGAGTGTCAGTAGGAAACTGGTTTATTTTTTATTAGTAATGGTGGTAGAGTTGGGTATCACTGGTGTTTCCTCTTCCAGGACTTTTCCAGCCCAGCCCAGCCCCAGCCCAGCTCTCCCCACCTGCCCTGGCCCCAGGGCAGTGCCCACCACAGGGTGCTGCAGCACTCTGGGCACTCAACCACAGCTCCAGCTCCTCAGAAGGACACAGCAGCTCCTGAAGGTCAGACAGGGGGGTCAGCCTTCCCACAAGCACCAGGGCTGATGCTGGCCAAAAGGGCAGGAGGAAACAGAGGCCAGTCAGTCTCTAGCTCTGCTGCATTCATCTGGTAGGTTGTCCCTAACCTCGACTGCATTTACACCCTTCTCTTCCCCCACCAGCCCTGCTCCCCAGCACAGCACAAGAGTCCTGGCCCTGGGCCTCCTCAGGCAGCTCCTGCACCTCTCCAGTCTCCCTTTCCCATGGCCACTGGGTTCACACTGACCCCCAGGGCACTGTGGAGTCCTTGCTTGCATATACCTTGATTTAGTGCTTTGCTTTTGGGGGGTGTCAACTTCGAGGGTGTTTCACTCTGTGTGTGTCCATTCATTCCCACCCCAGGGCATGTGGTGACCCCTACTCCTCTCCTGACCAAATTATTTTCCGTATAGACAGCTATATGCCATGAGTCCTTGCATATATGAAGCAGCCTGAGGAGGTAGTGGGGAGCTCATGCACCATCTTACACCAAGAAGAGAGCCTTTAAAAGCAGAACTTTTTGTCCAGTGGAACCCAATGGTACTGTGAGCTTAACTCCAAATACAGGGAGAACATAAGGAGAAAAGAATTTTAAAAGACCAATTCCTTAGACATTTTATTGGCAGCCACTTTGGAGGAAGAACCCAGCCTTCAGGCACTGCACCCAGGAGATCCCATTTTATTCAAGAGCTGCTATTGGACACGTCACACCTGACACAGTGTGGTACAAGAGTAAGACACAACAGGAAAAATCCTCAAGAGAGGTAGTATAAGTCCAGAAAATTATCTATATGTAGGATTATTACAGGGAAAATAGCAGACTCCTGGCCTAAGATAAACTCTGGGAGATATGAAGTGACTTGAGACAGGTTGTTGTCAGTGAAACTACATCCCTTGGGGCAGTTTCCATAGGGCATCCCTGAGCTGCTGGTTCCTCATGCTGTAGGTGAGGGGGTTCACTGCAGGATGCACCACCGAGTACAGAACGGACAGCACCAGTTCCAGGGTTGGGGAGGAGATGGAGGGGGGCTTGAGGGAGGCAAACATGGCAGTGCTGAGAACCAGGGAGATTATGGCCAGGTGAGGGAGGGATGTGGAGAAGGCTTTCTGCCATCCCTGCTCAGAGGGGATCCTCAGCACGGCCCTCAAGCTTTGTGCCTAGCACAGTGCAGTGAAAACAAGGCAGCCAAATGCAACAAAGACTCTAACCATGATAATCCCAACTTCCCTGAGGTAGGAGTCTGAGCAGGCAAGCTTGAGGATTTGGGGAATTTCCCAGAAGAACTGGTCAACAGCATTGCCCTTGCAGAAAGGTATTGACAATGTATTGGCTGTGTACAGCACAGCATAGAGAAACCCACCGCCCCAGGCAGCTGCTGCCATGTGGACACAAGCTCTGCTGCCCAGGAGGGTCCCGTAGTGCAGGGGTTGGCAGATGGCAACGTAGCGGTGGTAGGCCATGATAGTGAGAATACTCAGCTGACATAAAAAAGAAAAATAGCTGAGCCACACACCCTTGGCAGGAGATGGCCCTAGTGTCCTGCAGGGAATTGACTACGGATGTGGGAACAGTGGTGGAGATGGAGCCCAGTCAAGGACTGAAAGTTTGAGAAGGAAGTGAGAGAAGGCCAAAACTATTTCTCTTGTTTAGAGCAAAGAAGTTGTTTATGGTAGAATCCTAGTTGGTCAGCATGTTCTACTCATATTATTTTCTTCCTTTCACTCACATAGTTTAGTCAACTGCTAGGCAGAATTAATATCAAGATGTTTTGAAATATGCAACGTCTCCCTCAGGAAATTTAAGTAGGCCTTGAGATGGTTCATTAAGTTTCCTGAGTACCCCTGATAACAAGGGCCTAAGACACCACTGTCGAAGATAATCACCTGGGAATTAGTTTAAACTGACCTTCTTGGAGCATCCCAGGGCCAAAAAATGGATGTGCTAACTGCATGACCATATGTGGGCAAAGGAATCCCAAAGTTCAATCACCGGACACTGTGAGGAAGACTATGAGTAACCACCAGAGGGGGAAAAGACCCTAACCCTAATTTTATCACACATGCTCGGACTATGTAGATAAATTCTAGGAAATCTTATGTAGATGTAGATTTGTTCTCAGAAATCCACAGAATATGTACAAGCTCACAGCACATATTCTCTGCGATTGTACCTGTCTGTGGGAGCACTCGTGGTGGAGCGATCCCCAGTGCTGCCCAGCGCTGCTAATAAAGAATACCTGCTCAGCAGTTCTACTGGATTCTAAGTGTTGAGTGAATTTCTGTGTCAGAAGGAGCAGCCCCTGCGGCCCTGGCTGGAGCAGTCGGGGTGGGGGTGGCTCGGGGGCACCGCGGGGATGTGCCCGGGCTCGGTTCCAGGAGGAAACCACAGACTTCCTGCCCGGGCGCTGCAAGGGGGGCACGAGGAGCTCTGTGAGGCCACGTGGGCTGTGGTTTGTGCACCTGCAGGCTGCAGCTCCCGAGCCCCCCGCGGGGAATAACGGCCCCTCGGTGACATGCTGAGAGTCAGGGATCCATCTGAGCTGCTTGTCTGCTGCCAGGACAGGGACATGGCCCAGCCCCAGCTCGTTTGAAGGGACCTTCCATGGGGCTCTCCAGGGAGGGACGGGTGAGCCAGTGCTCCTGGGATGGGGCTCTGGCCTGGGCTGAGGCCCTTTCCCAGCTGCTGCTCCCAGCACAGAGGGGGATGAAGCAGGGGCAGGGGCTCTTTCCTTCCCTTCCAGACACAGCCCCAGTGCAGGCCCAGCCCTGTGCTTCCCATGACATAGGGATGTCTGGGCACTCACACCTTGGGCTCTTGGATGTGCCGAGTATAGGAGATGCTCAGTGCTCCCGGCCCACACAGCAGGGTTCAAGGCATGAAAAACCCATTTCCCCCACTACAGCCAGCCCTGTCCTGTGACGCCACACTGCCACAGTGATGTGACACCTGCAGCAGAGCCACCCCTCATATATGGTCATGAATGGCACTGGAGACGTTCATTGGAGGGCTGGGCTGTGTCGGAGGGGAGATAACTCCTGGTAATGTCTAAAAAGGTGCTGCTGCTTTGATTGGCTCCTCCCGTAGCTGGCCTGGATCTATATTGCCCTCCCATCATCATTGTCCCCGTGAGTCCCCAGGAGCTGTGACAGGAGTGTGGCACGGCAGGGATGTGCTGGCAGGGCAGGAGGCTCCGGATGGGCACAGAGGGGCTGCTGTCCCCTCAGGTGCTGGGGCTGCTCCTCTGGGTACAGCTGTGCAAGGGTAAGTGCCGGCTCCCTTGTCCCACAGCCCAGGAATAGCGGGTACCAGCGTGGTCATCGGGATCTGTCTGGGAACGGGGATTCTTTGCAGGTGCTACAGAGATGATGGACACAACGTGCTCAAGTCCGTGGACCCTGTGCCCTTCCCTGGGCCCATCTGGGTGGGAGACAGTATCTCCTTTTGCAGGGTTTCAGTGTCTAGGGCAGCCTGTGCCTGGCTGGATTCACAGGCACCCTGTCCTGGGTTACATTTTGGGACCCCCTCTCCCCTCGTAATGTGCCTCTGGAGCCGGTGGTGGCCTCACTGGTGATGGAAGCACCCAGAGATCCCCCCCTGGACACTGCTAATGTCTCGGGGGTCCCGAAGGGATTTTGTGCTGCTCACTGTCCCCTTGTTCCGGGGGAGCCCTGACCCCATGAAGACAGTTTGTACCCCACGGAGAGATGGGGACCAGGGCATCTACAGCAGAGACACACCCTTCCTGGGGGATCTGGCCCAGTGCAGGGACTGGGCTGACACCAGGGATCTGAAGGGGATGTGGGTGGGGGGATCCTCTGGATCGTCGCAGTGGGAACATGGAAAGCCCTGGGCATGGGGGTGGGTTTGGCTGGTGCTGGGGCAGGCAGTTGTATGGGAAGCTGCAGGCCTGGGTACACGGGGCTGTTCAGGGGGTGCTGGGGAGGAGTAGGTGCCCAGTGCAGGGCAGGGCAGTGTGCGGGTGGGCATGGGCAGGAGGCAGGTGGCCATTGGGGTGGGAAAAGGTGCCTTGTGTGGTGGGATGGAGAATGACCCAGCAGGGCTGGAGATGGGCACCCTCAGCCTTGCACAGCCCATGCGGAGAGAAGGGACCCCTGAACTGCCCTGGGGACAGCCTTGAGAGGAGTGGGATCCCACCCTGGTGCCTCTGACTCTACCCTGGCAGGGGGCTCCCCCAGACCTACAGTCTGGGGCTCGGTGCTCCCCTGACCCATCCTATCTTGGTGTTTGAAGGTGCTGTGGAGGTGAGGTTGGCGGACGGCAGCAGGCGCTGTGCTGGGAGAGTGGAGGTGAAACATCAGGGCGAGTGGGGGACCGTGTGTGGTGACTACTGGAGCATGAAGGATGCAGCAGTGGTTTGTAAACAGCTGGGCTGTGGGTCTGCTGTTGGAGCTCCTCAGTACGGACACTTTGGGCCAGGATCTGGCCGCATTTGGATGGATGATGTTGGCTGTAATGGCACCGAATCTGCCCTGTCTGACTGCACACATGGAGGATGGGGTGAACATGACTGTGCTCATGCTTATGATGCTGGAGTGGTGTGTTCAGGTAAGGGGACAACCTATTCCATACCTCTGGGGCTGGGATAGTGAAAAGGATCTGGCTGTGCCCTCAGGGAGCAACGCGCGGACACTGGAGCACTGCTCAATGTGGCCAGTCACACTGCCGAGCTGGGACTGTCATTGCTGGTGACCCCAGTGCCTGGGGAAAGCCCAGAGTGAGCCTACCCCAGGGTGAACTAACCCTGCCACAGTGTCTCAGCCCCTCTTCAGCCAGTGTCTTAGGCTGAAAATGAACACTCTGTCCCTGCCCCAGTGTGTCCACTGGTATCCACTGGACTCCACTCAGTCTGCCAGTTCCCAGACAACAGTGCTGAGGACCCTGTGCTGGAGAAAGCAGGGCAGGTCTTACTTGGAACATCACACACTGGAGGAACAGCATGAGGTGGCTGGTCCCCGTGGGTCATTCACCATCACAGGCATGAGTACTTTTCAGGGAGCACAAGTGCTGTGCCTGGACAGAGGAGCAGGGTGGCACACAGCCCTTGGCCTTGGACCTAAACTGCGCACACCACTGTGGTGCTGGGGGGACCATGCCAGGCAGCACAGGGTACCTTGTGAAGCAGCAGTTTGTCTGAGCAGTGTCTGGTGCTGTGACAGACACATATCTTTGGATCTTCTGATAGTGTAGAGAAAGGGTGCAGGGGGGCCTGGATGTGTTTGTGACACCAACAATGCTCCAACAGCTTCTTCTGAGATGTGCAGTGAGTGATTTTGGTCACAGCTTGCTTAGAGGTGGGGTGGGATGTGGACATTGGAATGCCACAGGGCTCTGGGAACTCCCAGTTGATTTCTTTTTATTTTTTTCCAGAATTTTTCCGGCTAGTGGAAGGGAAGAGCCGCTGCTCAGGACGTGTGGAGATCCGTGACGGGGACCTGTGGAAAAGTGTCTGTGATTCCCCACTTTGGTCCCAAGGCTGCTGACGTGCTCTGCAGGGAGTTGCAGTGTGGCGCAGCCCTGCCTGTCGCTGGAGGAAGTCACGTTGGAGAAGGGGTGGGTCCCATGTGGGATGGAGAGCTGCGGTGTGTGGGGAATGAATCCCTCCTCGCCTCCTGCCCCAGGGGGTCCCCCCGGGACCAGCCCTGCACCCAAGCAAACAGCGCTGCTGTGAACTGCACAGGTAAGGACTCAGGGTGGGCTGTTGAACACCGGGGCTGTGCCGGGGGCAGGGGAGGAGGGCAGGGACTGTGCTGGCCTTGGCCTGAGAACAGGAGGGGTGATGTTGTCTCCTGCAGTCTGCAGTTACGCAGGAAAAGATGCAGAAGCCAATGTCTCGCTTCTGTTCCATCCTCCTGCATTTGGTGCACGGCTGCCGAAAGGTTCAGGATGGGGACAGAGTCCCTCTGTCCCCTTAGTTACTGTAGCTGCTCCTCTGGGTGCAGTTGTGCAGGGGGAAATGCCTGCTACCCTGCCACAAAGCCCTGGGTCCAAGGAGCAGCACAGGGATCCCTCTGGAAATGGGGCTTCTTCCCGTGTGTCTATGTGACAAGGGGTAGAAAGTGAACAGGTTCACTGAGCCTGTGCTTCTCTGCGTGGCAGAAGGGCTTTTCTGCTTCCAGGGCTCCCACGTTTCTGGCCGTTGGTACCCGGGTGTGGATTTGCCATCCTTGGGCACCATCCCTGGGGCCCTGGCTCTGCCAGCTCTGTTCCCTGTGAGCTGGTGGTGCCTTAACTGGTGGCTCTTTGTTCTGTCATCCCAGAGGAACAGCCAGCCTCCGGGGTACCCAGGAAGGGGTGTGGGCTCTTCACTCTTGTCCCAGGAGTCAGGGTGATCCCCGGCCTGACCGGGGGTGGGTTGTGCTTGTGGAGACAAGGGAACTGGGGTATCTGTTCCCAGAGGCTCGCAAAGGGGTAAGCTTCCTGCGGGGATCCCAGACAAGGTCAGGTCTGGGCTGATGCCCAAGGACAAGGAGGGAGCATGGGTTGGGAGGCCTCACTGGGACCATCATTCTGCTCCACAGGGGACACGGAAAGTCCTGAGGGAGGAGGGTGAGTTGGGAGAGGCCCAGGGCAGGCTGTGGTCCAGGGGAGCTGGGGGCTCTGGGGAGGAGTAGCCATGTGAGCCTGGGGGATCCCTGGTGGGGACAGGTCCCTTTTCAGGGTGCTGTCTGGGGAGGAGCAGGAGCCCTGGGTGGGCACAGGTCAGGGGCGAGGGGCTGTTGGAGTGGATGGAAGTGTCAGAGTGTGTGGTGCCACAAATGACCCAGCAGGGCTGGAGCTGGGCACCCCCAGTCTTGCACAGCCCATGAGGAGAGAAGGGACCCCTGAACTGCCCTGGGGACAGCCTGGAGGGGAGTGGGCTCCCACCCTGGTGCCTCTGACTCCACCTGCACAGGGCTTCCCCAGACCCGCAGTGCTGGGGCTGAGCGCTGTCCTTACTGGTCCTGTGTCAGTGTTTGAAGGTGCTGTGGAGGTGAGGCTGGCGGACGGCGGCAGGCGCTGTGCTGGGAGAGTGGAGGTGAAACAACAGGGCAAGTGGGGGACTGTGTGTGGTCACTACTGGAGCATGAAGAATGCAGCAGTGGTTTGTAAACAGCTGGGCTGTGGGTCTGCTGTTGAAGCTCCTCAATACGGACACTTTGGGCCAGGATCTGGCCCCATTTGGATGGATGATGTTGGCTGTAATGGCACCGAATCTGCCCTGTCTGACTGCACACATGGAGGATGGGGTGAACATGACTGTGGTCATTTCCATGATGCTGGAGTGGTGTGTTCAGGTAAGGGGACAACCTATTCCATACCTCTGGGGCTGGGATTGTGGAAGAAACCTGGCTGTGCCCTCAGGGAGCAAAAGTCAGGCACCGGAGCATTGCCCAGTGTGGCCAGTCACACTGCTGAGCTGGAACTGTCATTACTGTTGTCCCCAGTGCCTGGGGAAAGCCAGTGGGAACCTGCCCAAGGGTGCCTTACTGTGCCTGGTCCCTGAGCTGGTGCAGATGAACCCTCCATCCCTGCCCTGCATGGTCTGTTGATTGCCATCTTTCTCCTCCTGTTCACCCAGGAGCTGTCTGGCAGTGCTCAGGGCCAGCTGTCCCCATGCCAGAGGCACCAGAAGTGACTCCTGTGGCCACCCACCGTCCTGTGGAAGGGCGTGAGATGGGGAGCTACTTTGCGGTTGTCCCCCTTAGCAGACACAGGTCCCTTGGCTGATGTGTTTGTGCCACCAGCACCCCCTGAGAGCAGCTGGGGATGTCGTAGGGTTTTTTTGCCTGTGGCCACCTTGGAGATCAGCTGGCATGTAGTCATGGTATTGCCAGATGGCTGTGGGAAGTCTCAGGGGTCATTGGTTGGTCCAGAATCTGTCCGGCTGCTCTAAGGGCACCGGTCCTCCTGAGGACGTATAGTGATCCATGAGGAGGATCTTTGGACAGCGGTGTGTGACTCACACTTTGGTCCCAACGGTGCCAACGTGGTTTGCAGACTCTGCTGTGGGTCTGCAATAGACACACACCCCTGAGTGCTGTGATGGTGGAGAGAAAGTGTGTAACTTGACATGGATGCCTTTGTGACACCATCACTCCTTAAATAGCTTCTTCTGAGATGTGCAGTGAGCGATTTTTGTCACAGTTTGCGTGGAGATGGTCTGGGATGTGGGCATGGGAATGCCACAAGGCTCTGGGAACTCCCAGTTGATTTATTTCCAGGATTTGTCCGTCTGGTGGAAGGGAAGAACCGCTGCTCAGGACGTGTGGAGATCCGTGACGGGGACCTGTGGAAAAGTGTCTGTGATTCCCACTTTGGTCCCAAGGCTGCTGACGTGCTCTGCAGGGAGTTGCAGTGCGGTGTAGCCCTGCCTGTCGCTGGAGGAAGTCACGTTGGAGAAGGGGTGGGTCCCATGTGGGATGGAGAGCTGCGGTGTGTGGGGAATGAATCCCTCCTCACCTCCTGCCCCAGAGGGCCCCCCCGGGACAAGCCCTGCACCCACGCAAACAGCGCTGTTGTGAACTGCACAGGTAAGGACTCAGGGTGGGCTGTTGAACACCGGGGCTGTGGTAGGGGTTGGGGAACAGAGCAGGGACTGTGCTGGGCCGGGTGTGAGGACAGGAGGGGTTGATGGGTTTGTTTGCAGCATGACAATACTGCAGAAGGAGAACAAAGACATGTGGTCCCTCTGGCCCCTCCACCAGCTACTGAGGGTACAGGAGCACCAATCCACTCTCTTTTCTCCACATCTGTCCCCAGAGTACACAGGGATCAGACTGGTGAACGGCAGCACAGTGTGTGCGGGGAGGGTTGAGGTCCAGGTGCTGGGAACCTGGGGGACCCTCTGTGCCTCCCGCTGGGACCTCTCGGATGCCCACGTTCTCTGTCATCAACTCAACTGCGGGTTTGCTGAGTCCATTCCTGGAGGAGAATATTTTGGGAGAGAGACTGGCCCTGTCTGGAGAGACTCATTCCACTGTGACGGGACTGAAGCTCTCCTGCAGCAGTGCCCAGTGACCAGCCTTGGGCGCCTCGCCGTGCTCCCAAGGGAACGCTGCTGCTGTCCTTTGCTCAGGTTAGTGCTGGAAAAATGCTGCATAAACTCCATTTGTCACTTGTGTGCAACATAGCCACTAAAAGTAGGGGTTCCATGGCCGTATCAGGCTGAATTTCTCCTTGGGGAAACCCTGGCTTCCCCAGGAACTGTCTGGAGGGCTTTCCCTGCTCAGACTGACCGCTCGACTTTGGGAGAGCTGAGGACTGAACGGAGGCAGGCATCTGCCCCCAGGGCAGTGGCTTAGGCCCCAGCACCACCGCCAGGCCCGGGCTCCTCTCTCCTCGTACTGTGCAGCGAGCCCAGGACAGGGCTGCAGGGCTCTGCTCCATCCCTCTGGCTGCAGCCGACCGCATCCCGTCCCCACAGAGAGCCCTGCAGAGCCTCATCCCCCCACCCAGGCAGGAGCTGGTGCCCCCAGCAGCAGCTGACCTGGCTGTGAGCTGCAGAGAGGGCCCAGGCTTTGCCCTTGCTTTCTCGTCAGCACAAGGCTCCATCTTGTCCCGTTTGGTTGAAAATCCCCCCTTGCCCTGCTCCCTGCAGGGTGCCATGCTCCCGGTGCCGCCGATGGCCGTGGCATTTCTGCTCTCCCCAGGCCCAGCCGGCTTTGGATCCCTGCGGCTGGTGGGCGGAGGGAGCCGGTGCGACGGACGAGTGGAGATCTTCCAGGATGGGGCGTGGGGCAGAGTCCTGGATGAGCAGTGGGACGTGCAGGAGGCCAGCGTGGTGTGCCGGCAGCTGCAGTGCGGAGAGGCAGGGACAGCCTACAACCCCCCAAAGCCTGAGCGAGGGACGGGCCCCGTGGGGCTGCGAGGGGTCTGGTGCGCAGGGCACGAGGCCAAGCTGACCCTCTGCAACACCTCCCTGCCCAGCAGTGTGCTGGTGGCAGGGCTTGCGGAGGACGTGGGAGTCATTTGCTGGGGTGAGTGGCACTGCCCAGGCGCCCAGGTGACGGTCTGTGCAGGCGGGCAGGCCCTGACAGCGACTGGGGTTTCCACCCGCTGCAGGGAGCCGGCGGGTCCAGCTGGTGAACGGGGCCGGGCGCTGCGCGGGGAGAGTGGAGATCTACTCCCAGGGCATCTGGGGGACTGTCTGCGACGACGGCTGGGACCTGTCTGATGCCGCCGTCGTTTGCCACCAGCTGGGCTGCGGAGAGGCAGTGGAGGCAGCCGGCTCCGCTCGCTTCGGGGAAGGCTCCGGGCAGATCTGGCTGGATGGTGTGAACTGCTCCGGGGCCGAAGCTGCTCTCTGGGACTGCCCGGCTGGGCCCTGGGGCAGCACGACTGCGGGCACAAAGAGGATGCGGGAGTCATCTGCTCAGGTCTGTGCCACCTCAGGAGCTGTGGTGGGAGCCTGGTCCCGGGGAGGGCAGGACGCGGGGAGAGCCGGCCATGGCCAAGGCTGCCCCTGGCTGCCTCTGAGCTCCTGCCCAAGGCCCACCCATGCACGGACACCCTCAGTCCCACGGGGGGTCCCTGGGGAGCTCAGCTGTCCCCAAGGGTTCGCGGGAAGGGCAGGGTTGGCTGTAAATCCGGGACTTCTCTCTGCCCCTGGGTGCAAGGGGGATGTGGTGGCCTTGCCCCTGCCCGGCTGAGGGCCTGGGGGGGTGCAGAGGTGTCCTGGCTCCCACAGCCCCAGATCAGCCTGTTCCCGCTTTGGGGCCTTTTCTTCCCAGAGTTCGTGGCCCTGAGGCTGGAGAACAGCGACGGCTGCTCCGGGCGCCTGCAGGTTTTCTACAACGGGACATGGGGAGCATTTGCTCTAACTCCATCACTGACAACACGGTGACACTGGCGTGCAAGGAGCTGGGCTGCGGGGATGGAGGATCCCTTGGAAACACGCCTGCCCTCTGGCAGGGTGTC
The DNA here is from genome assembly GCF_018691265.1 of Tyto alba. Taxonomy (NCBI): domain Eukaryota; kingdom Metazoa; phylum Chordata; class Aves; order Strigiformes; family Tytonidae; genus Tyto; species Tyto alba. Next base: position 7,366,896 of record NW_024881277.1, on the reverse strand, counting down.
TGGCCCTGCCTGGCTGGATCGCGTGCAGTGTGGGGAGACAAACAGCTCTTTCTGGCAGTGTCCCTCCACGCCCTGGAATCCACAGTCATGTGAATACCTGGAAGAGGAGATCCACATCACCTGCAATGGTAACTCTGAGGCACCCATGCACCAGTGTCACCCCAGATCCTGCTCCCCACGGGGCATGGCCAAACACAAAGAAAGAGCTTGGAGAGGCTTTTACTTTCCATGCCAGACCCTTCCGCTGCCAGTGGCACAAACGTGACCGCGGCCACACACATCCAGCAGCAGTTGCCACCCAGGTTGCCACCAGTGCCTGGGGAAGCAGAGGCATCTCCAGGTGAGGTCTCAGAAGAGACCCGACAGGCTTCAGAAGAGCCTCCCCTCCATAGACAAGCTACTGCTGCTCTGTGAGCCAGGGACCTTCTGGGGCTGAGCAATCAGGGTCCCCCCACAGTCCTGCATGTGTCCCATGGATGACTGGGGTTCAGTTGCTGCCGTGCCCCAGATGGTGCAGGGACGCCCGAGCAGAGCTCAGCCCCGCTCTCTTCTGCATGATCCCCCAAACCAGCCCCTTCACCACAGTGTTTCCTTCTTCAGGGGGACAGACAGAAATGCCTCCAACCTCGCTGGCGCCGTGCCCCAACTCCACGAGCTGCACAGGTAGGGAGCTCCCCTCTGTGTCTGGCAGGGCTCTGCCTGCTCTCCCGGTGCCATGGGAGGTCTTACTCTTCTCCAGCCAGGGAGAAGATTCGTGCCGTGGGGGGCAAGGACGGGTGCTCGGGCAGAGTGGAGGTCTGGCACCGTGGCTCCTGGGGGACGGTGTGCGACGACTCGTGGGACATGCAGGATGCCGAGGTGGCGTGCAGGCAGCTGGGCTGTGGTCCTGTGGTGTCTGCCCTGCATGAGGCTGCATTTGGGATGGGGACGGGCCCCATCTGGCTGGAGCAGGTGGAGTGCCGGGGGACGGAGCCGTCCCTGCAGGACTGCTGGGCCCGGCCCGGGGACAGCGGGGCTTGCCGGCACAAGGAAGATGCTGCCGTGCGCTGCTCAGGTGAGTGGCAGGGCTGGGAGCCCTTGCTCGGGTATTGGCAGGGAGCTAGGGAAGGCCTTTTGTCCACACAGTCCTGGCATGGACCCCCGACCTCCCGAGAGAAAGAACGTTCCTGTGGAGTGCAGGAGCCCGGTGCCAGGCAGGGAGCAGCCTCAGTGTAACTGGCCGTGCTCTGGCCACTGCCCGTGGGGCTCTGCAGCCCCAGGGCTATCCCCTGGGCTGCCTCTGCCATCCTGCCTGCTTCCCAGAGCAGAGGTGCTGGGCTCTGCCCCGGCCTCCCTTTCTGGCACTACAGGAGGGGCAATTTGGGTTGGATGTGTCAGGGACATCTAGACACACACACACACACACACACACACACACACACGGTGTGTTGGGGAGGAGGTTTCCTGATACCCACACACCCAGTGTCTAAGCCCAGCTCTCCTTTTCCTCCTCTGCAGCTACACCCAGGACGACAACACCCCCACCCCGAGCAGGTAACTTGTCCTCCCCCCAGGCTGGATACCCCCGGGGCCAGGCTGTGACCCACAGCTGGATGGAAGGGGCTCCTAGCTGGGGTGTGAAACTGCCTGGAGGAGATACTGGAGTGGTGGCAGGGGGCTGGGGAGAGCTGTAATTTACCCAGGAGGGTGGAAGCTTCCCTGTCACTCACCCCTGGGTGCTGCCCCTTCGAAGTTGTCTCCCATGCAGATCCCACCCAAAGCCATCAGAGCAGCAGCGGGAGAGTCTCAGTGCCCGTCATCATGTGCATCATCCTGGGGACCCTTGTCTGCCTGCTCCTGGCCCTCCTGGCTGGACAAGTGCTGAGCGCCAGGGCTGGACGCAGAGGTGGGTCCTTGCCCAGAGGTGCTGGGGGGAGATACCTCCTGGCAGGGCTGTGGGGTGCTGCGGGGGTGTCAGCAAGGGGCACAGGCAGAGCGGGAGGGTGAGACTGTGTGCTGCTACCTGCCTCATGTGCTTCCCCGTTGTGCCTGGCTGTGGGGCACCAGAAGCAAGGGGTGGAGAGAGCCCTGAGGTGGGGGCAGTTAGCCATGGGGTGAGGAGAGAAATGGCAGAGAGGGGATGGCCAAGGCTGGCAGTGCTCTCGGTAGTGCTGGAGGGGGCTCTGGGGCAAGAGAGGTGCTAGGAGGAGTGTGGGGCAGCAGGGTCCATCACCGTGGTGTCAGGCCCCCAGGCTGTCCCCCTGCCCAGCCCTGCCCACCCCCTGGTGGGACAGGGGCAGGTAGGGGCAAGCTCCAGGTGGAGAGGAAATGTGGGAACATATCCAGGGTGAGACAAGGGGGACATTGTGCACAGGCCAGAGGGGCATGAGCGCTGTCTCCAAAGGGATGATGTGAGGGTGATGCTGCCCCAGATAATCTTCACACCAATGCTGCCCTCACTGGGGATGTGGCAGCTGTGCCTGGACAGTGCAGTGGGGCTGTGCTGTTGGACCAGTCCTGAGGTGGCACATGGAACCGTTTTGGGGGAGCACAGTGGGGTCCCTTTGCCCCTCTGCCTGTCCCTGTGCCAGCCCTGCCTCTGTCCACAGGCTCCAGCAGAGCCCAGGAGCCCTTCCCCGAGGCTGTGTACGAGGAGATCGGGTACAGCCCAGCGTGGGAGAAACGGGCCAAGTTTGATCGCTCAGGTGGGTGTGGGTCTTCCCTGGAGGCACATCCGCAGGACCCTTTCCTCTGGCCCCAACCGAGAGCTGACCCCTGAAGACCCCCAGCCTGTGGTCCCTGTGGCGCTGGGGCTGTGGGAGCTGTGGGGAGAGCATCCAGGTCCTGATCCCAGGAGAGAAGCTTTCTCCCAGTCAGCTTTGACTGTCCCAGCTGGACAGCCCCTCTCTTCCTGCCCCTGCACCCCATGAGACACCCGAGGAGCGAGGGAAGGGGCTGTCCTGGGCCAGCTCTGGAAGCTCCTTTGAGACAGGGTTTGTCCCGGGGGAGCAGGGTGAATTCCCAGACCTCCTCCCCACATAGCCCCAGCTCTGTGGGTCCCCCTTCCCCAGCAGCGCTGACCGTGAACCACGTCAGTGGGGCTTGCTCCATAACACCCGCTGTGCATCTCTCCAGGCTCCTATTCAGAGGAGTCCCTGACCCAGCTGCAGCCCCACCCTGGGGTCAGTGAGGAGGAGAAAGGTCTGGGATCAGCACCAGGTAACGGAGGCAGGAAGGGGTTGATCTCCCTGCAGACATGGGGTGGACAGAGGTGTCCCTGAGTGTCACCATCGGAGAAGGGGAGACATGGGCATCTCTTGTGGTTCTGCCAAGCCCAGTGTCTGCGCTCTGTGTCCCTGCACATCCTCCCATCCTCTGCTCTGCAGGACGGATCTTCTCACTGTCACCAACTCCCCTCTCCTTTCAGACGTCCTTGTCCTGCCCGGAGGTGACCCAGCAGATGGCTACGATGATGCCAGGGAGGTTCCTGATGCGGGGGAGGATGCTGTGCCTGGGCAGGGAGAGTGGGAAATGCCCAGGATGCCAGAGGAGGGAGCAGGGCCCAGGGCTGCACCTGGAGGTGAGAGGGAAAGAGAGCGCTGCCTGTTCCTAGGGTGCCATCCCTGGTGCCCCTCAAGTCACTACCCTACTGACACCCAAACCTGCAGGGAAGAGGAAACCTGGCATGGGAGTTTTCCTTGAAAGGCCCGGGGGTGGGAGAAGGAGCTGAATGTGGTGAGGAGCAGGGAGGGTGGTGGTGTACAGACCCCATGGGTGAACTGAAACGTCCGACCTTGCTGCTTGCAGGGGGCAGCCTGCGCTCCTGGAGAAGTGCCGACGTCCCTGGAGCTGAAGGAGACACCTTGTCCCTGTCCCCGGGGAGCATGGGCTATGATGATGCTGAAGAGGTGCCTGTGGCACTTCCCTGTGAGGACGCAAAGGCTGTGACACCCGAGCTTGGTGCACAGCAGTCCCTGAGCCCCAGGCCAGGAGAGCCCATCCCTGCTGCACAGCTGGGTGCAGCCGGGAGGGAGGAGAGGTCTGTGCAGCTGGGAGAGCCGCGAGCACCAGGGGACTGTCTCCCTTGAGCCATGGGCAGCAGAAACTGCTGGGAGTTTCCTCCGTTTTTATTCCCATTTTTATGCTGTGCATTCTTATATTTGCTTATTAAAAGCCTCTGGGGGCTTTGACCCAGAGCTGATGCTTCCCTACCAGGTGTCAGGGCATCTCCCTGAGGCTGGTCAGGGGGAGCAGAGAACAGAGACACCATGGCAAGGAAGGGACACGTCTCAGGGACAGCAGGCTCAGGGTCAGCCTGTGGGGCTGCGTGAGGCCATGGTCCCTGGGGAATAATCTTGGTGAGAGAGACATCCATCCTGCTGCCCACAGGCAGTTTCTAATCAAAGTGACTCTCTGATAGGTCCCATGATGCACCCCAGTGGGAGCACCCATTTCTTCCCCCAAGGGTTCCAGCTGCTCTTTCCCAGGCCCTGCCTGGGCCACACTGATCCCACCATGCAGAGGCCACGACAGAGCTGCCATGTCAGGGTGAGCCCTGGGCTTTTGTCTCACAGAAGCGAGCACTAAGGTGACCGCAGGTCCCTGAAAACCCCAGCCAGCCCCAGGTGGGATCATGGCCCGCGGATTACTTCCCACAATGCTTGGGAGGCAGCTCTGCTCCCCACTGCCGTGGGACAGGGTGCAGAGCCACCTCCTGGGAAACACGTGGCTGGGATTCTCTCTCCTCATGCTCTGCCAGGACCCCAGTCTCCATGGGCTGTTCCTCCTGCCTTGCAGACCCAGAGCAGCCCTGGGAAACCCTCCTCCTGCTCCCCTGCAGCTCCCACCCCTGCCCCCCTGCTGCCTTGCCAGGTATGTCAGTTTGGGTTGTGTGCGGGGCAGTACTTGTGGGCAGGTACGTGAGGGCTGGGAGCACCGAGGATGAGGGCACCGTTCCCTCAGCGCTGTTAGAGGGCCAGGGGGTTGGAGAAAGCTTCCCCACAAGACGCGTGCGGCAGCCAAAAGCGTGTCCAGCCCCTGGCCTGGAGAAGGACCCATCTGGGAGGATGCTCATGTGGGCACATTTCCATGGCAGTGGAGATTTTGTGTCCCTCCACTAAAACAGGTGCTGCTGGGAGCTGAGCCAGGGTCCCGGTCCCTCTCCCTCAGCTGGGGTTTCACCTGCCCCAGCACCCACGGCACAGAAACTTGTGCAGAAGCCAGGCTGGGAGAAGAGTTTGGCACCTGGGCAGGACCTGGCGCCCAAACTGCCCAACTGCCCTCCCTGTTCCCGCTGGTGGGTCTCCGCACTCCACCGGCTCTTCACCAATGGGCTTCTCTGCTGCAGGCTGGAAGGTGTGTTGGGTGTCTGTGGCAGGATTGCCTGTGGGGAGTAGCTGCAGCTCCATAGTGCTGCAAACAGCAGGATCTGGCCCTGGAGCAGAAGTGGAGAGGAGGCAGACGTTGCCAACATCTTCTGCTATAGCAGTGTTGCCCCATTCCCTGCTGGGAGCTCCTCCACCCCTGGCTGACCCTGGGGGCACCTGGGGGGAGCCGAGGTTCACACATCCCTCTGCCCCACACCTGAGAGCCTTCCTGCTGGCAGCCCCCATGGGAGAGCAGTGTTCCCAGGGCAAGACCCCCACAATGATGCGTGACATCCATGGGCATTGCAAACACAGCCTGGACAACTCCCACTGGGATAAGCTCCAGCCCTGCATCTCAGAGAAATAAGGTATAAAGGTGAAGTAAAGAAGAGGGGAGTGTTATCTTCTGAACACGGGATGGTGGGGGCCTCTGGACAGTATGGACACTGATCTGCACACTCCAGGTGCCCCAAGTGGGAACTGGGGAGAAGAGCCCAGTGCCTGTCCGGTGTGACTGCCCCACCAGCTCTGCCCTCCCACAGGTGTAATATTTTTCCCATAATCTGGCACCTGGTAGAGGTTTGCCTCTTTCTCCTTGAGGAAATAAGCCCCAGGCGTGGGTGTGCTTGAGGGGGCAGCACCCCTGAGCAGAAAGAACCTGTTTCATGCATTTTGGGACCTAACAGGATGGCCCTCCCAGATGGGTCCCTTCTCTGCATCAAAGCAGGATTGCCACTGTGCCCCAGATCTGTGTCTGCTCCTGCAGCTCCTGAGATCTACCTGAGGGGGGTCGCAGTGAGACCCCAGCCCTCAGCACCGCTGCCCCACACTGGGCAGAGCTCAGATGTGGAAAGCCCATGGGAGAGCAGCCTTATTTCTCTGAGTTTGGGCTCCCTGTTCCCAAGGAGGAGCAGTGCAACAGGGCGAGGTGCCCCCAGGCTCTGATGACATCCCAGGGTGTGGTGGGGGCACACAGGGGCAGAAATCCCATAACCCCTCCTCTAGTCACTGGGCCTTGCCCTGCACCACTCCTCCCACCAGCATCCCAGGAGGTGAGGTGGACAGCAGGCTTCCATCTCCCTGGGGCTGCGGGTGTGGGTTGGGCTCAGGGACCTCCCCACTCCTCCAGTGCTGAGGCCTGTCCTGACAGCAAAGCAGTGCCCTGGGACAGCACTGGCTGGGGTCTCCGTGGCAGGGTGCCTGAGCACGGGCAGCTGTTAACTCCAAGGCTGAGAGCCTGACCACATGCAGGGGTGGTATCTTCGTGGTAGTAAACATGGGACAATTGTGCTGCTCAGCTGCAAGGAGTGCCTCTCCCTGGGACTGCGGAGACGATGGCCTCCCTGTGGGCAGTGTGCCCTGGTCTGGGAACTGAGGTTGAGGTGAAGGATGTGTGTGAGGAGGGGAGCAGTCTGTGCACCAGTGAGAATGACCATGAGGAGAGAGACAGTCTTTGCAGAGACCCCTGAGTGGAGAGATCCCGATCCCTGTGGAGCAGGGAAGGAGACCCAGCTGGAGAACACCCCAAAGACACACTGAGTGGAGAGTCCTGCCCAGCGGAAGGCTGGGGGCTTGTGGTGCAAGAGGAAGGCTCCTTCTAACCTGTAGATGTGCAGCTACAGCACACGGGCAGTGCTCTGGCAAGAGGGGAAGGAGCGAGGAGGGCCAGGGCAGGATGGACAAAGGCAGACGGGCTCTGCAAGACCCTAAGGGAGAAAAGCATTGCTGAAACCCATGGTTGAACCAGGGACCTTTAGATCTTCAGTCTAACGCTCTCCCAGCTGAGCTACTTCAGCCCTGACCCAGCAGCCCTTGACCCTGTGCCACCCGTGCCAGGCACAGCCTGACACACGTGAGGAGAGCTCCTTGGGGACGTTCCCAGGAAAAAGCTGTGCCCAGTTCAAGCAGAGTGGGCCTGGCCTCTCCCTGCCCCTGTGGCCAGGTGGGCTCCAGTTGCGGGGTGGGTGCCAGCTTACAGTGGGCGTGACAAGATATGTGTTGGGCCTTAAATACAAAGGTGATGGTTGCAAAGTCAAGTGAGCAGGCCAGGCACATGCAGCTGCAAAGGCTGAGGAAGAAAGAAGTGTGGGATTGGTGGCAGACACCTCTCACAGAGAAGTGAAGGGCCAGGGGAGGAAGAGCTCGTGTTGGTGCCATAGGCTTTTGCTTCATTCTTGCCTGAGCCAGAGCGTTTTGTTCAATGTTGGGAGACCATATGTAGGGGGAAAGGAGGCTTGGAAACCTCCAAGGGTCTGGGTTGCAGAGCCTCTCAAGATAACTCTTCCAGTGTGTAGTGACCTCATGGTTATGACCTCATGGTCCTCATCTCCTGCCTGAACGTTCTTCCACTTTTTCCCTTGCCTCTCCTTTTCCCACCATCCACCACATGAAGAGCCTGGCTCTATTTTCTTAGCTGCCTGACAGGTACTGAAATGCTCCTACAGGTTTCCCAAAGCCTTCTCGTCTCCATACTGGACAGTGTTCCCTCAGCCTTTCCTCAGGTGGGAAGCTCTCCAGCCCCCTGCACGTCTACACATGCCCGACTGTATTGGTGCCTCTTCACTGATCTTGCTCCAGTTGATCAATGTCCTTCCTGTACTGGGGGCAGGAGGCCCCAAACTCAGTGCAGTACTGGGCATGTGGTCTAGCAAGCACTGAATGGAAGGGGAGAATCCCTCCCCCTCATCTCCTGGCCATGCTCCTCTTCAGACAGCCAGGATGCTGTTGGCCTTCTGGGTTGCCAGCCGTCACCGCTGACTCATGTGCAGCTTGTTGTCCACCATGACCCCCAGGGCCTTTCTGCTGAGCTGCACCCCACCCGGGCTGTTGCCCAGGGTTAGGCCAGCCCAGGGAAGGACTTGGTTGAAGATGAGGGGTGTTGAGGGAAAGGATTAGGAGGTAGGTAGGGCTTAGATTTCTGGCATCTGGTGAGGGTTTCAGCTTCAGTGATCAGGGCAGGGCTAAGGATGAGAGCTCACCTTTCAGGGTTAGGTGTTAGGGTATAGGCAAAGGTTTAGGGGGAGCTGCGAAGTGCCAGGCCTGAGGGGCAAGGATGTGGCACTCGCGTGTATTTGTCCTCAGAGTGACCGGGGGAAAACCTCAGCTGCTGATGACCAAAGGCATCACCATTCAGATGGGCTGGGAATTAGCACTGAGCCCCTTGGCAGGGCACATCCAAGGGGGTGCACGACACAGGATGTCTCTGTCTCCTTTCTTTGTCACCCTGAAGTCACTTGCCTCTGTTCTTCTGCTCTAATCAGCCCCCAGAGAGGCTCACGTCAATCTCCTGAGGGAGCTTCCTCACCCAAACCCCTCAGCACGCCCCACTAAACCCAAAGACTCTTTATTCCTCCCATAGCTCTCCAGACTCAGTAACTTTCCCCTGGGAGCTTGTTAGAGTGCAGCAACGCTAATTAGTTTATTCTTGCATCTTAATTTCTGTCCAGTTTCAGGAGGGCTTTTAGAACAGGCTGTTTCGAGGATGGGTTTTGCTAAATATAATGATGTTAACAACCACATGATGTAACACAAGTTCATTTCTTTCTCAGTTACACCTCAGAAATGCTTTGAACATTGACAAATGATTTTTCAGTTGACTGTAAATGTTGCCCACAACACCCCAACTTCATTTGCTAGAGGTGGGCATGGGCTAAGGAGGCACAGGAGATAGGCAGGGAGATCACTAGAGGCATGAGGTCGTAACAAGGCTCTGGGAAGAATTTGGCCAAGAAGGTGGAAAAGTTGATTTAAACTGCCAAACTCTCTCTTTAGCCAACTTGCTAATTGTGCGTATATTTATAATTTCCTATCTATTTGTCTAGCTATTTCTTTTATGGTCATCGCTTGAGGAAGGTAGACCTTAGTGGAGGCTTGGACTTGGCATACAGTTGAGGAGTTTATTGTTGATTTTTTTAAAATTTTGTATCATGTTTTACTTCTCTTTCTTCAAGTAATAAGATTCCTGTGACTATTCACAGTCAAGTCTCAGGGTAAATCAGGTGGGAATTGGTGCAAAGGAGCTGTAACATTCAGCTGTGAACATCAGTGAGGAAGCTGATGTAGAAGAATGCAAGTCCCAGGCAGCCCCTGAGGGAAATGGTGGGGCTGGGGAGGTGGGGAGGAAAGTTGCCCATACAGTGGGGGACCATGAGGAGACCGCTGTTGCTACATTTCCTGTCCTCCTTAGAAGACCCTCTGAATTGGAGAAAGCTTCTATCACTTCTGTAAAATTAAAAAAGGATTAAAAACCCCTTCAAAATGAAAAAAAAAAAAAAATGTACGAAGTTGTCATTAAAATCTTCCACTTTAAGTAGACTCCTGAAGCCTCTCCAATTAGCTGTGAAGCCTGGAAGTCCTGAAATAATTGATGGAAGAGATGTGGCTCCTTTGGGTTTTCTGCACTTTAATGAGACCCGGGGTGTATTTGGTGCTTGAACCTCAGATACTGAGAGGAGCTGAACCAACCTCTGAAGGGGTTACAGTCAGAAGCAAAAGCCAAAGTGTCTTGGAGTGTTAATTGGCCCCTCTGAGGCCCATTACAGACCAGGTGTCCCATGGATTAGTTAGAGAAGAAAATTGGAGGCTGTGAGTACAGGTAGGCAAAGGCACTGTGCAAGGGGAGCTGATGCTGAGTAAAACTTGATATATTTTATCATGCAAGAGGTCAGCCCCAAGAAGGGGGATCCTGTCCCTCACACTGGCTCAGGGCTCTTCCTGGGGCACTGTGGGGTGGGGTGGGCAATGCTGAGTGGAGGACAGTGGTACCACAGCTCCCAGCCTCCCTGGGGGGCTGCAAGGAAGCCACGAGGCCCCTGTTCCATGCGATTATCATGTCTCCTTTCAGGCCTTGGTAGCAGAGACAACTGCCATAGCCAAGGGGACGAGACCCCCAGGCTGTGGACACCCAACCTATGGCATCTCCCTGCCTTCCTGAGATCTCTCCTTCCTCCCTGCCTGTTCCTTGGAACACAAAGCATTGCACTGATCCAGACTCTGGCTGACCTCTGGCACCACAGCACTACCTTCAAGGGACATTTCTTTCTCCTCCTGTCCAGTCTCAACCTCCCAAGCTGCACTTTGTGATGCTTTTCCTTTCTCAGGTGGTTTCCCACTACAAAGAAAAGGTCCAAAATCTCTGAAAACACCCAAAACTCCTAATTTCAAGCTACTCTTTTACTCCTGCACGACCTTCCACACCATCAGGACAAGGAAGCCCAGGTCCCTCAGCTACTCCACACACTTCATGTGCTTCATGCCCTCTAAACCCACCTTTGCAGACATCCTCTGGGCACTCTCCCATTCCTTCCTGCTCCTCAGAATGGAAAGCCCCAAGAATGTTACAGGTGTGGCCACACCAGTGCTGAGTCGAGGGGGATGATAACTCCCCGTGTCTCGATGGTCATGCTACAATGCAGCTCCGTATGCAGGAGCTGGCTCTATTCATGGTGAGCTTTACCAGCAGCACATATGGCATCACTCACAGTGCCCAGGGCCTTCTCCTCAGACTCACTCCTCTGCTGGTCCAGTCCCACTTTGCCCCTTCTCCTTGTACAACTTGAGGTTTGCTGGCCAAAGCCCCAAGTATCTCAAGGTCCCTGTGCACTGAAGCTCCAGCACATCAGCATTTAAGGCATGTGTGCAGATGGTTCCTCTGAGAAGACAATAGCTTGAGTGGATGTATGGCAGTGGGTAAGAAAAAGAAATGCTCATTTAATGGAAGTGATGACGAAGGTGGAAAGCACCACTGTAACGATGAGGTAGCTCATCCTCAGTCACAATGAACTTCACAGGAAGACAATGAGCAGTGAGGTTGACCTAAATCTATGTGCCTCAGAAGGTCAGTACCACACCTTATTGGGCAACAATAAGGTCAATTTCAGGGATAGGAGTGACAAAAAGCATTTGCTGCTTTCCAAAACTTGCAGCAAACTCCTGCCAGCAGGCAGTGAGGCACAGATGCAGAAGCCACCCTGACAAGAATGTTGTGCACGCTGAAAATTCTTTTTGGTTGAAGGCAGTGGTGATGAGGGCTGAGCAGTTTGTCACAACAGGCAGAGCACAGCCTGACATTTCCGATCCTAGTTCATGTGACTGCAAAGAACAAGAGGAAGGAATTTGTTGCTTGCAAACAGCCTGGATATGAGCATGAGCCATGGCCTTTGGTCACAGAGGACAAATGATCCAACCAGCTGGTGTGCATGTCAGATGCAGAGGGCAGTGGGGCCCATAAGAACTTGCCTATTTGACAAAAAGGGTTACAAGGAGCCAGGCTTACTAAGAAAGGCAATCTGCAAAGTCCTGATTTCAGCTGGGACAGAGTTAATTTTCTTCCTAGCAGCTGGTACAGTGCTGTGCTTTGGGTTTAGGATGAGAACAATGTTGAGAACAGACGGATGTTTTAGTTGTTGTTGAGCAGGGCTTATCCTAAGTCGAGGATTGTTCAGTTTCCCATGCTGCCAGTGAGGGGGGGCACAAGAATCTGAGAGGGAGCATGTCCAGGACATCTGACCCAAACTAGCCAGAGTGCTATTTGATACCACAGGACATCAGGACCTGTGTATAAAGAGGGAGGAAGGCAGTGGGTTGGCCGGGAGATGTGGATCACTGCTTGGGGGGACCAGCTGGGCATGGATCAGTGGGTACAGAGCAATTGCACTGGGCACCCCTTGTCTTCTTCTTTGGTTTTATTCCTCTCTCTTTTTGTTATCTTCCTTTTCATTACAATTATTGCAATTATTTCTATTATTATCATTAATATTATTATTATTACTACATCTTGTTTCAATTATTAAATTCTTCTTATCTCAAACTATGAGGGTTTTTTGTTGTTTTTTTTTTTTTTTTCTGATTCTCCTCCACATCCCACCAGGGGAGATGTGGGGACAGTGAGTGAGTGGCTGCATGGTGCTTAGCTGTCAGCTGGGGGCAAACCACAATATTCCTTTTTGGTGCCCCAAATGTCATCTGATGGTGTGACCACAGCCCTGAGCAGTACAGCTGGGAGTGGCAGTTGGTCCTGACACCAGTCACCACCATGCAGTACAGGACCTGCAGCAGGTGAGTTTGGGGTCTGGATGGTGCCATTTGTTGTCCTGAGACAATGTGAAGACTCTGGTTAAGTCCTATTAAAGAGTAGCCCAAGCACCCCTCAGGTCGTTCTGGATATCCAGAGAAGTGGGGGGTGGGAGCAATGGGCAGGCCTGAAGCCTGTCTTCAAATCTTAGAGGTGTTTCTTTCCCAAGGTGGAGATGGTGTGGGTACAAGGAGAGTGGCCTGATCCTCCCGTGCCAGGCAGAGCATCCAGCCAGGGGTGCAGACGTCTGGAGGAGGCTCAGACCAGAGGTGTCTATAGGAGATGCTCCTGCCAGCACTGAATTTGGGAGATGCTTTGGCAGGACTTCCTAAGGGCTGATACAAAGGAGACAATTCCTGGTGGCGAAAGGCCAGTGCAACCCTTCGTGCCCACCTTCCCTCTCCCCTACAGCCACTGTTCTGGAGGCTGTTGGTCACCTGTGAGTGGCTCTCAGCCAGGCAAGAAGAGCTGCCCGGAGGAGCAGGAAGCCACGTGGAGCAGAAGTTGCCAAAGGCCAGAAGGGCGATGAAGCTGCCCTTGGGTTGGCAGCAGGTGGAGCAGGACCCAGCAACGGCTGGTGGCTAAAAGAAGCATGTCCCCAGAGAAGACTGGTGGCATCCAGAACCTGGGCTGGTGCCCAGCAGATGTTGTAGCCCCACCTCTCAGTGAGATGAAGGAGCTGATGCAGGGGGAAGCACCGCACTTCCCCAAATCCTGCCTCAGCACTGAAAAGGGGACAGTCAAACCCTGTCACTTCTCTGTTCCTCCAGAAATGGGTGCAGCAAGATGAGAGGCTTGATGTGGCCTGTCGTGTCATTCTGGAGCAAATATTTGAGACAGAGCACCAGGAAATTGTAACCATGGGCACGTGAGCTTTTCTACTGAGGGTTGGTGTCACATGGTTGCAGTGACCAGGAGATGGTGGGGTTTAAACTCCCAAGAGAGGTGTGCAGGACAAACCCAGAATCAGAGCCTTGGAGTACAAGGGAGAAATTTTTGGCTTGTTCAGGAAGTTCCTGGGCTGGATTTCTTGGGAAACTGCCCTGTAGAACAAAGGGGCCTTGGACAACTGTTTCATCTTCAAGGACGACCCTGTTGAAATGCAAAAACTATGTGGGCTTTTTATGGATGAAGTTGATCAACCATGGCAGGAGGCCAGCACACTTTCTTTGCAGCCTTGCCACTGCAGTTGCCTGTGCCTGAGCCTGCCCACTTGCTTTCGCTGCAGCCACATTTTCACTGGAATTCCATGGAAATCCCAGAGCTCCTACTCTCAATCTGGCATCCACCCCAAGCCCATACAGCCTGGCCAACCACCGAGGCACCAGCCACCCTGTGCCCCTGTGTGCAGCCCAGGGCATGGCTCACACCCCCCCTTTCCTTGTTGGTGCCCCTCCTCCCAGCACCTCTGTGCTGTCCCCAGATGCCAACCTCTTGCCACCAGCCTGTCTGTGGGATGGGGTGGAATTGCACAGAGGAATGAAGGGGATCAGGCTGCCCTGGGGGAGCACAGAGACCTTGTCTGTACATGCAGGGATGGAGCTAGGAAAGGCAGAGCTCAACTGGTGCTCAAACTGGCAAGGGATGCAGAAGGTAGCAAAAGGGGCTTCGGTAACGGTGTTGGCAGCCACAGCAAGGCTAAAAAAAAAAAAAAGAAAAGCGGGCCCAAAACTCAGTGAGGGAGTGGGCCTAGTGACCAAGAACATGTGGAGAGACTTTCAGCAAGCTGGTTGGCCATACATGATTCTGTGGGTCCTCTATGGGGTGAGTTTCAGCCAAGGGTGCTGAGGGTGCTGGCCAAAGTAATTTGTGGCTTCTTTTGTCACCCTGGAAAGGCCATGGCAGTCAGGGAGGTTCCTGATGTCTGGGAAAAGGCAAACATGCCACCCGTCTTCATGAAGAGCAAAAAGGAAGATGAGGGAGCTACAGGCTGCTCAGCCTCACGTGGAGCAAATCCTCCTGGAAGCCATTTCCAAGCACCTGAAGGACAAGAAGGGGATTTGGAACTTCCAGTAAAAACTGAATAAAGGCAAATTCTGCCTGACCAACGTGAATACCGTTTACAATGAGATGATGGGCCCTTTGGATGAGGAGAGAGGTGGATGCAGCAGCCCTCAGTGAAAAGGGCTGCCTGGGACCCACACAAAGTTGAAGACAAATGCCAGTGTTCATCCTGCCACTGTGCTGGGACAACTCCAGACAAGAGGCCAGGCTGGGGACAGCAGATCTGCAGAAAAGGACCTGGGAGTCTGGGTGCAGAAGTGGGACAGGAAGCAGCAGTGTGCCCTTGGGAAGAGGCAGGCCAACCTCATCCCAGGCAGGATTAACAAAATCACAGCCAGCAGCTTAAGAGAATTGACTCTTCTTCTCTATTCATGGGCCCCAGTAAGGTTGCTGTGTCCAGTGTGGGTCTCCCCAGCACAAGAAAGACCTTGACAGGCTGTGAACAGTCCTGCAGAGGCTGGAAAGATGGTTGGGGCCTGGAGCACATTGTGTACTAGGAGAGGCTATGTGGGCTGTTTGGTTTTGAGGGTTGGGTTTTTTGGAGAAATCCCTCAGAGCCAAAGCGGAGCAAGGGCTCAGGGGAGATGGTGGGACCTTGGTCAATAGAGATGTTCCAAACTCATGGAGACAAGGCCTGGTGCACTTGATCTAGCACAAGTTGTCTGAGTATGGGCTTGGAGATCAACTTAGGCAGGAGCTATGGCACATCAGGTCTGAGGGTCAGTATGAAGCTGTTTTCTTCTTTGGTCATAATGGTGGTGGAGTTGGGTATCAGAGTTGTGCCTGTATGCACCCCCACTGCACTGAAGGCATTAGAGCCCAATAAATTTTTCCTTTTAAAAGATTTTCCTTCTACCTGTGAGTGCTTGTGCAACCCTCACAGCTTCCATCCAGCAGAAATCACTTCAGGCTGTCATGGTTCCCCTTTGTACCAATAAGAATCCTGGTGTGAGGACATCTTGAAGGGCTCACCCATGCCCCCAGCACAGTGTGAGCTCTTCTGCAGGAGTCATTCCTAGGCTGGCACTCATGCCATGGGCTGAGGACTATCACAGCCCATCTCCAAGGCCAAGCCTTGCCAGGACCGTGCAGGCAGGCCAAGGCGACCAGCTCCAAGCAGAGACACACCCTGTGGGTGCCCACACAGCTCACAGAAGGGCACCCACAGAAACCTCATTGCCCAGCACAGAGGGGCTGTGGCAGTGCCGATGGGTGGCAGTGGGCAGAGCAGGGAGGACCTCCTCAGCTGGGCTGGCCAAGTCCTGCTGCCCCACATGGCCCCACAGCCCCATGGTGCAGGCACTGTGTGGACCAGGGTGGTTGTTCAGGGTGGGGAAATGTCTGCCCAGCACAGACCCCATGGCAGCCGCCCATGGTTCTTCCTCCAGCAGTGGCAGCCTCTCACCACCACTCGACCCTTGGTGAGACCCACGTAGGGTTTTGCAGTCAGCCATGTGTAAGAAACTAAAAGAATTGTTGCCTCAAACAGTCATAAACACAGAAAAATTTGACAGGCTTTGACCATTGTGATCAGTCTAAGGAACGCCACCCAAGGAAACACGGAGTGTATCGAAGGGTGCACGGCTCCACTCCCTCATGGTTGTATTGCCAAATTCCTTAGATAAACCTCAATGAAAGGAAACAAACTGAGTGAAACGATATGTTCAGGTTAAAGGAGTGATAAGAGAGAGAAAGAACCAGCACCAGAAGGACCTAAGCAAAAACTGAGGAAAAAATCAATGGTGTTGGGGTGAGAACAACCACTGACTCAATTGACAAGGGGGTAGGGGCACCCGATCCCCCTTCCACGCACACACAGAACCCACATTCCACCTTTTCCTCATCTCTCATGGAAATGAGTTGGAGGAGAACCTGCCTCTCCTTGTCTAGTATGAATATCAGCAGAGAAAATGAACTTAAAAGGCAACAGGAAACTTTGCTGGGGGTGCACCTACCACTCAAGATTACCGGACCTGAGACAATGCTGGAACTTGGGGTGGTGATCCACAAACTTCGACTCTCTTTCTCTCTCTCCCTTTTCCTTTTCTTCCTTTCTTTTCTTTCTTACAGGTTTATTAATAAGAGGCCACATTGCTTGCTATCCTTTTCCAAGTTTAAGTTGTTTCTACTGCAAGTAAAACATTTTAACCAGTCATTTGGTGTCATTTCACTTTAATTTAACCCAAGGGGACCACAGAACCTTTATGATTCCCTGCATTCCCAGTCTGGCTCATAACAACCTTGGAAAGGCTCATTGCCAGTATGATATTCATTTTTACCTGGCCTCTGCCTTCAAATGCACGCTATGAGAGAAGCACACCTGTGGAGCACCTCATCTGCACAGTCAGAAGGGGTTCTGTAAGCACCAGCAATGTTGCCCTCGGGAAGAAGGCATTTCTCAACTGCCAGAAGGCACAGAGCACATTTAGGCAATATTAATACACTCAGAAACACACACCTCCGTGGTTCACCTCGATGAACTTCCTTCACCATTCTTTTAAGCAATGAACACAGAGAAATGTTCTTCCTCCTAGGGGTCCTACTAGGAGAGAGTGGAAAAGAAGGACCTTGGCCCTCCATGGTGTTGGAGAAGAGCAGAATGCACCTCATTCAAAAGAGGGAAGCAGCAATATGTTTTATTGAGGTAAAGTACTAAATAGACAGAGTTCCATAAGTGCGATGGAACTGAACAAAGTTTTGACAGGGGCTTGATAAGGTTCAGTAAGATTGATGGTGATGTTCACCCTACTAATTACTGCATGGAGGAAAACCACAAAGGAAAATAGAGTTAGAATTGAGTTAGAATGTTTCACATAGAGACCAGAGATGCAAGGAGAGAGGAGGACACTGCCACTGTGTCACACTCCAAGGGGCCCCCATAACAAATCCTGTCACGTGTAAAGAGGGGTCCAGCCCAGTGAGCCAGACTGGGAGGCCCCCAGATCCCAGACCGGCCATGCAGGGTTACTGGGGCCAAGTCTGGGCTTTGAACTGTGCAGGAAGACACAGTCCATGTGGGCTACGAAAATGGAAAACCAGGGCAAAATGCCAACTTGGGAAGGCCATGTGCGTCGGAACAAAGAGGAAAAGACCTAAAGGGGATCCCCAGGAAGAACCACCTGAAGGAGGAGAAACAGACAATGGGCCTGTGAAATGCAAACTGCTTTTTGAGGTGTGACACCAAAAATTCGGGGGGGGGACACGACACATCCAATTCCCCATGCTTGTGAGGGATCTCACAGCTACCTGTAAAACCATTGTGGCGGGCAGGTCAGTGCTACATGTTTTGCCTTGTCCTTCGGGTGACGACCTGATCAAAAAGCTCTGTCTGACTGAGCCAGGGGAGAGGTCAGGAGTGGGCTGGGACTTGGGCACTCACCCCACAGCTCCAACCCTTCTGAAGGGCACAGCACCCCCAGGGAGCATCCCAGAGAGGGACAGCAGCCTCCTCAGTGTTCCCACTATTTGAGCTGGTCCAAAGGGCGTAAGGAAACAGAGGCCAGGCACTCTCTGTCTGTCCTGCATTTATGCTGCAAGTAACCCTCAGCCGTGGCTGCCTTTCTTCCCCTTCTGCCTCCCCACCAGACCTGCTGCCCAGGACAGCAGGAGACCCCCTGCCCTGGGGCTCCTCAGGCAGCTTCCACATTTCTCCAGTCTCCTTTCCCCGTGCCTGCTGCATTTTCACTGGCTCCCACCAAAATGCAGGGTCATGGCTTATGGGTGTCTGGATTT
This sequence comes from Tyto alba, assembly GCF_018691265.1. NCBI lineage: Eukaryota > Metazoa > Chordata > Aves > Strigiformes > Tytonidae > Tyto > Tyto alba. Next base: position 7,348,743 of record NW_024881277.1, on the reverse strand, counting down.
AGTGCTTTACTCTGGGTGATCCTCACCTTTGAGGGGTGTCTCATCTCCTGATTGTCCATTCACTGCCCACCCCAGGGCACACAGAGAGTTTCCATTCTTTCCTGACCCCTCCAGACTCCTTTCCACAGGGAACACTACATGCCATCAGCCCTGCTATACATGTGTCTACCTAAGAGGTAATGGAGAGCTCCTGCAGCATGTACACAACCCCTGGAAACCAGGAATAGTCTTTGAAAGCACCACCTGGTGTCCAATAGATCACACAGTTGCCACAAATTTATCACCCCAAAGCAGGAAGTAAATATTGAGAAAAGACATTTTTAAAAGTCCAATTCCTTGGGTTTATTCGTGGCAGCAGCTTAGTTAGGACAGCCCAGCCTTCAGGCACTGCATGCAGGAGACCCTTTTATTGCTGAGATGCTCTCAGGGAGGCCGGATCTGGTAGAGTGTTCAAGGCATTTGTGAAAGGGTCAGACACAACAGATGAAGCCTCTAGAGAAGTGGAATGAAGCCAAGCAGTTACCTCTTATGACAAGTATAACAAGGGAAAAATAAATCAGAAGTCTGACCTAATCCAAGTTGCAAGTAATCTGCAGAATAGGTGAGGCAGGTTACTGCTGGTGGAACAAGGTGCGTTGGATCAATTCCTTCACCGCATCCTTGAGCTCCCTGTTCTTCATGCTGTATATAAAGGAGTTCAAAACTGGAGGTACCACTGAGTACAGAACAGCCACCACCAGATCCAGAGATGGGGAAGAGATGGCGGGGGGCTTCAGGTAGGCAAAAAATGAAGTGCTGATGAACAGACCGACCACGGCCAGGTGAGGGAGGCATGTGGAGAAGGCTTTGTGCCGTCCCTGCTCAGAGGAGATCCTCAGCACGTCCCTGAAGATCTGCACATAGGACAGCACAATGAAAACAAAACAAGCAAAGGATAAAAATGCAGTAAACACAAGGAGTCCAACTTCCCTGAGATAGCTGGAGTCAGAGCAGGAGAGCTTGAGGATCTGGGGGATTTCACAGAAGAACTGGTCCACCACATTTCCATGGCAGAGTGGTAGGGAAAATGTGTTGGCAGTGTGCAGCAGAGCATTGAGGAATCCACTGCCCCAGGCAGCTGCTGCCATGTGGACACAAGCTCTGCTGCCCAGGAGGGTCCCGTAGTGCAGGGGTTGGCAGATGGCAACGTAGCGGTCATAGGCCATGATGGTGAGAAGGGAATATTCTGCTCCAAAGAAAAATACAAAGAGAAAGACCTGGGCAGCACATGCCAAGAAGGAGATGACCCTGGTATGCTGGAGCAAATTGGCCATGAAATTGGGGACAGTGGTGGAGATGGAGCCCAGGTCGAGGAGGGAGAGGTTGAGGAGGAAGAAGTACATGGGGGTGTGGAGGTGGTGGTCGCAGGCGATGGCGTGATGATGAGGCCGTTGCCCAGGAGGGCAGCCAGGTAGATGCCCAGGAAGAGCCAGAAGTGCAGGAGCTGCAGATCCCGTCTGTCTGCAAATGCCAGGAGGAGGAACTGGGTGATGGAGCTGCTGTTGGACATGGTCTCCCTATGAACCTGGGTGCCTGTACTAGAGGGAAAAGACAGTAATGAGTGAGGACAGACTTCTCTGTGAAAAACCAAAGAAATCCCTGAAATAGTCATGCCCCTTAGACACACTACCCCTCACTTTTTCCTGCTTCTTATGACTTACTGGTTTGGGCTGGCTGGGGCTGCTGTGAAGAGCAGGGCCTGTGGGCTCCCAGATGTTTTGGACATGCTCTAGGCCAGGCTCTGCCTGGGAGCAGGGGGCACGTAGGGGCCAGGTCTCACAGACTTTCTCAGGTGAATTCCCTCTGAACATTAAAGGGCTTGACAAAATCTACAGCCCCAATTCCAAGGAAACTTGACTGCATCAAGGAGTTTCAGGCTTTTGTTTCTGTTTTTTCTTTCAGAAAGCTCTTCCCTACCACCCCCCACCCCCACCCCAGCCCCATCTCCTCTGGGGCCTCTTCTGTGAAATCAGAAATGCTCAGCATCTCTGTTGTGCTCAGTCTGAGCAGCCACAAGTCCTGGGAGGAAAAAGGATTTGCTGGGGCTTAGCACAGGGGCAGGCGAGCTGGTCTGTCCGTTTGTCTTGTTCCCGAGTGCCCTGTGTCTGCCCCTTGAAATGGAGGGGGATTGATCTCTTGCGGTACCTGGAGAAGCAATCAGACCCCGCTGAGAGCAGAGGGATCCACTGCAGATCACTAAATATTTCACTCTGTCTCCCAGTACTTTAGCAAAGTCTTACCACCCCACTCCTTGCCAAAGACACAGAGTTCATTTTTCCAACAAATTAACATTTTCCTTCTTGTAGCATCTCAGGGATTCTCCAATGCGTTTTACACACAAATGCTGGGGGAGAGATTTCCAGTCTGCAGAGCGGCTCCCAGCTTGGGAGGACACCCCAAGGAGTCACCAAGTGTCCTCATGGTGGCATCTCCTGAAGTCAGCTCAGTCCCCACCCGCATGGGCTGCACAGCACAGAGCCCCACAGCTTCAAGGAGAGCTGGGACACCGGGTTCCCATGGACACGTCTGCGTGGGAGGACCCACGAGATGCACCGTAATGGCCCAGCTGGGAGAGGCCAGCAGAGAGACAGCCAGGCAATTGGGACAGCCTTCCCCTGTCCCAGCTCTGCCCGCCACCTCCCAGCCGGTGACACCGCAGGGCAGTCACCCTCAGCCCCTGTGCTGCACGGGCACGGGGCAGGAGAGATGCCCTTCACCTCTTCTTGGCGCTCAGGGGGGAGAGGAGGCTGCTGGTGGCCTGGACTCCATGGCTGTGAGGGCAGAGGCTCTGCTGGGTGGGAGAGAGAAGGGGAGAAATGTCAGTGTCACAGAAATCGGGAATGAAAAGTCCTTAATGCTGGGTTTAGCATTAACGAGCAGGCATTACTTTATGTGGCTGGGGACATGAGGGAATCATTCCACCTGACATGTCCACCGTACATTAAAGTAGCCAAAGCTTATATCACTCTCTTACATACATATTCATCAAAATTCCTAAAACTCATTATCATATATACATAGTTATTAGGCATGCAGTTTAGGTCCCCGAGGGGCTTCCATGGGGGTCATTGGTGGTCTCTAGCAGTCTCTGGTGGTGTTTGGAGAGGAGCCCTTCTTGAACATTTCCTACATATTAGAATTGGACTTCATTGGTTTATGTATGCACTTCTTATCTCCAAACTAGATTCAGCTAGTTCATTCTTTTTCAGAGCACCTTAATCTCCAAGGACAAGGGCTTCTCATTAGGAGTCTCCCAATTTACACACAGAGCCTCTCCATTTAGGCATTCCCCACGAGGTGTTTATCACAGTTGCCTAGCTGAAGGACTTCAGTGCAACAGACAACGTGTTACAGGTGTTTGACTGATTGCTTAAGTTCTTATGCTACCCTAAACAATTGGGGTTTTTTTCACCCATTTTCAAACATCAGGGCAAGGGACCTGCACTGCAGGGCATGGCAGGAGGTGCTAGTAGATCCCCTGAAACGGGATTTCTGATAAAAATCTCACTCCCTGCCCACGTCTCTGCTGCCTGGAGCTGTGCCTGCTGGCAGCCTGGTTTCTTGGTTCCCATCTCCTGCACGCACAGACCCCATCCCAGCTGCTGCGTGCTCAGCTCTGCCCTGCCCTGCAGACACCTAATGGGGCAGGGCACTGCCCAGGACCTTCTCTCTGCTTCAAAATTCAGGTAGGAATGGCAGAGAAAAACCTGCCAAGCCTGCTGCTGGTGATGCTGGTGATCTGTAAGCTGTGGGAGATTGCTCTGATGCTCCCAGACTCATTCACCTCTCAGTGAAACAGATCTGCATTGTCAGTACCTTCTCCAAACCAGTGAGAGTCATTCCCATCTCTCACTGCTCACCCAGGCAACCCAGAGTAGAAAACTGAAAGCACAGGCTCCTTCCCTTGCAGCTGAAGCCTCCCTTTTTTCTCTCTTGCAAGTTTCCCCCCAAGAGCTGTCCAGGCTGTCAGCAGGAGCTGTGGGCAGCCCTGACCCACACCTCACCTCCTCAACAGCACAATGACCCTGCCCTACCAGGGGTGATTGTGATGAAGGACAGCCCGGGGTGCCCCTGGCTGCACACCCAGCTTCACGCTCCTGCAGCCGTCCCCAGGAAAAGGGAGATGACATGCCCCGTCCCCCCGACCATTCGGCAGATAATCACTGCTCCAGAGAGCATCAGCCCTGGCATGTGCCAGCTCTAGAAGGACCCTCCCAGAGACTCTACCAGTACCCACCTGCAGCCAGAGACTTACCGTGTTAGGAGCTGTGATGATTTGTCCCCCAGTGAACTCTCAGTATCCTCCCACTCCACACTGTCTTACATCCCTCTCACTTCTCTCCTCTCCCCTTGTCACCCGTGGGCAGTGCCCTCAGCCCTGCCGTGCTCTGCAGAGATGCTGCTCCCGGGCAGAGCTGTCTCTCTCCAGTGCTTCCCGCTTGCCATCAGCTCCTCCTGCCCCTGGAGCCCGGCCCAGCCCAAGGCACCACTTTCTCTACCCCGCTGCTGTCCCTCGCAAGATCCCTGGTGCTCGAGGGCTGACAGCTCCCGAAAGGCAGCGGGGCTACCCCTGGGGAATGTTCTCTGAAGTCAGCTGAAGTAATCACCAATGTACCTCTCCCAACAGTGGAGAGAGACTGATTCCAACATGGTCTGGCCTGATAAAGCTGTCAATGCGTCTGTCTGGAAAATGGAATTTTCCTGTCCGAAACCAAAAAAAGGATGCATAGGGAGGGATAAAGAAGGAATTTGTTTCCCCTGTGCAGGGCAGGAATTTGGTTGAGGCAATGTGGGCATCTCATCCAGAGCTGGAAGCCCTTGGGCTCAAGCAGGACTCAGCTCACCCCATGCACCCCACATCTGACAGGATGGGGCAGCTTCTGGCATCTTCTCACAGAAGTCACCCCTGCATGCCCCTCTCCCTGCTGCTAACAAAAAACCTTGCCATGTAAACCAAATACAGGTGCCTGGTCATCCTTCCTATGATGTGCCCTCAAATACTCCAGGGTGTCTTTAATCTCAGGGTATGACTGCTGCTTGACATATTGAGTGTGTTTTAACCACTGAAAAATGGTTATTGTCGGCCTGGCTTGCACTTCCGACTCTTTAAAATCTTTTTCATTAGGTCTTGTGTACGTGACACAGCCTTTGAGGAAGGGATAACAGAAACGGAGGTGGACGGGATGGAAGAGGACTTACCAGGTGATCAGGGTAGATGCGTGTTACGGTCCTTATCATGTGTCATCAGTGCCAGTAAATGCCTCGTGGAGTTGATGTCATCAGGACTGGGTCATGGTCAGACAAACTGTGCTCCTTTTCACATATACCCCACATGGACATGTTTATCTGACCTAATCTCCAACAATTCCACAAACGAAAATAATTTCCATTTCTTAGGACCAGAATCACCCTGTTTTCAGAGAAACAATTTAAAACCCAAAGTGAAAAATACTTGTTCACAGAGAGGTCCAAAATATCTGGGTGTGACATTTAACAAGTGGGTCAATCGGAGGAGCCTCCCAGGGTGACCTTGCCGACTGAGGGTGGGGGTTTCTGCCTCTGGGGGTCTGAGAGTCTTTATGGGATGCCAGAGAGAGCACTGGGGATTGTGCCAGGCTTGCTGTGGCATGCCTAGGAAAGAACCAAAGGCAGGGAAAGGGAAGGACCAAGGTGGTTTGGGGAGAAAGAAGCATCGGAAAACAGGGGGAAATGGAGATGAAAGGAGCTGGTCACATGTGGCTGGTCAGTATACTGGTTTAGGCGTACCATGGAACTGATGACTCCAGTCTGTCCTGTCTTCTTATGAAATTCCATCCACCACAACTTTCTGGGGTGAGGAGATGTCTGCTCTTGGTACAGATAGAGGTCCAAGGGCCCATCCCTGGAGTGGGAAGCACGAGTCAAAGGGGCTCAGGCACCTTCAGGGCCAGCAACTGGAGAGATCAGGCTGTGTGCATGTGTCATGTTGGTGGGTATGTCAGTGGGTGGAACCACTAGTGTACATCAAACCAGCTTAACCAGCAAGTAGGAGAGTCCTGGGAGCCAGGTATTTTGAGACCCTATGTCTGGACTAGACCCTGGTGAGCCCAGAGGATCTGTGAGTTGGTTGCTCAAGGGAGAAAGTGGCCCAAAGCAGCACCTGGAGAAAATGTGGGGTCTTGCAGTCAGGTACTGATAAGGCCACAGGTCTGGACTGGAGGGGAGGTTGCCCTTGGTGTGAGAGAGCAGCAGGAATGCATGGAGCTCTTCCTGGGGACTAACAGTGAGTTAGATGAGAGCTGATAGGCCAGGATCAGAGGGCAGAACAACATGGGCAGCATTGTGGGAGGATGGGTGGATTTCTGCTCCAGACCTCTTGATCAGGTAGATGAGGCCTTCTTCAGACAATTGGAAGGAGCTTCATGTCTGCAGGCCCTGGACCTCATGGCAGACTGAAACTGTCCCAACTGCCTCTGCTAAAGAAGTGCAAGCCACCCAGGAGGATTTTGGATCTCACTGGTGACATCTTCCTGACAAGGGTGACTGAGGAGCCAGTGAGGTGAGGTGCCCTGCAGCAGGACTTGATACTTGCAAACAAGGAAGAGCTTCTCAGGGCTGTAACAATCAAGGGTGAGAAAGTGGAGCGTAGGATGCTGAGAGAAGGGAAGAAAGCAAGGGGCAGGACGTCAGGAGAGCAGGCTTTGACCTGCTGAAGGACCTGCTTGGAAGAATCCCATGGGATACAGCTCTGAAGAGGAAAGGGCGCAGAGAACTGTTTGATGGTTAATGATCTCCTCTTTGCACTCCAGAACAGTCCACACAGACATGCTGGAAGTCAAGAAAAGGTGTCAGGAGGATGGCATGGATGAAAAAGGAGCTCCTAACAGAAACCAAGCATGAAGAAGAAGGACAGAGGAGGTGGAAGCTGACTGCATTTCAGGCTCAGCGGTTCTGTGATGTTGTGCTGGAGAGAGACATTTGCGTGTGCACGTGCTTGTCTGTGCGTGGAGGAACTGGGGGGATCCAGGTCCCAGACAGCTGGAGAACCTAAAACCAGCTTCTGGAGAGATCCTTATTGTTTCAATCTCTATACAACTGCAACTCCTCAGGCTGTTATTACATGAGAGACACCACCACCATCAAGGTGAGCTATCTGCACAGAGGCACTAACAGCTGACCAAATGGAGCTTCAGCCCAGGGAAACCTGAGAAACTCTGGGATTCTGGCCAACAGAAACCTCTTGAAGTTTACAAGGAGAAGTGTCCAGTCCTGCATTAGGAGGAAGAATAATCTCCTCATTTCTCAGGGCAGGCTTGTACCTGAGTAGCTGAGCAGGGACCCTGAGGAGAAGAGCCTGGGCACTACGAGGACACCATACAAGATAGCAGTGCATGCTGGCCACAAACAAGGCCACCTGCATACAGGTCTGCACCAGGATGAGCATGGCCACCCAGACTATCCTGAGACTGGATGAAGTGTGGTTTCAGAGATGGTGGAGGTTTTTCCCAAAATTGAGAAACAACATGAGAAAGGAAGAATGGCACAAAGTGAAGCTTTGGAAGTTGAGACTGGACGTGAGGATTTTGTGTTATGTTGAGTTACATCAAGAGTCTCTCCAAGTGCAGTACAATAGGCCACCCAGAAAGAGTCTGGATTAGCCAAAGCTTTGCATTCCAACCAACAGCCCGTGAGGATGGAGAGATATCAGTAAGGGTAGGAAGATGGTCAAGTGAGAGCAAGGCTGGTAAGCATGGTGGATGTCCCCAGACTTCAAGAAAACAAGTGCAGGCGTAGGCCACCATAGGAGAGCCTGTGGTGGAGATGGCCAAGGGAGCTGACAAGGTTGAAAGCCCCCAGAAGAGCTGAGCTCTTCCTCCTGTTGGCTCTGGCTGTTGGCTGTGTCACCAAGGCCTACCAGGAGACACCTAATCCTTACAGCACTGGGGCCTCATGGCCCCCTTGTCTCCACCCAAGAGCCTGGCAGGTATACAACCATAATCCTGCCCTTGGCATTGCACATCCCCACAAAACACTGCCCTGAGAAGAGCTCTGAGCCTTCAATAACTTCCTCAACACAGGTAAAAGATATCCCTCCCTGTCACTGTCTGGAAGCCCTGTCTGTTACTAAGACAATAAAAGATGGTTTTTATACTTAAGTCTTTTCCTGATAAAAGAAATGACACCGCTGAAAATAAGTTTCTCTCCCCATCTAAGGGGAACATCAGAGTTTACTTCAGTCTGCTTCAAAGTAGATTCCCCTGGAGCCCCAGGGACACCCGGAGGGAACCCAGAGGGGACAGAGAAAGTGCCACCTTGGGCTGGTCCCCTGCTGCTGAGCTGGGCCGGGCTCCTGGGCTGGAGGGAGCTCCTGGCAAGTGGGCAGCGCTGCAGAGAGACAGCTCTGCCCAGGAGCAGCTCCTCTGCAAAGCGCAGCAGGGCTGGGGGCACTGCCTGCAGGCACCCAGGGCAGAGCAGCAAGGCAGGGAGAGGTTCCAGGCAGCGTGGAGTAGGAGGATGCTGAGAGCTATGATTATGAGTCTTCTTCCAAAGTTGTTCTGAAGAACATGCCCAAGGAATAGACTGTTTCTTTGCTCAGGTGCTACCTGTTGGTGGACAGTACCCACATAGATGATGAACAATCTCCAGTTAACTTGCCTGGGGCTTTACAGCATGTAATAGGGCTGATGGCAGATGAGGGTTTTTTTTCTGGAAGGAATCAGGAGCTGCCAGTAGAGTGCAGGGGACCTGCAGGATCAGCATGTGCCAGGAGGTCAGCAGTGACTGAGCATAAACGTGTTCAAGGTGGGGGGGCCCAGGACTAAAGTGCTAAATCTAGGGTGAAGTGCTGAATGAGGGCTCTGCACCCCCAAGGGACACAGCAGGCACAGGGAAAGGAGCCTGGTGAGTGATTTGTTCCACCATCAGTGGACTCTTGTAGCCTGAATCCAGTGCAGCACCCAAATACATCTTGTGGTGTTGGCAATAAGGCAGGGTACCTCTGAGCACCCTCCATGGCCACATAAGAGCTTCTGTGGGAGGCAGTCGGTGGCAGTGATGTCCCTGAGCTGGGTCTGCCTCCCAGCATGACCAGAATAGCCCTACAAAGTCACCCTGTGACCCCAGGCAAGCCCACTTGCTCTGCAGAGCAGCACCAGCAGCTCAGGGGCTGTGGAGAGCATGGAAAGCGGGTGCAGAACTGGCTGTCCAGGCCAGCACAGATGTGCCCACCTTGAGGAAAGGTCCTGTGGAGAGGCGGAATGTCCTGGGAGAAGAGCAGGAAACCGTGTGCATGGAGGGGAGACGTGGAAAGAGAAATTCTTTGCTGTGGGTGCCAGCTGAGGGCAGGGTGCCCTGTGGCTGGGGCAGTGGGAGCTACCTGAGGAATCCCAGGGCAAGGACTCTGCGCTGTCCTGGGGAGTGGGGCTGGCCCGGGGGCTGCAGGCTCCTGGGAGGGGATCTCCAGTCCACGACAGCAGGAGAGACACTGCCACTGACCTCCATCTCCTCCTTGCTGTGGGGCCAGACCAGACTGGGCTGCTCTGCTCGGCTGGGGAGAAGGCTGGGGAGTGGGGAGAGCTGGAAAGGCTGGGATGTCTGGGCTTGGAAGTGCTGGGCAAAGTAAAACACTGCTGTACCCCTAACATGTGTGAGTGTGCAAGGTCAGAGCACACAGCTGTGTCCTCCCACAGCCAGGCCTCTCCTGGGAGACACATTAAGGACCATCAGAGCAGGACCTGCTCTCTGCTGGTGTGTGCTGGACACCCGGGGGAAGCTGCCCCAGGGCAATCATCACATACCAGCCAGTAACAACCACCATTTCCAGCATGGGCCTCTCACCCCAGCTCAGAGAGGTTGTTTATCCCTCCATGGAGGGACACTGAGTGACCAGGTCAGGAGTCCATGTTTGCATTGTACAGATGAGTCGTGAGTATGCAAATTGTGTGCACGTGGGGAGATGAACCTGAATGAGCACAGATGCCCTCAGCTATTCCTGGGTATCCATGAACGTCTGTGGGACAGACAGTGTCTCACAGTCACTTCACTTTGAGCGTACTGTCCCCTGAGAACCCACCAGAATGCAGCACTGGGATGTGCTTCCTTGAGCTGAGGTCCCCATGTCCATTCCTCATGCCTCGGGGCACCTCAGAGGAGTGCAGAGCAGGGTGGTACACTGCGAGGCTGAGGTGCCTGCCAACCTCTGGGAGCGGCAACTGGAGGCCAGAGAGACACTACAGTTGTGAGAGTGCACTGCCTCTGCGAGTGCAAGGGAAGGACTCGTGCCTCTGAACACCCCTGTGGGCATGAAGAGCACATGAGGCCAGCTCAGATGTGGACATCTGTTGGAGAATGGCTCAGAGACAAGGGTCCTGAGCCCACCGAGCAGTTGTACGATCAGAGCCTGTTCTAGGGGCTGATGCTGCCTCGCTGATGCTGGGCCTCACTAGGGTTTGCCCGCAGCTGCTCGCAGCTGCTGATACATGAAGAATGTCAAGGACGCTTCGGCCTTGTGTACCGTGGTGTGTCGAAAACAGGTTGAGAGGAATTGGGAATAGTGGTCTGAGAAACCCAGTGTTATGGTAACGGTGGTCTGAGAAACATTGTGTTATGGTACTGTTGTGTGTCGAAAACAAGTCAAGAGGAATTAGAAATAGTAACATGAGAAACTTAGTGTTATGAGAAGCTTGTGCTGTAAGCTAACTGCAAGTAGGTGGACCGTGTGAATATGACCTTTAGAGCTTAAGTCAATCAGCTAGTGACTAGTAGGCATAATAATTATCATTGTCTGTATAAATATATGTACCCTGGACCAATAAAGACACATGTAGATTGATGCTCTATCTCCCACACTGAACCCGTCTCGGCGTGTCGTTCGTCCGCGGCTCCGCAAGCTGGCGCCTGAACAGGGACCTGCATAGAAGAATAACACGGACGGAGCGGCGGACCCAGAGAAAACAGCAAACACTGAGGAATTCGAGAACGGACCCAGAGAAACACCAAATACAGCAGTGTCCGGGGTCCACGAGCTGAGACGGAGAGGCGCCGGCCCCGGCAGCCCCAGGAGAGTACGCGGAGAGAAACCGGCTGGAGCGGCCCCGAGAGCCAGCGGAGCAGCCCCGAGAGCGGAGGCGGAGCGGCCCCGAGAGTGGGCACAGAGCGGCCCCGAGAGCGGAAGCAGAGTGGTCCGGAAGCAGGCACGGAGCGGCCCCGAGAGCGGGCGCGGAGCGGCACCGGAACTGAAGCGGTAAGGAGCCGACTGCGGCAGCCCCAGGGGCGGACGCGAAGCGAACGCAGAGTGGCCCCCTGAAGCGGAAGCGGGGAGGTGCCGAAACTGACACAGAGGGGCGCTGGAAGATGACGCGGAAAGGCGCAGCATACAGCAGCAGCAGAAACGAACGCGGGGAAACATCAGAGACAGCAGCGCCTAGCCGATCAAGAACGATCAGACAGTGGGCCTCCGACGGGTCGTTCCAAGGATCTGAACCGAGATAGAGGGTCGCTCTCCGCAAGGGCTGCTGGCAAGAGCTGCAACTGGTGCCTTAATCACAGAGCATCAGCAAGATATCAAAGTAAGGGGGTATTTTTGTGCCTTAATCAAGGAGCACAGGCCGGCGGGAGTATTTTTGTGCCTTAATCAGGGAGCACAGGCCGGCGGGAGTATTTCTGTGCCTTAAACAAGGAGCACAGGCCGGCAGGAGTATTTTTGTGCCTTAGTCAAGGAGCACAGACTGGCGGGAGTATTTTTGTGCCTTAAACAAGGGGCACAGGCTGGTGGGAGTATTTTTGTGCCTTAGTCAAGGAGCAAAGGGCCGATGGTGCCTTAATCAGGGGTGGGTCGGCAGTAACGGTACTGTGCCTTATCCAAGGAGCACAGGACCGGAGGTGCCTTAACCAAGGAGCACCAGGTTGACGAGATGGAACAGGAGGTAGCCCTGGCTTTATTACAGCACTTTTTAGAAAAGCGGGGAGTGGATTGTATAAAATGACTCGTGGGTTTAGTAACATTAGGACGGGTCAAAGAATGTTTTCAAGATCCTAATTCTCTTTTTGATGTCGAGGAGTGGAGACGATTAGGTGATATTTTATGGGATATGGTAATTGACGAGGATAAAGCTACAAGGAAAATGATGAAACCGTGGCAGGACGTGGTGAATAATATTAAGCGGTATCAGCTTGAAAAGAACCTTGCAGCTGTGGTAACCACAAAGTTGGGGGGAGAAAGTTCCACTGTTGCCCCAGAAAGTGATGCATCCGGACCTATGCCCTTTGACAGTGATCGTATTCCTGTACCATCCACAGCAGTGCCGGTTTCAGTTAACACAAGTAGGGGCAGTCCGGAGGCCAGCCCCCCCCAGTGCCCTTACAGTCATGCCCCCCCACCCCCCCACCTCAGAGGCAAGGAGCAGAGGGACGATGGCCCCTCGCTAATATTTAGCCAACAGGAGTGGCACGAAGTAGGTGATTTATTGTGGGATGAGACCATCACTGGAGGCAATAAAGGCAGTGAAGCACGACAGCAAGGGCTGGTCTGGCGAACGCCCGTAAAAGCCCTGGGGGAGATGCCAGCAGAACAGAAAGTAGCTGCTGCTGCTATGGCGGCTGTCGGCGCTGTACCATCCCCGCCGGTCCCTGCCGAAACCAACCGCCCGTCCCGATCAGCCACCTTCTTCGGGGTTAATCAGCAGCTCCGCTCTATTAAGGGCACGGCACCAAGTGTTCCTGTTTGCTCCACCGCGCAAGAAGCGGCAGAGAAATCAGGCGGCGCGGGGGGACAGGGGGGAGCGGCTGCCGCCCGAACCTCTGCCCCCCCCCCCCCCCCCTTCGGATGGTTCCGCCCCTGACGGCGCGTCAGCGTCTGAGTCGGAGAGAAAAACGGCGGCTGTGTCCGAATTAAAGCAGCAGGGTCACACACCGTAAGGGACAGGGACAGAGTCCGGAGCTTGACAGAAAATTACAGAAGTTGAGCTACAGAGCAGAACTCTGCATTTACAATGACAAGAAGAGGAAGCGCTGCCGGCAGCCCCCCCACACCCACTCCCGTCACCCTCACCAGAACCAGCTCCGCTTTTAGCTCAGCCCCGATGGAGTGGGGTGATCCGTGGTGCCTTGTTAGAAGGGGACTGGCATGCTGCTGGGGCGTTGGCCTGCCCGGTAGTGACAACGGATGGGGGACACCCGGGAACACAACCCCACAAGATTCTCCTCGGGGGGTCTGGAGACTCCTTACAAACTTTAGAACTCTGAACTGCCATCTGGGTGTTTCAACATCAACACTGGTATCAAGAACTTGTTCATGTAGTATCAGATTAATTGTATGTTTTGGGTTCAGTGCAATGTTTAGAACATAGCATGGTGAAACCTGTACGAAATTCTGTATTGCATACTCTGTGGTTACAATTGCTGACACTTTTTGAACTGTAAGGGTGGTTTTCCTGCTACATAAGACTGCATAAGATTGGAACATGGACTGACAGACTGGTTACGAGACTTGGGAATTTGGAAAATGGACGGATGATGGTTGAAAATCTACAAAACTTGGAAATTACTGGCTGTCTGAAAGCTTTGTTGATGCATGGACTGGTAATGCTGATTGTCATTATGATTGTCATGATGGTATTGGGGTCTGTGTGGAAATGCTTTATGAATGCTATGATTCAAACATGAAAAGGAGTCTGGATTGTCCAAAAAAGAAAAAGGGGGAAAAGCTGGTAGGAATTTTTTTGGGGGTATCAGGGTCATGCACTGATCCTACAGGGTTTGGACAATCCAGGCTGGGTCTCTGAGCAGAAAACTGCCCCGTGGTAATCCTGCCCTTGAGGTCACCTGGAAGGGCAAGAAGGAGGAAGTCAAGCGAGTGCTTCCTCCCTGTTTGAATGCCTGGATGCACTAACCACAAAGTAGATTTAGTTTGTTCACGCGTGCTAACGGTGCAGACCTATCACAGCACTTCTGGGTGCGTGATAAGTGCCTTTAGCCAATAGATTGTAAGCCTGCATGCTTAAGTTGTGCCTTCTCATGTATTAAGAAAATCTTTGAACATACGTTGGGGCAGGCTCTGCTCATACAAAAAGAAAAAGGGGGAATTGTTGGAGAATGGCTCAGAGACAAGGGTCCTGAGCCCACCGAGCAGTTGTACGATCAGAGCCTGTTCTAAGGGCTGATGCTGCCTCGCTGATGCTGGGCCTCACTAGGGTTTGCCCGCAGCTGCCGATACATGAGGAATGTCAAGGACGCTTCGGCCTTGTGTACCGTGGTGTGTCGAAAACAGGTTAAGAGGAATTAGAAATAGTGGTCTGAGAAACCTAGTGTTATGGTAACGATGGTCTGAGAAACCCAGTGTTATGGTAACGGTGGTCTGAGAAACATTTTGTTACGGTACTGTTGTGTATCGAAAACAAGTCAAGAGGAATTAGAAATAGTGGCATGAGAAACTTAGTGTTATGAGCAGCTTGTGCTGTTTGCTGACTGCAAGTAGGTGGACCGTGCGAATACAACCTTAGAGCTTAAGCCAATCAGCTAGTGACTAGTAGGCATAATAGTGTTGTCTGTATAAATATATGTACCCTGACCAATAAACACACACATGTAGATTGATGCTCTATCACCCACATTGAACCCGTCTCAGCGTGTCGTTCGTCCACGGCTCCGTACTTTACCTGCTTCTGTCCTTCTCTGTTACGAAGGGCTTTCATCTGCAGTGAGGGCAACACAAGGAACGGCTCCCTTGCAGGCTGTGGTATCTGCTATCACTGAAACCTCTCACAAGAGTCCTTTATAAAACTGGAAAGAAAGCCAAGGCAGTTCATAATATATAGAGAATAGCAAAGCCCTTACCTAAATGAATGAATGAGTGAATGTCTTGTTACAGTAAATACAAACTACTTGAATACTGAATGCTTGCCCTGAACACAACTCCAATAGAAACATTTGATTTTACTGCTAACAGTACTTATCTCAAAAAATCAAAAGGCAGCCAGCATTGTTGGAAACTGGAACCTTACAGATGTCTAAATATACTGCCTTATGGTAACTGCAGAACCAAGATTATTATTTTTTTTCCTTTTTTCTGACTGCTTTTCAAGTTGTGAGTGGGCGTATCTTAATTAATCCAATAATGATTTTTGAGATAGTGATTGATGTAGTTTAAACCTGGCCGGCAGCCAAGCACCACACAGCTGCTCACTCACCCTCCCCTCCCTCGGGGGTGAGGGAGAGAAATGGCAGGGTAAAGCTAAAGAGACTCGTAGGTTGAGATAAAAACAGTGTAATTTTTTTTTTTTTTTTCAGTAAAATACAAAGGGGTAATGCACAATGTGATTGCTCACCACCTGCCCACTGATGCCCAGCCCATTCCCAGCCAGTGATCCCAGAGAAGTGAAGATCCCAAAACTGCAATCCCAGAAGCGAGAGCCCTCCCTTCCCGACCACCCCTCCTCTATACACCAAGCACGACATTACATGATGGGGATTATTTCACTGGCTAATTTGTGTCCGGTGCTCTTGCTCTGCTCCCTCCCAGCTTCTTGTGCACCCACGCACAGGCAGGACATGGGGAGTTGGAGAGTCTTAGAGCTCTCAGCAACAACTGAAAACATCAGTGTATTAGCAAGATTCTTCTCCTACCACACCCATTACTGAATCCAAAGCACAGCACTACTCCAGCTGCTAAGAAGGAAAATGAACTCTATCCCAGCCAAAACCAGGACAGTATCCACCCCTTATTCCATCCCATTTATGTTATGCTCAGGTTCCATGTTTCCCAGTACGTTCTAAGGAATCACCATCCCATTTCCTGGTTTTTGAGGTATACACACAGATATCATTCCCTTAGGCTCTAGGCCATCCCTCTAACATGTATAGTGAGTTCATATAGTCCATAAGTTTGGG
This sequence comes from Tyto alba, assembly GCF_018691265.1. Classification (NCBI taxonomy): domain Eukaryota; kingdom Metazoa; phylum Chordata; class Aves; order Strigiformes; family Tytonidae; genus Tyto; species Tyto alba. The sequence continues at coordinate 7,332,840 of NW_024881277.1, read as the reverse complement.
GTCCACTGTCATGACAGTCTTTTAAGTCAGGCGGGGTGATGTGCTGTTGGTTCGGTGGGTGGAGCGGGTGGTCTTGGGCACAGCAGGAGGAGGGCACGTAGCCTCTGCTACATCTGGAGCTCCTAGCAGCTGTATCTGGTGTGGTCCATGCTCACAGATTGCGGGCTGAAGATGTTGATCTCAAGGAAGTTGCTGGGCACCAATTCAGTCCTGAATCTATCAAAGTTCATTTCTCATTAACCTGGGTGATCCTTAATCTGATGTCGTTAGTATAATATGTACCAACCGTAGTGATGACCATCTTCAATAACAGGGTTATTTAGCAATTAACATCATACAGTTCAATTCATCAGCTATTTTTACCCAAAACCAAATCCCCTTGAGGCACACATTTGAATTCCCCGTCCTTCTGCATTACCCACCAACTGCACCCGGGTCCTTGGGCAAAAATAATCCCACGCATGAGTTTACCTTTACCAGAGGCAGGAATAACCCAGACTGTCTCCCCCAGCATAATTTTAATGTGCCCTATGGGGACTTTATCTCCATCTACAGTATGTAGAAGGTTTGACTGGGCAGGGCCATCCTGGTTGGCAGATTCTCTAGTATCTGAAATCCTGTTCACCTAATGCCTCTGATTTTGGTGCACTAAAATGCCAGATGTTTAGCCTAATGACTTTTACTTGTACAAGGAATCACTAGGCGTTCCTCCACAGTAACTGAATTACTGAATTCTAGTTATCTTGAAAGAAACGGTATGGGTTCAGCTTGTGTTCTCATTTCACTGCTAAAAAAAATTGAAACTAAGCAAAACAATTCAACAAAAAGCTGTGTAAACCAAATACTGTCGATGTTCCCCACCCTGCAGCCCTTTACTCAGCAGCCTTTTCACTTGTGTGATGAAAGGCACACGCAGACCCACAGAACACACGGTGGGAGAGCACACTCACCAAAAAATACTGACATATCCCACAGGAGTATCTTGAATACCGACTTTCTGAAAAAGGAGAACATTTTGTATCCGTTGCCTAATCACCACCGGTAGAATGTTTTAGGTGACATGAACATGTTTGAATGGCTCAAACACATTCAGTGCCACTGCAGGCAGGACACCTTACCATCTACTGAGGGCCTCTGCGGCCCTGGGAGGGCAAGAAGCCGGAAAGGCTGGCAGCACTGAAGGCTCATTTCACTGTCATTAGACCCTGAAAGCAGTTAGCTTTCCCAGGGAAATAAAATGACTTCTCTTGCATTTAATATTTGAAATGTGATTTAAATGTTAATAATTAATGTCAGAATACTTTTAATTTCTATCAGTGAAAGCATATGCTGCAGTCTATTCCATTTCCAGTGGGAAGGAAACTGTGGGCGCTGTAGTCTTTTGTTATTAAAGCATTACAGTAGCAGTGTGAGTCAGTAGAAATGTGAATTTGTCACAATTTCCTTGTCAGATAATATTTACAGTGTTTCAGAGTGTATGTATGTGATCAGCATTTTGCACCCACTTGGAAATTGTATCTGGCCATCTCCTTTCACGGTTTGAGTTCACACAGGCCTGGTTCCTTCAGTGCTGGTGAGGTATGAAGCCTAATCCAGCTGCAGCACACTGCTAGTGTCACGGGTCTGTCCCATTTACTGTTCACAGTCCCACTAGCAACTCCTGCAATGTTTGTTCTTTATGATAGCTATGCCATTGCAATTCAGAGTATAAGAAAGCCTTTGGGCAAGCCAAGAGTGCCAAGATCTTTAGTTTATGATGGTCATCATTGTTTCTCAAAAAACATTGAGACATATCAAAGCAATATCCTAGAAAAGTAGTACACGGGAGGAAGGAAGGTGAAGGAAGACACATCGGTAAAGAAAGTCACAAAGAGCCGGGGCAAACGTCCACACTACATCATGCATTGGCTTTCCCCTGCTCCCTCCCTTTTCTGAAATCCAGTGGAGCTGAAAACAGTATGCACATCCACCAGAAGAACAGAAAAGTTGACACAAGAAAAAAAGAATAAAGTAAAAAAAGCCCTGCACAGATAAAGCCACCAGAAAATAATTATCTGAAAGTCCCACAGCTTTTAGAAACACTTAGCAATTTTAATATATCATAAAAGAAACTGGCAAAAAAACAATTCAAAGAGCATAAACGAAAAAAAGAACTACTCATCTAGCACTATCATCCAAAGTGAAACAAAAATGTTCCCGCTAACAGCCCAATTTGCCGCTTCCCGCCCCCCCCGCCCCCAGGAGACACCCCCCCCCCCGCCCAAGGGGCTCGCTCCCCTCACCACCACCCGCCCCGCCCCGCCCCGCCCCGCCCCGCCCCGCCCCGCCCCGCCCCGCCCCTCTCTCTCCCGCGCACCGCGCCTGCGCCGGAGGGGCCAGAGCCGGCGCGCGACCGCCGGGCTGCAGGACCGCGATCGGCGCGCAGAGCGCCCGGCGGCACCGCGCACGGGGGGGGGGGGCGGCGGCTCCTGACCGGGAGGAAGCGACGGGCGAGGCGGCGCCGCTCCGCAAGCACCGCCGCGTCACGGTGCCGGTAACCGCGGAGGGCAGCAGCGATCGCGGCAGAGGGCGCCCCCACCGCGCCTGCGCGGCCCCGGGGCTGCAGGACCGCATTTTCGGGGAGCAGCCGGGAGCCCGCAGGAAAACACACAAAACCGGCACCGAAACTGCACCTCGAGCCGCGCTGCGGGGGCCGCGGCGGTAGAGAGGGCTGCGCCGGGCCACGCACCGCAGAGAGCAGCGCAGCTGTGCGGCGGCCGGGCCCGCGAAAACTACAGCTCCCGGCATGCCCTGGGGCAAGCACAGCATGGCGCCCGCCGTCCAGTGCCGGCAGACTGCAGCTCCCGGCATGCCCTGGGGCAAGCACAGCATGGCGCCCGCCGTCCAGAGCCGGCAGACTGCGGCTCCCGGCATGCCCTGGGGCAAGCACAGCATGGCTACCTGCCGTCCAGTGCCGGCAGACTACAGCTCCCGGCATGCCCTGGGGCAAGCACAGCATGGCGCCCGCCGTCCAGTGCCGGCAGACTGCAGCTCCCGGCATGCCCTGGGGCAAGCACAGCATGGCGCCCGCCGTCCAGTGCCGGCAGACTACAGCTCCCGGCATGCCCTGGGGCAAGCACAGCATGGCGCCCGCCGTCCAGTGCCGGCAGACTACAGCTCCCGGCATGCCCTGGGGCAAGCACAGCATGGCGCCCGCCGTCCAGTGCCGGCAGACTGCAGCTCCCGGCATGCCCTGGGGCAGGCACAGCATGGCGTCCGCCGTCCAGTGCCGGCAGACTACAGCTCCCGGCATGCCCTGGGGCAAGCACAGCATGGCGCCTGCCGTCCAGTGCCGGCAGACTACAGCTCCCGGCATGCCCCGGGAGGCAGCTCGCCCTGCGCTCTCCCCCTGCTGGGACACAGGGCAGAACTCTCCCAGAGCTCCGAGGGTGCCACGGCCAGGCGATCCGTAAGGCTTCAGGTAGTTGTTGCATAATTTTTGAAATGAAATGTGTTCCTCTGCCCAAGTCTGTTCTTTCTATGAATCCATATCTGGGATAATGTTTTCCAATAACACCTTGGATACCATGGTTGCCATTGCCCTTGGTGTGGGGGATTGCTTCCACCCTGTGAGTTAAGTGAGCCACTAATACCAACAAATACTTCCACCCTTGTATTTGAGGTAGCTCTGTTAAGTCTACCTGGAGGCTTTGTACGGCTAGCTCCTGTTCCCCAGCCACCTTTTTCTCATTACCTTTTTGTTCACTTTTTAACAAATCAGACATCAATCAACTAGTTGTTTAGCCTCCGTATATATTCCTATACACCCATATTGTCTAAGAAAATGATCACAAAGTGATTGTGTTCCCCAATGTATTTTCTGATGTATTAATGACAGAATTTCTCATGATAATGTTTTGTTTAACATCTACCTTCCATCTGGTAAAGTCCATTTTCCTTCTGGATCTTTTTCCCCACTCTTTTTAAATATAACCTTCTCTTGTTCTGTGAAATTTGGGGCTAAATTCTCATAATCCCCTGTTGTTATTACCAGTAAAACTACTGATGATAATTCTGTAGCTGCTTCTCTGGCTACTTAATCTGCTAAATTATTCCCCCTTATTTCCATCGATGCTCCCCTCTGATGTCCTTTCACATGCACAATTGCAATTTCTGTAGGGAGCTTCAGGGCTTCTAAAACTTCTGATCAGCTGCTTGTGTACTAGCTCCTTCCCTTTTGTATTTATAAGCCCTCTTCCTTCCCATATTTTACCAAATGTGTGGACCACTCCAAATGCATACTTTGAGTCTGTGTACACTGTCCCTTCCTTATCTCTCAAATATACCAATGCCTGTTTAAGGGCATAGAGTTCACAGGCTTGTGCTGACCACCCAGCAGGTAATTTCCCCTTTTCAAACACTTCCATCTTCTGCCCCTCGATAATTGCATAACCCAATATTCTTTTCCTTTCCTAGGCATCGAGAGGACCCATCAATAAATAGTTTTTCCCTATAGGGCAAAGGTTCATCTAACAGATCTTCTCTTATTTTCATTTGATAACTTATAAAATCCAAACAGTTATGCTCTGGTTCCTGAATATCCTCCCTGATTCTCCTCCCATAATTCTAGTAATTTAACCACCAGTTTTCCTTCATCCAGCACCACACCTATTCCTAATTGCACTTGTAAATCTCTACCTAGCAAATTACATCCTACCCCTGGCATTAACAACAGATCATTAACAGCATATTGATCTTCCCCTTGTATTAACACATTCTTTATAACTGGGACCGAAAACCCTTTGCCTTTGGCCCATACAGCCCAGGCTGTATCTTTTACATAATCTTCCTCCTGGGGACTTAATTTCAAATTTATCAAGGGCTCTTCTGTTAGTATACCCCCCAGGAGGTAGAGCTCCTGACACCCCTAATGATTACCACCCTCATCCTGTTGGGTTAAATAATTATGTACTGGATGGTAATGCATAATCAGCTGATGTATATGAGCTAGTTTGCTGTTGCTGGGAGCAACTTCCCTGAAATTATGTGTGAGAAGGTACAATTAGAGAGGGGGAAACCTGGGAGAAGGCTTTCTGAAGTCCTCTTGGTATACAGAAGGAGCTTGCTATTTCACCACCTGTTTTTTGGCTCTCAGTATGTTACTTGAAACTTCTCCTTGAATTCCAGTGTCTGCAAGCTTCTTGCTCTTAAGAGGTTGCTCCTGTGATAGGAATTGCTAATGTCCAAAAGAACTGAATGCTGCTCGAGTCACCCTGGCCCTGGAGTGTAACTGCAGTAATTGAAGCGTTTGAACTCCTTAAACAACTGAGAGGGGAAGTCAGGTTTCTTGGAGTGAGTGTGAGTGCTGAACAAGGCAGCTGCCTGTGTTGAGTGCTTAGGAGGGATTTAGAATGACAGTGTATCTCCGGCGATGTTTTCAAGCCCTGCCACTACCCACAGCTTAACTGTCCCTTATATCCTGTGCTAAGCATCGAGAAGGTTATGAACTGTTCAGCCTGTGTCCTGGATACATAGGCGATTCAGCGTGGTCACATTTGGAAATAGAGTTTTGTAACAGTTCAACATATAAAGACTGGAAGGGGGTGTGGGGAGGAGGGGAGCACCCAAACATCCTTTGTTTTGCAACAGCTGCAGAAGTGACAGTCCTGAAACTGTCATCCTAAAAGCTGAGCGTATTAAAAGGCACATATAAGTTTTTACTACATCTTTGAAAAATCTTACAGTTCGTGAAAAGCAGGGTGTCCGGGGTTTTGTGTACTGGAGGTAGGTAATACTGTTTTAATTGCTTCAAGTATAATTCATAAGCTAGAATGGTACAAATCAAGGTTTTGATGGTAAGAATGGCTGCTGAGGGTTTTATGGCTTGTGAGATGATTGTGTTTCTGTGTATGAATGAGGTTGAAGGGCTGGAAGTATATTTAAGTAGAGAAATGAGCAACAGGGAGCCACAGACTTTTTTTTTTTTTTTTTTTTTTTTTTTTCCTAGATTAAAACCAGGCTTGAGGGTATGCTTAAACTCAGCTGGTGAACTAGCAAGTTTAAATGTTTGGTTGACTTCTTTACAGACTGACCTTAGCCATCAAGACAGTGTGAGCCAAGGGAGCAGTCCCTGGGTTAGGTGCTGGAAAGCACCTCTGACATTTAGCACTGAATCAATGAAGCATTTCCAAGAGCTGGGGAAAGTTATTGGGTCGCCAGATCTTCTTCAGTCTTTGGTGTAAGGAAATGCTTGGTTTCTGCTATCATGGTCCTTTTCCTTCTGGCTATTTTTATTGCCACCCCCTCTCCCTCCCTGTGCCATTCACCTTCTACCTGATAAACGGGTTATACCAGCTGGGCAGGAAGTAGCTGACTTTTGCAGTATTTCTGTCAATTTAAGTCATGCCGGCTGTGAATGTGATGCTCTGTAAGCCTGGGGATGGCAAGTTTGTCATGTCTTCAGGAGTAACCTTCTGCTTGCCATGCCAGTAACTTTCTAGGAGCTTCTTTCCAGGCAAGGAATGAAATACCATTTTCTTAATTTGCTCTTTTCCTGATTTTTTGTTTTTAAGAGGTAGAAAAACAAACATTTAAAGGAAATCACTGTTTAGATATTTATAGCTTTTTTTTTTGCTACGTGTATCAGACTTTGTTTTTACAGTGAAGTGGACTGGTGGTAGTCCACTGCATGACCTAGTTGGCAAGCTGCTGTAACAGGGCTTTGGTGCTTCAGTCTTCTGTGAAGCTTTATGTATGTCATTTTGAATGTCTGATTATGTACTGCAGTTTATCTCATCATGTCAAAAGTCAGCACTTTGCTATAATGCAGCAATGGGTAAACTAATCAGCTGACTTTTTTGGTTTTGACTTGAAGCTATCTGTCCTAATTTACAATTTAATTTAATTTAGGAAACAGCTAGTCCTGAAAATTGTCTCTCTCTGCTCTATTGACTAGGACTTTAATTCTTATGAGACTTCCACAAAGTAAGACTGGGGATGGGGTGGGAAGTCTGTTTTTGTTTCCCAGTGCTTGTAGAAGAAGGTTCAGGAACTGGACTAGGAATAGGCCATTTCAGAAAACAGATTTTCAGTACCACACTAGTCATAACTCTTTACATGTATGGGTTCTGTTTACTAAATTGTGGTTGAGTACGAGGTAGGAATTGCCATTTTACAATTTAGTTGTGGAGCTTGAAGGATTTCCCTAGGTTTTCAATCACTAGTTTTAAACTGGATTATAGATAACCAAAACCTTCATGTATAGCACTGTGGATGGAGCTTTCAGGATACAAAGAAGTTTGTACAAGTAACTGTGACAACTCAAAACAGTCTGTGAGAGTTTTCATCTAACATTAGAGCTCATGTTTTTATTAAGGAAGTTGTTCACCTCCATGAACTTTGCTAGTTTGTATGGCTTTAAAATAGAAGTATTCTCTGTCAAAACAGTTTTTCAAAAAAATATTTGTGGAAGTTGTCACTTGGGGTACTGAATTAGGAAAATATATGTCCTGTGTGAATGAGTAAATTATTAAATGGCCAAAGAGGTTCTTTAGGGTATAATTTCTAAGCCCTTTGCAAAGGGACAGTCCTCCTTATGCTACAAGAGGATAAGATGGTGATGGCAGCACCACTGTGTTAATAGCAGTGGTCAGTTCTTAACTGCTGTCAAAGGAAGAGCACTGTGCTGTCTCAGTGAATGTTTCAGATGTAATCTCAAGTAACATGCTTCAGTTTTCCATACTGGGCAGGGATATTTGTGGGTGTGGAAAACATAGGCATGATTGGTGTCAAAATAGGATATGGTGTGATAAGTGTAGTTGTTGTACCCTGTGTGGATCTGAAATGATGTGTGATCACTATAAGCTGTATAATAATTGGGATGAATGTTGGGATCAAATTGAGAATATGCAAGCATAAAATATAGACGAGCGTGCTTCTTGCTGGGAACAACGGAACCGCTTTTTAGAAACCCCGCCACTTTCAAAAGATCCAAGAGGAGAGAAACTCCGCCTTGAGCTGATGCAACCTCTGCTGAGAACAGCCCCCCGAAAGACAAAACCCCGCCACTTTCAAAAGATCCAAGAGGAGAACAGCGGGCCGAGAGGCAGAGGCCTCCAGACTTTCAAAGGACCCAAGAAGGGACGGCCGTGCACCCCAGCAACTCAAATGGTCCCATGGAGGAGGAGCAGGACGACTGTCTGGTAACGGGGGATTGGTCAAGACGCAGGTACAGGAGTACAAAAGCCACTGCTGTTAGAACTCGGGGTGCGTGTGGCAGAGCTGAGACTCCCCGTGCTGCTTTGCTTATTGCTCCTCACCCTAAATTGACTGAACCCAAATGAAATTGCATGCTTATTATGAAATTGGCCTTCAGTCAATTCTATCGTGGGGGTTTGCCGTATTTGGGATGCTGGTTATCACAGTGTTGACCCGCTCTCTACAAGCAGTCTGGGTGCTTTGCTTGTTAGTACTGAGGCTGTGACTCTTGCTGTCACATGTTGCTGCTCATCCTGAATTTTGAACAGGGGGCCTATTCCTAAAAGTATAAATTTACTTAGGTAAACAGTCTGTTTCTGCAAACAATTTACTTCTTTGTTTAAAAAATGAAACCACAAGTAGGATTCTGGAATTAAGATTGCCTCAAAGGCAAAGAATGCAATGGTCTTTTTACACGGTTGTGTTTAAACAGGCTTTTTCAGTGTCTTAAAAAAGAATATTTTGACCTATGAACAGCTTCGGAGACTTTGGGATATGTTAAATGGTACATTATCAAAGGCCAGTTTGCTTCTAGTTTATTCTGCACTGGGACTGGGAGGAAACACATGTACTTCTGTGAGAGGTAGAAGTATCCTTTGGAAGCATACCCCAGAATGGAATTACCTCATCTAGTGGAGGGGTTTGATTTAGTTGTTTTTCTGCCTAGCATTTATGACATTTTAAATCATTGCATGTTTTATCAGTTCATACCCAGAGTTTCTCTTTTTTTTTTTTTTTAATTCATTGCTTTTTGACACAATTCTCCTCTAAACTTTTGTATTCCTTCCTTTTTTCGTGTACTAGCTGGTAGTTTGGTTTTTGGGTTTTTTTTGGTTGGTTGTTTTTTTTGTTGCTTTTTTTTTTTTTTTTTTTTTTTAATCTGTATCATTTACAAAGATTTTGCTCAGCTACTTTCTTCCACTACCTGATAAATACGCAGCAAAGAAATCACTGATTTGCTGTGCACTTGTCCATGGTTACTTTTTTTAACCTTTCAAATCAGTAACTCCATGATAAGCATAAGTGAAGCCTGAGTTCTGGCTTTGAAAACACTTTGGGATGCACCTAGCTTCAGAGACGAAGCAAACATTGAAAATATAGAGACAAACAATCTTACAGGTTTTTCAGACTTACTATTGTTATAAATTGAGACCACAATGGATCATAATCCAATTATAATTTTATTAATTATAGCAAGTAGAATATGAGCAAAGACAGCGCTGGACGGCAGGGGAGTCTGCGCTCCGCCAACTGCCGCTACTGATCAGTTCAAACAGTCCCTTTTTATACATCTTTACATCCGTGGTTATCTCTGAGCAGTACCTCTTCTGCTTGCACAAGCGGTATCTGGTTTGTGTAAGCAATTGCGGTTATCTTGTCTCACACAAGCGGTGTCTGGCAGCTGTTTGCATAAGCGGTTTCCTGTCTTTTGCTGCCTAACCTTTACATTGAGCTTAACATAAATTTCAATAAACAATACCCTAGTTCATAGTTTCTTACAATCCCCCCTTTTTCTTTTATCCTATTATTGTTTATTAGATGCTACTTTCATTTTCGGCACTGCAAGCAAACCTTTTTCCACAATTCCAACATTTATCATAACACTCACAAGATAATACCTTACAATTACAATCATAGTTTTCACGTGGCATAACACATTCACAACAATCTTCATCATCTTCATCTTCATTAGTAGATACACTTTTATAATCTGTCTCAGACCTCGTAGTTAGAATAAGCAGTTTAGCTATGTCAAACCGCTCCTTAATAAAATGTAAAATATAGCGTAATATGCATGGTCCAAATATAAGCCCCAGAATCAACATAATAAGCGGTCCTGCTAAAGCAGACAACAAAGTGGTTAGCCAAGGTGAAACGTTAAACCAGTTTTCATACCATGATCTGCCCACCTCACGACCTTTTTTACATTGATCTAACCTTTTCCGAAGTTCAGACATGGTGTCTTGGACTACTCCCGTATGGTCAGCAAAAGAACAACATTCTTCATTGAGAGCTACACATAACCCTCCTTCCTTCAAGAACAATAGGTCTAATCCTCTTCTATTTTGCAACACTACTTCTGATAAAGACTTTACTGAAGTGGCTAAACTTTGAATAGATTGTTCTATTTTTGCTAAATCTTCATCTACAGCCATCTGCAAACTTTGTAATTCCTGACCTTTTACTAGGGAGGCTATGCCTGTACCTGCTCCAACTCCGCCCGCTATCAGCAGTGTAGCTAGGGTTACTACTGTAATTGGCTCTCGTTTTTGTCTATTCAGGTCTCCTTCAAAGTGGCGTAGCACCTCCTCAGAGGTGTGATAGATCAGACGAGGAACAATAATCACCTGTACGCAAAATTGAGATTGATTAAACACATTTAGGGATAGGCAAGGCGTTACTCCGATGTCTGAACAAACCCACTTAGCTCCTGATGTCGGGATAGCCCATTTGTCATTTTGATTCTTGTGTTTCTCTGTATTGGTGTTAGTGACTGTTCGGTTGCATAAAGACTGATACTTTTCGGGCACTGTACCTATACATTTTCCTTGACCTGTTATTAATTGAATAGTAATTCCTTGCGTATGGTTTCTCTGGTCATCCCATGGACATTTTCGTGGATTTGAACCATTAGACCATCGAATCCTACCTGGTTTTCCAATTGCCTCAAAATATGGTGGTCTAACATTATAACATAACCAACATTCTTCAGTTAAATTTGGTTTGCTTTCATTAAGGGCACGATAAGAGGCTTGCATTAGGTTCCATAAAGGGTCTTTGGATTCTGGCAACTCTAGTTCCCTGGATAAGGAAAATTTAGTCACAATGTCATTAGTTGTTTCCGAAAGGGAGTCTGGAGAAGGGGTTACAACAATTACGGGGGCAACCTTTTCTTTAGAAAGAGTGGGTGGATTCAGGACCAGGTTTGGTCCTACCGGTAAGGGATCGTGGGGCATCGGTTTCTTCATTATTTGAAAAATTCCTCCTCTGTCTGCACCTGTTTCCCAATATCTAATTCCCCAATATTTCCCTGCTAGCCAAAAGTCCTGAGCAGGATTTTTTATAGTTATATTGATGCCCACACAAGGAATCGGTTGACTTAAGCAATGACCCCATCGATCTCCGTTTAATTTAAGTCTCTTACATCCTTCTGGTGACCACTTTATTTCTAGATATTGGTCTCCAGGCGCGGACCACTCAGAGGCCCATGTTTCGCACCCCCAATATGCACAATAATAATGACCTGGAGAATTACAGTATCCTTTACCAGGGTTTGATGCTGGACATACATAAATTGGTTTGCATATATCCGCTACATCTCTACGATCTTCTTCAGTAATTAGATCATGCAAACTTACATTGAAACTAACTGTGCCCGGTGTAGTTCGTGCTTGGATTGGATTATTTGGATATTTTATGTTCGTTATTGTCCAGTTCATAGGTTCATGAGGGTTTCCATTTGCTTGGGTTATTATCAATAACAAAATTAACGGTATACCAGGAAAAAGGGTGTCTGTCAATTTTGCCAATTTAAGTATATTTTTACCAGTCCTGGGGAAGTTCGGCCATTGCTGCTTTTGCGTCCCATTGTTCTGGTTCTTTTCTCCACAGTTTATTCCTCCTCTGCCTCGCCCGTCGACTCGGTTGCTTCGAGCCACGGGGTGTACCATCTTCTCGGCAGCAAGGGAATTCTTCAGGAGAACAGCTGCTCCGGGCTTTCTGCCTGTTTACATAGGCTTCCCACTTTGTAGCTTTAACTAATGGGACAAAGCAAGACACAGTTAGCACTTCCCTTCTGCACTTTTATAACCAGGATTTCAGCTACAAAGGGGACTGGTTCGTTGGAATGGTAACAATAATATTGAGGGTTTATTCCTTTGGTGTTTAGACTCTAATTGTTTAATTTCCACTCAGTGAGAGTTCTTTGGATTCTCCAACACTGTGTGCAAACTCCTATTGGAGGGTATCCACATTCACAGTGTGTCCACCATTTATCCTGGCATACCTTACACCTAAAACAAGCAAATGGATAACAATTGCAGTTCAAATCATTACACCTAATTCGTATATCTAGAGTGCATATATTATTTACATCAGCATATCTTCTATATTCAATATTGTGTGGTTACATAAGTTTAGCAATTTCCTTCAACACACTTTGTACGCTTCCATATGTAATAGATAAACAAAGAAATAATTATTGCGAATATAAACAACAATACACACTTTATACCAAAAGGTAACGCAGCAAAATAATCAAATAAAGTCTCTATCATTACGTTATCTTTTCAGGGTTATCTTGGTGTCACCTGGAGTACTGATTACTTTCCAGTGGGGTCTCGTCACTGGGCCTTTAATGCGACTGGCATGAGTCCATCCACGCTCAGCAGTCCGGACAGCTGTTTCTGTTGTAAGCAAAACAAGATAAGATCCCTCCCAATTGGGTTTTAGGGTTTCTTCCTCCCACACTTTAATCAATATCCAATCCCCAGGTTTAACATTGTGAATTTTTAAGTCCAACGGGGGTCGTTGCACAATCAGTCCATGTTCCCAAAGCTTGTTACGATGTTCTGCTAATTGCGAAACATATTCATTAATCACACGATCTCGAATTAAAACATTTGTTTGTGGACTTTCAATTCTATAGGACATTCCATACACCATTTCAAACGCTGATATTCCCACATCTGCTCGGGGCCTGGTTCTGAGAATTAATAGTGCCATGGGTAGGCACTTAATCCATGATAATTTGGTTTCTATCATTAATTTAGTCAAAGTAGTTTTGATTTCTCCATTCATCCTTTCAACCTTTCCCGAACTTTGTGGATGCCATGGCGTATGGTGTTCCCACTTAATACCCAAGTTTTCTGTTAGATCTCTAGCAATTTTTGACACAAAGTGTGTTCCTCTGTCCGAGTCGATTACATCAGGTACTCCATATCGAGGTATAATGTGTTCAAGTAATATCTTAGTAACTTGGTTAGCAGTTGCCTTGGAGGTAGGAAAAGCCTCAACATAATGTGTTAAATGATCCACCATTACTAATAAATATTTGTAACTCCCTACCCTAGGTAGTTCAGTAAAATCCACTTGTATGTGTGAGAAGGGTCTGTATGCTGGGGAACGTCCTCCAAGAGGTTTTTGTCTCATGTTGTTTCGATTGACCTTTTGACAGGTCTCGCAGGCTGCCGTGACTGTCTTTGCTATGTTATATATGCCTATACAGGCAAACTGTCGATTGAAATGATCAACTAACGCCTGGGTTCCCCAGTGTGTTTTACTGTGTATTTTTGAAAATATTTCGAGTGCTATGCCCTTCGGCAAGACTTCTCTCCCATCTGGCAATATATACTTACCATCCTGTTCCTTAACTCCCATTTGTTCTAGTTTTTCCTTTTCTACAGGCTCAAAACTCAAATTTTTACTAACAGGTACTTGTTGCATAGTCAAAATCGTATTATAATTGCCTGCCACTCGTTTTGCTTCTGTATCAGCTGCATTATTTCCCCTAACTTGATAACTTGTACCTCGCTGGTGTCCCTTTATATGTACAACTGCTATTTTATTCGGCATTTTCAATGCTCCCAGAACTCGCCGAATCAATTCCGGGTGTATCAGTTCTTTTCCCTGTGAGTTAACAAATCCTCTTTCCTCCCATATTTTTCCAAAAGTGTGTACTACTCCGAATGCATAGCGTGAGTCTGTATATATAGTTCCATCCTTTCCCTTCAGTGACTCTAATGCTTTCCACAATGCATACAGCTCACAGGCTTGAGCCGACCAGCTGACACTCAGGGGGCCTGATTCTATTGTCTTAAATTCTCCTTTTTCCAACTTAACGATGGCATATCCGGACAATCGTTTACCTTCCACTATTCGTGATGACCCATCTATAAATAATACTTCTCCATATTGTAGTTCTTCTTCTTCTAAGTCTGGCCTAATGCGTGTCTGCTGTTCAATTGTTTGAAAACAATTGTGCAATAGTTCATTACCTTCTCCTGGGTACAAAAATTCAGTGGGGTTATTTGCTCCAATAGTTTTCAAAGATAGTTTAGGGGATTCTATAAGTATTCCCTCATACTTTAATAATCGGCTATCTGTAAGCCATTTTTCTGCTTTTTGTTGTAACACTCCCCTGATGTTATGAGGCGCATATAAGACAACTTCTCCATTAAAGGTAATGCGATTTGTTTCTTCAAGTAATAAGGCAGCAGCAACAATGATTTGTAAGCAGCTCGGCCAACCCCTGCTCACAGGGTCTAACAGCTTTGATAGGTATGCCACCGGTTTCTTTTGTCCAGCCCATTCCTGAGTTAATACTCCGAATGCCGTTCCTTCATGTATGTTAACAAATAAATGGAATGGCTGCTTTAAATCTGGTAGGCTTAAAACCAGTGCTTGATTTAGCTCCCTTTTGAGACTGGCAAACTGCTCTTGATCCTGAGGGGTCCACTTGGGTGTTTTGTCTTTAGACAGTTGTTCATATAAGAATTTAACTTTAAAGCTATAGTTCTCTATCCATTGCCTACAATACCCAAATAGCCCTAATGCCTGCCGAATTTGCCTCTTAGTGACAGGCATAGGTAATTCCAGAATTCCTTTAATGCGCTCTGGATCCAATATCTTTTTCCATTAAACAAATAATGTCCTAAATATTTCACTTTTTCCTCCACAAATTGTAACTTTTCTTATGATACCCGTAGTCCCTTTTGTGCAAGAAAGTTTAGGAGTCGAATGCTTTCTTTTCTTACATCTTCCTTATTATTCCCTGCTATGAGCAGATCATCTACATATTGTAACAGCACGTTTCCCGTTTGTACCTGGTATTCTTTTAAGAGCTCTTCCAGGGCCTGTCCAAACAGATTAGGGGACTCAGTGAACCCTTGGGGTAGCACGGTCCATCTCAATTGCTGTCTACGGCCTGTTTCTATGTCTTCCCATTCAAAGGCAAAATAATCACGGCATTCTTCTGCCAGTGGACAGGCCCAAAAGGCATCCTTTAAATCAACCACACTATACCAGGAGTTATGGGGTCCTAGCTTGCTTAGCAGTGTATATGGATTTGCTACTCCAGGGAACCGGGTGATAGTTCTTTTGTTTATTTCCCTTAAATCATGTACGAGCCGATATTTCCCATTTGGTTTCTTTATAGGCAGAATGGGGGTGTTAAAGGGTGACATACAAGGCTCTAAGATTCCTTGTGCTAATAATCGATCAATTTCTGGTTTTAATCCTCTCCGTCCGTCTAGGGAAATGGGATATTGCTTTACCCTCACAGGTATGTGGGGTTCAGAAACTTTGGATTTTAATCGGTGGGATTTCCAGTCTACTAATTGTGTCCGGAGAGTACCAGACATCGGGGTTAATTTGTTTTTGCTCATCCATGGTCAAAGGATAAGTAGACACTGTTAGCTCTTGATTTTTCACTTTAATTTCTAATTGTAATTCAACAATTAAATCTCGTCCTAGCAGATTAAATTCTGCTTCAGGGACGAGCAAGAGTTCACCCATTCCAAATTTATTTTCAGTTTCGAATACCACATTTTTGATTTTGTTTACTTTAAATGGTTCTCCTTTTGCCCCAATTACTTGTACTTTTTCCGGGGAAATTTTACATCCCTTAGGTATTTGTTTAATAGTCGATTTTTCAGCCCCAGTGTCTACTAAAAAGGTGAACTCTTGTTTATGGGGACCTATTTTTAATTTTATCAAGGGCTCATGATGACTCCGGTCCCCTAAGATATAGAGCCCCTGGCTCTCCTATTCCGTTTTCAATATTTCCTCATCCCTGATCCTTTCTCTGCAATTCTTCTTTATATGTCCCTTCTTTCCACAGTAAAAACAACATCTCTGTTCCTTCTTTACTACTACGTTCCCTTGTTTCGTTCCAGCAGATCTGTGTTCACCAGTTCGTCCTTTACGATCCTCTCTGACCGCTGCTACCATCATTTTTACTTGTCGCTTGCTGCTCTCTTCCTCTCGCCTTACATAGACTTTCTGAGCTTCTCTCAATAATTCATCCAACCCTCTATTCTGCCAGTCTTCTAACTTTTCAATCTTCTTTCTGATATCTTCCCATGATTTTGCCACAAACTGAGTTTTGAGGAGTGCTTGCCCTAAAGGGTCATCTGGATTTACCCCAGAATACAGCTGAAGGGCTTTCCTCAGTCGTTTCAGCCACTCAGTAGGGCTCTCATCTTTCTTTTGCATTTCATTAAATGCTTTATTAATATTCTGGCCACAGGGTACTGCTTCTCTAATTCCCTGAATTACTATAGTTCTCAGGTCCTGCATATGAGTTCTATGCACCGGATCCTGATTATCCCAATTAGGTCTTTGGAGTGGCCATTTAATATCCTGCTTGAGGTCCCTGGGCATGTTGAGCATCCCACAGTCTCATTCCTGCTCGTCTAATCATATCTCTTTCCTCGGTAGTAAATAATTGACCAAGGATAGATTGCATCTCATCCCAGGTATAAAGGTTTGGTCCCAAAAATTGATTTAATCTTTCTGCCACTCCGAGTGGGTCCTCAATTAAGTTTCCCATCTCGGTTCTTTTAAAATCTCGTAGGTCAGCCGAGTTTAGGGTACGGAAATATATCCGATCACGGGTTGAGGTCCCCCCATGGGTATTTCCCTTAGGGGGTACATCTGAGCTGCACCTTTTTGGCTTCTAGTTACACGTCTAGGAGGAGGGGGAGACTCTTGTTCCGACTCCGGTGGGGGAGTGGGCGCTCTGGGGACCTCTGGAGGGGCTGTGGGAGCAGGAGGGGAAATGTAAGGAGGGGGGGTTAGAAGGGTTTCGTCTAACTCTTCCTTCTTTTTCTTTTGTTTAGTTTTTATTTCATTCAGCAGGGTAAAGTCTAGCTCCCGGTCTTTTTAGCCACACTTCCGCATACTGACTTTCTTCTGGGTTAAGGGGTTTTTTATTATTAACCCAGAGATTTAATTGTTGCCTTATCCAATCTTCTTCTGACCCGCAGACTGGCCAAAAGACATTTTTAGAAATCTTCTTCCCTCCCCATATCTTAGTACAATATTCTATCATTTTCTGCTTATCTTTCCCTAGTGTTCCAGGGAAATATCTCCAATTGTCTAAGACATATGCCAGAGGGGTATTCTTAGGTACAGTGGGTACCCTTCCCATGGGAGTCGAAGGCTTGCTGCCCTTCGCCCCCATCTTCTGGATTATCCACAAACACACACTCACTCGCTCCCCTTGTTCCTGGCCCAGTCCCTCGCGGGAGATGGAAAACGCAGTACTTAAGGGTCCGCACTCGCTTGGTTCAGTATATCGAACCTCTCATTCGTTATAATCCAGGAAACCCAATCCCGCCCGAACGGTAAACCCGCGAACAAATTCGCAATATACTTACGCGTCCTGCGTCTTCGTCCGGACTCCCGTGCACAGAATTTTTATGGGATTTTACCGGTTTCTCCTTTGCTCATTATTCTAGAATTTAGGTTCGTCGGTAAGGATGGGGTGGGCTATCAGTCGCGGGGCCGCGGATTGCCGCGGGGCGCCTCCCCGGAGGACAGAAGCCCACCGTTCCTTATCCGAGTCACGGCACCATGAAATTGTTATAAATTGAGACCACAATGGATCATAATCCAATTATAATTTTATTAATTATAGCAAGTAGAATATGAGCAAAGACAGCGCTGGACGGCAGGGGAGTCTGCGCTCCGCCAACTGCCGTACTGATCAGTTCAAACAGTTCCTTTTTATACATTTTTACATCCGTGGTTGTCTTTGATCAGTACCCCTTCTGCTTGCACAAGTATCTGGTTTGTGTAAGCAATTGCGGTTATCTTGTCTCACAGGTTATCTTGTCTCACAGGTTATCTTGTCTCACACAAGCGGTGTCTGGCAGCTGTTTGCATAAGCAGTTTTTCTGTCTTTTGCCGCCTAACCTTTACATTGAGCTTAACATAAATTTCAATAAACAATACCCTTAGTTCATAGTTTCTTACATAACTGCACAAGAAGCTGTTAGAAACAAACACAAGGAATCTCAGACGGTAAATCACAAATTTGAAACAGGCAAGGGAATGAAAGGGAAGGTGGAACCAAGAGGCACCACTGGCTAGGGAAATCACAAGGGAATGTTTTCATTGTGGGAAGGGGGGGCATTATAAACAAGAATGCCCCCAGAGAATACGGGACCTGTTGGTGTTTGAAGTAACCCAACAGGATGAGGGTGGTAATCACTAGGGGTGTCAGGGACTCTACCTCCTGGGGGATATACCAACAGAAGAGCCCTTGATAAATTTGAAATTAAGACCCCAGGAGGAAGATTATGTAAAAGATACAACTTGGGCTGTAGGGGCTAAAGGTGAAGGGGTTTTTGGTCCCAGTTATAAAGAATGTGTTAATACAAGGGGAAGATCAATATGCTGTTAATGATTTGTTGTTAATGCCAGGGGTAGGATGTAATTTGCTAGGTAGAGATTTACAAGTGCAATTAGGAATAGGTGTGGTGCTGGGTGAAGGAAAACTAGTGGTTAAATTACTAGAATTATGGGAGGAGAATCGGGGAGGATATTTAGGAACCAGAGCAGTAACTGTTTGGATTTTATAAATTATCAAATGAAAATAAGAGAAGATCTGTTAAATAAACCTTTGCCCTATAGAGAAAAACTATTTATTGATGGGTCCTCTCGATGCCTAGAAGGAAAAATATTGGGTTATGTAATTATCGAGAGGCAGAAGATGGAAGTGTTTGAAAAGGGGAAATTACCTGCTGGGTGGTCAGCACAAGTCTGTGAACTCTATGCCCTAAAACAGACATTGGTATATTTGAGAGATAAGGAAGGGACAGTGTACACAGACTCAAAGTATGCATTTGGAGTGGTCCACACATTTGGAAAAATATGGGAAGAAAGAGGGCTTATAAATACAAAAGGGAAGGAGCTAGTACACGAGCGGCTGATCAGAGAAGTTTTAGAAGCCCTGAAGCTCCCCACAGAAATTGCAATTGTGCATGTGAAAGGACATCAGAGGGGAGCATCAATGGAAATAAGGGGGAATAATTTAGCAGATTAAGTAGCCAGAGAAGCAGCTACAGAATCATCATTGGTAGTTTTATTGGTAATAATACCAGGGGATTATGAGAATTTAGCCCCAAATTTCACAGAACAAGAAAAGGATATACTTAAAAATAAGGGGGGGAAAAGATTCAGAAGGAAAATGGACTTTAGCAGATGGAAGGCAGATGTTAAACTAAAACAAGATCATGAGAAATTCTGTCATTAATACATTAGAAAATACATTGGGGAACGCAATCACTTTGTGATCATTTTCTTAGACAATATGGGTGTATAGGAATATATACGGTAGCTAAACAACTAGTTGATCGATGTTTAATTTGTTAAAAAGTGAACAAAAAGGTAACAGGAAAAAAAAAAAAAAAAAAAAAAAAAGGTGGCTGGGGAACAGGAGCTAGCCATACAAAGCCTCCAGGTAGACTTAACAGAGCTACCTCAAATACAAGGGTGAAAGTATTTGTTGGTATTAGTGGCTCACTTAACTCATTGGGTGGAAGCAATCCCCCACACCAAGGGCAATGGCAACCATGGTATCCAAGGTGTTACTGGAAAACATTATCCCCAGATATGGATTAATAGAAAGAATAGACTTGGGCGGAGGAACACATTTAATTTTAAAAATTATACAACAGCTATCTGAAGCCTTAGGGATCGAATGGGCATGGCACACCCCATGGCATCCTCGGAGTTCTGGAAGAGGAGAAAGAATGAATCAAACTTCAAAACAAACCTTGACTAAGTTAATGATTGAGACTCAGATGTCTTGGATTAAATGCCTGCCGTTGGCCTTATTAAGGATCAATACTCAGCCACGAACAGACCTGGGAATTTCTCCCTATGAAATGATGTTTGGATTACCATGTATGAGTAACTGACAGGGATATTGTCATCCCTGAAGTAGGAGATCAGTATGTAAGAAAGTATGTAATAAGAATTGGTAACACTTTAATGAAACTAAGAAAGAAAGGACTTCTGCCTCAAATACCACCATTGGCTTTTAATATCCACAATGTAAAACCAGGTGATTGGGTATTGATAAAAGTGTGGAAAGATTAATCATTAACTCCCGAGTGGGAAGGTCCATTTCAGGTGCTGCTGACCACCGAGACAGCGATCCGAACAAAAGAAAAGGGGTGGACTCCTTGCCTCCCTGAGGAAAAGGACCGGTGGAAAAGCCTCAGGAGTGGACTGTGGTACCATCAACTGACCAACTACAAGTCACCCTCAAAGGACTAAGTAAATTCATCAGGAGGGGATTGAATGACTCTTAACCAGTGGTTTGACTGGGTTTTTGACTGGGTTCAGAAGGTAACACTGTGAAAATTTACTTATTCATTTACTTACTTGCTGTATAAGGAAACAAAAACAAAAAACAGACAAAACCAAACAAAAAAAAACTGTCAGGGAAAAGCTGGCGTTTACCGAGCATTAACTGACAGACATGTGAGATTATGAGCATTTTGGAGTCAATTAGGCATTGCTAGAAAATCAACCTAATAGGGTAATACCTTGTCTCGAGTGTATGTATGGATGTCATGAAGCGTGGGTTTTGTGTGAATGTGAATGTGTTACCGGATGTGGTATTTCTTGCAGATGGAGAAAATTGTCTTATAACTGTATAGGGAAGGGGCATGAACTGTAACCTTGATTTACGGGGAAAAAGAGGTTAGTCCCCAGAATTTGTGATGTCCCTGAGAGTTGATGGGAGGACACTATCAGGAAAGTGCCAAAATTTTGCTTTGCTTAGAAACAAAGGAAGTGGCTACAAAGGAGCTGCACTTGAATTGACTAACTCTTAACACACGGATTTGTTAAACAGTAGAGGGCAAGACCGGGTTAACCTCTGTGCTCGCCACCAAGAAGACCTTTTATCTCAGCTGTGGGCTGCAACCCCATAGGCATGAGAGGTGGGAGTATATGTTATACCGGACCTCTGCTAATCATCCTGGTATGGTTTGCTTTAATAGTGGCAAATTTGTGCAGCAAGTGCTTTACTGTTATGTCCAACATCAGAGTGGCTTTGCTTTCCCAAAGACAGAAGGGTGGATGGAGATATTTTAGTGGGAAGAAGAGAATCCAAGTAAAAGATGTGACAGAAGTAAAACAGCCAGTACCAAAACCGCCGAAAAGACCTATAACAGAATTTTCGAACATGGTTAACCAAAGGAGATGGTGGTTTACATAAGCAGATACAACTACATGGGTACTTGAAAGAGGAACATTTACAAGGGCAAAAGATATGTAGTAAAAAGGCAAACAAAGTGAGGGCTACCAACATCAAGGCTGCACAATAAATTGCTGCCCATGCATAAGCACGCTCCATTGTTTTCGCGGTATCGGAGGTACAAGAGTGAGAGCGCGAGTGGCGAACCTGCCTGGTCTGTAGGGATCAGGAGTCAGGGTCCACATACGCAGCAGGAAAATGGATTTCCACGCCCCCAGTCCAAAGCGCATGTGTTGCTGGAGGGTCTCGAAAGTTCGGCTATACCCGGATGGCAAAAACAACTGCCAGGCCCGCCCAGATCTAGGCAGCACAGGCATTCTGGGTGGAAGAGAAACTTCCGCTCATTGCGCACTTGGACCTTCCTCGGTCAAGCCGCTAGCCTGGGGCTGGACTATCCCACTAATCTTACTGATCCCGCTGGATTGCAATCTTGGGAAGATGGGAGTAGGGGACGATCCCGTGTGCGCCGGCCTGCTGTTGGGATTTTTCATTATATTGGTGGTGACTGTCGTTGCCATCGCGGTATGCGAGGGAATGTCTCGTGGCTGGTGTTGGAGAAGATCACCTCCTCCCCCCAATCCTCCAAGATCACGAAGACAACTAAGACGCCCTCGAAACCTTGATGAGGTGATGGAAACAGACTTATAGTTCAAAGAAGAAAATGTTGTTGATCAGAGGAGTTACCGCGCGGCGTGTGACTGGACTGTTGTTCTTGGACTCTTTCTGTCTTTCTATCGCTATCGCCCCGTGAGTAAGGGTAACAAGACATCGAAGGACAACATCCAAAGGACAGTGCTGATATCTTTGGTTCTTACTTTTTCTCTTTCTGATTGTGTCGCGTGGGACTTTGCTGGATTGTTATACAGTTAATTATTTCAGGTTCTTGTTTGCTAATAAATTGTTGATTATTGTTTACAGAGTGTCTGATAGTACGGTTGACTGTGCAGTTCGGCACACAGCTCGAATTTGCTTAACACCAACAGGTGAAACAGTAGTAGCAAATTGCATGTTGGTCACAACTTGTTGGATTAACTGAACAAAGCAAGGAATAAATAACACACGGCAAAAACATTAAGGCGACAACTGCACATAGCAGATAGAATAAGAGCTGTTTTACCTATGGTGCTCTGAAAACACCCTCAATGTTAGACTCAGAATGGTGGGATGATCTATTAGGAGCTTCCTGGTGGAAAAGATTGTTGTGAATGCGTTATGCCACGTGAAAACTATGATTGTAATTGTAAGGTATTATCTTGAGAGTGTTATGATAAATGTTGGAATTGTGGAAAAAGGTTTGTTTGCAGTGACGAAAATGAAAGTAGCATCTAATAAACAATAATAGGATAAAAGAAAAAGGGGGGATTGTAAGAAACTATGAACTAAGGGTATTGTTTATTGAAATTTATGTTAAGCTCAATGTAAAGGTTAGGCGGCAAAAGACAGAAAAACTGCTTATGCAAATAGCTGCCAGACACCGCTTGTGTGAGACAAGATAACCTGTGAGACAAGATAACCGCAATTGCTTACACAAACCAGATAGATACCGCTTGTGCAAGCAGAAGGGGTACTGATCAAAGACAACCACGAATGTAAAAATGTATAAAAAGGAACTGTTTGAACTGATCAGTACGGCAGTTGGCGGAGCGCAGACTCCCCTGCCGTCCAGCGCTGTCTTTGCTCATATTCTACTTGCTATAATTAATAAAATTATAATTGGATTATGATCCATTGTGGTCTCAATTTATAACACATGGTTGCCATTGCCCTTGGTGTGGGGGATTGCTTCCACCCTGTGAGTTAAGTGAGCCACTAATACCAACAAATACTTCCACCCTTGTATTCGAGGTAGCTCTGTTAAGTCTACCTGGAGGCTTTGTACTGCTAGCTCCTGTTCCCCAGCCACCTTTTTCTCATTACCTTTTTGTTCACTTTTTGACAAATCAGACATCGATCAACTAGTTGTTTAGCCTCCGTATATATTCCTATACACCCATATTGTCTAAGAAAATGATCACAAAGTGATTGCGTTCCCCAATGTATTTTCTGATGTATTAATGACAGAATTTCTCATGATCATGTTTTATTTAACATCTACCTTCCATCTGGTAAAGTCCATTTTCCTTCTGGATCTTTCCCCCCCCCCCTTATTTTTAAGTATAACCTTCTCTTGTTCTGTGAAATTTGGGGCTAAATTCTCATAATCCCCCGTTGTTATTACCAGTAAAACTACTGATGATAATTCTGTAGCTGCTTCTCTGGCTACTTAATCTGCTAAATTATTCCCCCTTATTTCCATCGATGCTCCCCTCTGATGTCCTTTCGCATGCACAACTGCAATTTCTGTAGGGAGCTTCAGGGATTCTAAAACTTCTCTGATCAGCCGCTCGTGTACTAGCTCCTTCCCTTTTGTATTTATAAGCCCTCTTCCTTCCCATATTTTTCCAAATGTGTGGACCACTCCAAATGCATACTTCGAGTCTGTGTACACTGTCCCTTCCTTATCTCTCAAATATACCAATGTCTGTTTTAGGGCATAGAGTTCACAGGCTTGTGCTGGCCACCCAGCAGGTAATTTCCCCTTTTCAAACACTTCCATCTTCTGCCCCTCGACAATTGCATAACCCAATATTCTTTTCCCTTCTAGGCATCGAGAGGACCCATCAATAAATAGTTTTTCTCTATAGGGCAAAGGTTCATCTAACAGATCTTCTCTTATTTTCGTTTGATAATTTATAAAATCCAAACAGTGATGCTCTCATTCCTGAATATCCTCCCCGATTCTCCTCCCATAATTCTAGTAATTTAACCACTAGTTTTCCTTCATCCAGCACCACATCTATTCCTTATTGCACTTGTAAATCCCTACCTAGCAAATTACATCCTACCCCTGGCATTAACAACAGATCATTAACAGCATATTGATATTCCCCTTGTATTAACCCATTCTTTATAACTGGGACTGAAAACCCCTTCACCTTTAGCCCCTACAGCCCAAGTTGTTTCTTTTACATAATCTTCCTCCTGCGGTCTTAATTTCAAATTTATCAAGGGCTCTTCTGTTGGTATACCCCCCCCAGGAGGTAGAGCCCCTGACACCCCTAGTGATTACCACCCTCATCCTGTTGGGTTACTTCAAACACCAACAGGTCCCATATTTTCGGGTGGCATTCTTGTTTACAATGCCCCCCCCCCCCCCTTCCCACAATAAAAACATCCCCTTGTGATTTCCCTAGCCAGTGGTACCTCTTGGTTCCACCTTCCCTTTCATTCCCTTGCTTGTTTCAAATTTGTGATTTCCCTTCTGAGATTCCCTGTGTTTATTTCTAACAGCTTCTTGTGCAGTTATCATAATTTTAGCTTTAGTTTTAGCCTTTTCTTCATCCTTTCTAATATCTACTTTCTGTGCTTCTCTCAGGGGTTCATCCAGACTCTTATTATAATGACCTAGAGTCACTCATATCTCTCCTCCTCTCTTGTTCAGTCTGATTCCACTGCAGAGGGGTTACAGGGAGTTTCTTTTCCCCGGGTATCCCCTGCTGATTTTCTCTCTCCCATATCCACATTCCAGACGTTCTGATCATTTGTCTTTCTTCAGGAGAAAAAAAGATTCCCATCTCCGACAGCCCCACAGGGTCCTCTAATAACTTCCTAAATTCATTCTTATACGCCCTCACTTCTACATTAGTGAGCGGCACATCCACAAATCCCAATATTGTTTCCCTTTCCAAAATCCTTCCCTTCCACTTACAACGACTTTCACACTGTCTCCCAATCCTCCTTTAATTCCAAACATACAAATACACAGACCTAATAATTATCGCCTCTCGTCTTCTGAGTATTGCGTGTCCTTATAAGCCCTCTCCTGGACACTTTAAACCCTTCGACTTTCTCTTATTAGATGCACAATGCCACCTATACCCACAACATACACATTTTACTATACCCACGTCTGACAAAAGTTTTTCCCTGTAAAGAAATTACTGGGAACAGAGGCGCAAAGGAAATAGGACAGGATCAGCTGGCTGCTCCCAATCTAGTGCAGCTGGCTGTCTGAGGGGGTTACATACAGTTTTTAACAAATATAAACTATTTCCGCGCTCCAACCACTCATTCCTTTCACACAAATAATCACTGGGTTCTAATCCAAACTAACGGAGAAGGGATTCACTCCTCTGTCTCCGATTTATACAAAGATCAATGCTTTTTACAATATATACAAATACCTAAATACAGTTCATTAATTAGACAAACTCCAAAGTTTTCAAACAGAATTCAAAAGGAGAACAAAAGAAAGAAGAGAACAAAAGAGGAAGAAAAAAGACTACAATTTCAACAAACCCAAGGTGGTCGGTGACACTCCCATGAACCCCAACAACCACTCATCCAGTTTGCTGAGGTGGTCTCCGACACTCCCATGAACCCCAGGTCTTATTACCCCTTTTAATTAATTCCGTTCCCTGTGCGCACTACCTCAATTAATCCAGTTCCTTACTTGAGTTTTAAGTTGTGCGCCAGGCGTCCCTGCGCGTCTTACCAACAACTCATATACAATTTTTAAACATAACTTTCCATAGTCCAGGCGGTCCTTGTCTGCTCCTGTAGTGGACAGCTGGGAGTGGAGATCCTCCGAGAAAAGGCTCGGGGTGCACCTAGGACGTCCACCCTTCAGCAGTCCCGGCAGCCGAGCAGAGAAGGTCCCATCTGGGTCGCCAAACTGATTTACGGATGAAAGACTTCACAACTGAGGGTTGTAAAGCAGGTATGTTTATTCAGCGCCGGGCACATGGGGGATCGCTCCGCCACAACAAGCCTGTGCCCCCCCCCCCCCGCCCCTCCCGCCTTGCTTATGTTACGAAGTGTTGCATATTCATGAGGTGTCTATACATATTCACAACCTATCCCCGCCTACCCTCCCTTCTTATTATAATTAGGTCTCCTCCTCCTTGCGGCTGCACAGTGAGTTCCTTTGGTCCTGGGCAGGGGTCGTGAAGTGCTGGGCAGTGGTCGTGGGAGGAAGTATCTCCTCTTCCTCAGTGCTGAACTTTTCATCCTGAATACCTGCGCAGTCTCTGTCGCCTCCTGGACCCGGGCTAAACCGCAGAGCGGGTTTGTGCTGGTTGTGAGGTGATCTTTTGCTGATACACACTTACTTAAGGAAAGGAAAGGGGGCCCTGTTTTGAACAGGAAATAGAGGCAGAGCAATACAAGCAATGTATCTTGTCTCGTGCAAGCATAATACCAAATTTGGTTAATATCCCATTTCACCATGCGCAGAGAGGGCTGGTGAGCATCTCCAAGGGGGGAGACCCCACACGCTCCCTGGGCAGCCCGTGCCGCAGCTTGGCAAGCAAGAGGGGCACGTGCAAGCACAGGGGTTTCAAAATCCCAGAATGTAAACCTCCTGATGGATGCAGCGGTGTCCCGTTGGTCCTCTTGATTCTCGGTGTCTTGGTGGTGGGCATCCCCCACCCTCGCTTCTCATGATACCATTTTTACCCAGTCCGAGTCCCAAAATCTCTTCCCGGTTCTGAGACACTTCATGCTCCTGCAATATCAGAGTCTCCAGCCTCTGCAGCCTCCCTATGGATTTTTTCCCAATGACGTCTAAGATCAAAACTGCCAGTGGCTGCTGCAGCCAGAGGCTGGTCTGGAGGATAAAGATCAGGCTCCTGCTCAGGTTCTACTGGACGGGGATCTAATGGATCATCATCATTCGTGTTCTTCTCAGTTGACAGCGCAGGTGCTGTGGGCGCTGATACGGCTTTAGAACCTGTGTGCTTTTTAAGTATCTCAAAGATGTTCACCAGATGGATAACAGATCTTTAGCAAGAGCATTATTCTGAGTAGCTGAGTCCCATGGTTTAACCCCAGCTTGATCCCAGATATCCCAGTCAAAACCCAATGTGCTAGTTATATCGGGGCTAGTGGTTTTCATCCATTTAAGCATTAGCCTTAAATCAAATTCTTTGTATTTACAGTCATGCTTTTTCAAAAGCTGCTTAAGTCTCTAACACCGCCTCTTCAGCCTGAGATGGTTGGTTCCCCCTAGTTCCTGACTGCTCACCTGTCAGTTCAGGCGATTATGCCGTACGGACTTCTGCGGTGCTCCCCACCGGATCCTTGCGTTCAGTCAGGCTACGCCACTGGAGTCAAGTTCAGGCCCAGGAGCCGGTCGGTCCCTGTTCGGGCACCATTTGTGGCGTATTGAGGCACGGGCTCAGATCATGGGTGATGCTGAGATGCTTTATTTCAGGCTGCTTATATACCTTTCGTAAGTTACAGCGATTTTCCATCAAGTTACAGTATTTTCCTACCAGCTTAACAACGTCAGGTGGTTACGCGCTAATTACGCAGTCCTGGCAGTCTTCCTGCTTGCTTCTTTCACAGCAGCAGCCGAAAACATCAGTGTGCTCATCAGCATTTTTCTCATAACACAGCACTCTTCTAATTACCAAAGAGAAACATTAACTCTACTTTTCCCAGGGTCGACTTAGCAGGAGCCTCTCAGTACTTGTGTTCAGGCTGAGGTGCCTGCTCCAAGGCCTAGCCTGCATTTCCATTTTGTCTCCCCCAACACTAGAGCACCACCAGCCTTGCAAGCACAGGCACGTACCTTCCTGAAGATGAGGAAGTACGAGGAGATACTCCAGATTACCACACAATGGTTTCTTCATCCATTTACCTTGAAGAACATACTACAAGGCAAGTAACGCGTTTTTGAAGGACTCTCCACCATCCCTGCACACATTCATCATTCCCAAACATTCACCACTCTACCAGTTCTTTCTGCAATGTTTCCAGCCTGAAGGAACAGAATGCTAATTGGCCTGGTTAATTTTCTATGGTAGAACAGCAGGGCCATTCTTTCTTTATACCCACATACTGGTATTGATTTGATCTTTGATGCTAGCAGCATCTATCCTCTCATTTTAGGGCAGCGTTACACCACCAGAAGAGGCTGCCATCCGACCAGAAATGGAGGAGGATGCACTGTCAAGATAGCACTAAGCATGCATATTTAAATTAACCCCCAAAACAAGGCTGTGTTTATAAGCACAACGTTGTGGCGTCCAGAATTACTAGACAGTGCCTGAAAGAACTGCAACAACTACTGCAGTAATATGCCCAAAGTTACAGGCAGAGCCACATAAATTCATGGGTTTTTTGCTTGCAAATTCTTCACGGGTTTCTTGCAAAAGCCTGTCCCCCAAACTCCTAAACAACCAGAACCTTGCAGGCAATTGCAGGCACACAGAATTCCAGATATAACTTTAAGGTGCTAGCAACCCGATATATGCTCACCCTGCACTACACAAAACGACTTACGGGTAGCTCCCAAATGGACCGGTCCCCAAACACAGTTCCAAAAAGAATGCCTTTATTTTAGATGGTCCTTGTCCATCCCCACAGCGATCCGATCAAGGACAGGAGTCTCTCGGGAAAAAAATCACCGGGGTTACCCAAGAGAGTCCCAATCTCAACAGGTCCTGCAGTCGGGTGGAGAGGGTCCCACCTGGGTCGCCAGACTGAAACACAAAAATTCACTCAACAGTTGGAATCCAGTAAAACTGTTAAGCAGGTATTCTTTATCTGCAGCGCTGGGCAGCACTGGGGCTCGCTCCACCACAAGGGCTCCAACGGAAAGGTGCAATCACAGAGAACCTACGCTGTGAGGTTATACGTATTCAGCGGATTTCTGGGAACTAATCTGCACACACAGAAGATTTCCTAGAATTTATCTACACTGTCCGAGCACACGTGATAAAATTAGGGTTAGGGGCTTTTCCCCCTCTGGTGGTGGTTCATGGTCTTCCTTGCCCTGTCCAGTGATTGAACTTTGGTTTTCCTATGCCCAAATACAATTGTGGAGTTAGCTCATCTGTTCTTTGGCCCTGGGATGCTCCAAGATGGTCAGTTTTAACTAATTTGCCAGTGCTAATCTTGACACTGTCGTCTTGGGCCCTTGTTATCAGGGGTACTCAGGAAGCTTAATGAACCGTCTCAAGGTCTACTTCAATTTTTTCTCAGGGAGAAGTTGCATATTTCAAAACACCTTGTTATTAATTCTGCCTAGCAGTTGACTAAACTATGTGAGTGAAATGAAGAGAATAATACGAGTAGAAAATGCTGACCAACTAGGATGCTACTATAAACAAGCTCTTTGCTCCAAACAAGAGAAAAAGTTTTAGCTTTCCCTCAGAAGAGCCTGGTGGCAGCGCTCTTACCCAGGGCGTCTCCCGGGAGCACCCCGAGGATGCCCAATGGCCTCTGGGCACGATGCCACCAGCCCATCACAAATCCCTGGAGGTCGCTGTGGGGAGGTCCACACCCGCGACCGGGTCTGCGAGCCTCCCCTGCCTTTCTCTACGCGGGCGCCCACCGGAGCGTCCCCAGGCCCGGGGGCCCTGTGTGGGAGCAGCGCCTGGGGACGCGGCCCAGGGCGCTGGCGCCCAGAGCTGCCGACTGCACACAGGACCCAGCTCTGCAGAGCCCGCTGGCACCGGGCGCACGTGGGAGGCGCTGGCCCAGGCCGGCCGGGGGCTCGGTGAGGGGAGAGCCGGGGCTGCCCCGCGCCGGGCACAGCCCGTCCCAGCCGGTCCCCGGCGTGGGCGTCTCCATGGGCACCGCCAGGGCTTTGTGAGGCGGGGGCCGCATCACCCCCAGAGGCCACTGTGACATGGGCCACCCCCACCCCCCCGCAGGGTGACCATGAGGGTATTTAAGGAGCGAGAGCCCTGGGGTGCCCTCCCCCAGGAGAGCAGCTCCCTCAGGAGGTAGCGTCTCCCCTGGGTGCTCGTGTAAGGTCTTTGGCTAAGGTCGCCAAAGATGCCCACGGGTGAGGAGGCGAACGCCCGCTCCCGGCCCGCCAAGGGGCTGCCGAGCCTGCAGGAGAGGCGCCAGGTGAGGGACGGGGCAGGAGGGAGAGGCCGGGGGTGGGACGGGGCCGCACAGAGCTGCCTTGGTGCCAGGGCCAGCCTTGCCGGCGCTGTGGGGGCCGCTGTGCCAAGGCAGCCGCCTCCATCCCATGCCTCCTCCTCCTCCTCCTCCTGGTCACAGGTGGGCCTCAGGCAGCCACAGGCAGTGCCGCAGGGCAGCCAGAGCCAGGCCTTGTCCCTCCATGGGGACAGGCTGCCACTGCTCTCCTGCCCAGAGAGCTCGCAGGACACCGCAAGGCACCGTGCACAGGTAGGGAGATGGAGACGGGGCCGAACGCCTTCCCGACCCCAGGAGCTGCCGATGAGCAGGTGGGGTGTGCAGGAGGGGACCGGTGGGCCCAGACCCATAGCAAGCTGAGCGCCCTGTGCGCTGCTCCCGGGAGTCACCATGGGCTGCGGGGGGACCAGCCCTCACCCCAGCCGGCTCTGGGAGCAGGGCGGCAGCCGCCTGCGGGGCTGAGCACTGCCCAGGGGCTGGCAGGGAAGCAGAGCCGCAGGAGCTTTTCAGTGGTGGGAGTACGTGGGGGCGCAGGGGCAAGGGCCGTGCTCACACAGCCTTCTCTCCTCGGCTTCTCTTGCAGATGGATGTTCTGGCACACAGGGTGACCCTGCCCCGCAACAAGGTGGTGCAGGAGGAGACAGCTCGTTGTCCAAGCTTGCCACCTGTCCCCAGGAAGGCAGCGGCACCCGGGCACGCACCCACCGCAGCTCAGCCAGCAGGAGCTGTCAGCACCTGCCCCAGGCTGCCTCCTCTGCCAGCAGCACCCTCCACATCTCCTGTCAGCAGCAGGGAAACCACCAGCGGCACCGCAGCCAGTGGCCGGCGACAGCTCATCCCATCTTCTTGGGGCATCCGCCATGGCCAGGGCACAGCCGCAAGTGTGGAGAGCTGGAGGCCTGCCCCACACAGCTCCGCTGGCCGTGCTGCAGCTGCGAAGGGGATAGCCCAGGGCCTTGTGACTGAGGTCCTGGACAAGGTCTTCCTGGGGAGCCGGGGACCCAGCCAGCAGCCGGCAGCCCAGTGGAACTGGGCACACAGCGCGACTGAGGCGGCACCACCAAGAGCAGCCGAGGTCTGGGCGGCCAGCGGTGGCAAGGCCCCCTCAGCTTTGCCCGTGCCTGGTCCCCTTGCACATGGGGACACTGGTGCTGCAGGCAGGGCCCCTGCGCCAGCTTCCCTGGCCAGGAACGCAAGGCCAGGGCAGCTCCAGCAGCAGCAGGAAGGCGAGGAGCGGTGTTTCCCCCAGTCGGCACCAGGATGGCTCCTCAGTATCAGATCCAGGCAGGTGAGTGCCAAGGTCTGTGCCATGGCTCTGCAGGACACAGTCCAGCACCTCGTGAGGGAGGTTGTGGGCAAGGTTGCAACTGCCAAGCAGGGACCCGGCCAGCAGCCGGCTGAGCAAGGGCATGGCCATTTTGCATGGTTGAGGCAAGCTGGGCAGCAAGAACAATGGAAGTCTGGGCAGCCAAGGGCAGCAAGGCCCAAGGTTGGGGGGCCACTGAGGAGGACAAGCTGGGAGATAGATGTCAGCAACAAAGAGCTTGTCCCAAGGGGACGACATGGTAACCTGCATCAACCCCTTGGTCCCAGAGCTCTTCCAGGACCCCCATGCTGGCCCAGCAGCAGCACAGGCACAGAGGCAGCTGGTGACCTGCAGAGCATGTCCCCTGCCCCAGAGGGTCCCACGGACACTGAGCTGGGCAGCTTCACCCACCCAGTGCCTTGGCTCCAGCTCTACTTGTCCCATAGGCACCTGCTGCCTTCTCACATGCCCCAGCTGGCCAGCAACGACCATCCCTCCTCAGACAGTGTCTGGGGCTCTGCACAAAGCTTTTTCTGCCCTGGCCAGAGCTCCCGTGAAAGATTGCCAGCGTGTGGCTTCATGGGGCTGGCCCCGGTCTTTCTTTCCCTCTCCTTCCATCTCTCTGCTGCCAAGCTAACAAACTTGTGCCAGCAAAGCAGGGAGCAGCCCTACTTCCAGGGTCTCCCAGCAGAGAGAACTCTCCGAGCACTGCCCGGGGGCTGGCAGGGGAGCCCAGCTGCAGGAGCTCTTCCAGTGGGGACATGGGGGGCACAGGGGCAAGGGCCGCACTCACGCAGCCTCTCTCCTTGGCTTCTCTTGCAGATGGACAGCCTGGCATTCAGGGTGACCCTGCCTCACAGCAGGGTAACAAGGAAGCAGACAGACCATCTTGAAATCTTGCTGCCTGTTTCCAGGAAGGCAGCGGCACCTGGGCATGCGCCCACTGCAGCTCATCCAGATGGAGCTGCCAGCACCTGCCCCACGCTGCCTCCTTTGCCAGCAGCACCCTCCACATCTTCTGCCAGCATCAGGGAAACCACCAGTGGCACCACAGCCAGTGGCCACCAACAGCTGGTCCCATCTTCTTGGGGCATCTGCCATGATCAGGGAACAGCCTGGAGCGTGGAGAGCTGGGGGCTTGCCCCAAGCAGGCCCGCTGCCCATGTCACAGCTCTGATGGAAGCAGCACGGTGTGTTGTAACTGAGGTCCTGAACAAGGCTCTCTATGCGATCCAGGGACCCAGCCAGCAGCCGGTGGCACAGCGGGACCATGCACAAGTCATGGGGGAGGCAGCAGCAGCAAGAACAGCTGAGGACAAGGGAGCCAACAGCGTCAAGAACCCCGCAGCTCAGCCCACGCCTGGTCCTCATGGAGGTGGGGGCACCGATGCATCTGACAGATCCCTTGTGCCAGCTTCTCCATGCAGGGACGTCGTGCCAAGGTGCCTGGGTCAAGCATCAGAGCATGATCTGGCAATGCCGGTGACGCGTATCAAGTGCTACATCAGTAGTAGGTTGCTGCCCATGCAGGACAGGGTTTTTGCGGTCTATCTGGCCATCCCTTCCGTCAGGACGGACCCTCTGGAGGAGCTGGAGAGGAGTGGCCCAGGCTGCAATGAGAACAGCCTAGCTCAGCTCAGGAAACCCACTCTGCAAGTGCCAGAGGACAAGCAAGGGGCCTTGGCTAAGAAGGAAGATCTCGGCAACGAAGAGATGTACCAAGAGTCGTCCTCCATTACCATCCGCAGCATCTGTATCAACCCTTTTATCCTGGAGCTCGTCCCCCTCCCAACTTGTCCCCAGGAGGGGCCTGGCAGGACCAGCATCATGGGCCCAGAGGCAGCAGGAGAGGCAGCTGGCAACCTGCAGGACGCATCTCCTGCCCCAGCGGGTCCCATGGACCCTCAGCCGGCAGCTTCTGCCCTGGCCAGAGCGCCCGAGGAAGAGGAGGACAATCCAAACCTGTCTCCCATGTCTGGAGCCCAGCAAGGAGAGGCCAGCGCAGCCCTTGACTCCCTGGCGGTGCACGAGGATGAAGTGGCTTCTTCATTCCCTCAGAACCCTCCGACAGACACTGCCACATCCCACCCGGCAGATGACAGAGGAGACGCAGCAGCATCTCCCCTGCCTCTGGAGCCAGGTGGGCAGCACTGCGCGCACGGGGGCTGGCCGTGCCGCGGCCCCCACTCCCTGGGGACAGCCCTTGGTGGCGGGGGGCAGGCAGGAGCTTGCCCGTCACCCGCCCAGCCCCTCACCTACAACTCTCCTTCCCCCGCAGGCATCGCTGCTCTCTCGCACGCCCCGGCTCAGCGCCGACGGCCCTCCCTCCTCAGGAGGGCGCTCAGGGCTCTGCGCGGGGCGTTCTGCTGCTCCTGCATCGCGGGACAGCAGGAGCAGTAGCGCCCCGCTGCCAGCGCCCGGCGGGTCCCCGGAGATGGCCGTGGGCCCTGAGCCTGCGCAGGCCCCAGAGGGAGCAGCACGCGAGGGATGGGTGCATGGACGGCGCCCCAGGCATTCAGCTGCCCCGAGAACATCGTGCTGCCGGCCACCGCTCGGCCGTGGGTGCTTTCTGAGGCCAATAAAAGATGATCATTTTCCCCCAGTGCTCGTCTGCGCCTGGTCCCTCTCGGGAGAAGGGCGGGTGCAGGCAAGGCCCATGCCGGCAGGCAGAGCTGGAGAGCCCCAGTGCTCCCCCCAGGCTGGGCAGGGCCTGCGCCCTCGGCCTCTGCCCGGGCCTCCGGCGCTCCTGCTGCCGCCCAGCTGAGGCCTGAGCTGGCCTCGCTTCGCGGTGCCCGTGTTTTCAGCCCATCTCTGTCCTCGGGCTGTCCTGGCATTGGTTGGCCTGTTGGGCTTGTGTGTGTGGCAGGGATTTGGGGAGCAGGGGAGGGGGCTGCCGGAGCAGAGACTCCCCTGCAGCCTGCGGCGAGAGGGCGGGCTGGCCCCCTGCAGCCCATGGTCCGTTGCATCCAACTGGTAGACATAGACATGAGAAAGGCAAGGGGCTTTGGATGGAGACAGAGCAATGAGACCAGCGGCGGTGTGGAGAAAGTTTCTTCCCTGATGAGGAACGCTGTAGTGCAACCAGGCACCTGGCTCACAGACACGTGGAAGAAAAACATATGAATTCAAGTCGATGTTCCAGATGCACTGGGTCATTCTCTTCCAGGTCACAGCTGGGCAGATGCGGTATGCCTGAACTCAAGACTATTCATCGATTCAATCTGCTTTCTGGGAGACCACAAAACCCAGGCTGTTGTTCCAAGTATTTGTTAAAAATTAACTGCAAGTGGAAAAAAAAATCAAGTGGCCCAGTGGCAGATTTATTACAGTTTTAACAGGTAAAGGGAATGAATCTACTTTGTGAACCAAAATAGCAACAGGAAAGCATACTGAAGGATTTTTAATCAAATGACAAAATGGACACAGCATAAGCAGTATGTATTTATATAGAAATATATTGGTTACATTCTTCTTAAATAAAAAACATTCATTAGCAACAGCCAAAAGTATTTCTTTGTGGAAAGAGATTCATCTTCCTTCAGGGCAATTCTGGCTCTTTGTCAGGCAAGGCAAGCCCAACATGCCGAGGACCCAGGCTAAAGGAGGAAGAACGCAGCCGACTCAATATGAGTGATAAAGCATGGTTCAGTTTATTGATTTTCGTTACAGCCTTTATAATTCTTCTACTAATTATGCCTACTAGTCACTAGCTGATTGGCTTAAGCTCTAAGGGTCGTATTCGCATGGTCCACCTACTTGCATTTAGCTTACAGCACAAGCTTCTCAGAACACTAAGTTTCTCATGCCACTATTTCTAATTCCTCTTGACTTGTTTTCGATACACAACAGTACCGTAACACAATGTTTCTCAGACCACCGTTATCATAACACTAGGTTTCTCAGACCACTATTCCCAATTCCCCTTAGCCTGTTTTCGACACACCACGGTACACAAGGCCGAAGCGTCCTTGACATTCCTCATGTATCAGCAGCTGCGAGCAGCTGCAGGCAAACCCTAGTGAGGCCCAGCATCAGCAGCTAGAGCAGGCTCTGATCATACAATTGCTCGGTGGGCTCAGGACCCTTGTCTCTGAGCCATTCTCCAACATTTACCCCTTCACTGGAAGAGGTTGCCCAGTGAAGTTGTGGCTGCCCCCTCCCTGGAAGTGTTCAAAGCCAGGTTGGACAGGGCCTTGAGCAACCTGGTCTGATGGAAGATGCCCCTGCCCATGGGAGGGGGTTGGAACTAGACAGTCTTTAATTTCCCTTCCAACCATTTTATGATTCTATGTTTCTCTGAAATGGAGGATGTCAGGGGCATAAAGACAAGGTCTTGTTTTGACACCAGTCAAGTTTCCCATTGTCATCTTGGTTATGTCTTCTGTCTGTTGTAGAAACGGCTCCAAGAAAATGACTGAACCCCAGAGGAGGTGTTCGGATTTGCAGCCTGGAGAAAGGGCTTATTCCCCACCGGCACTGTCCTACGCCCGTTCCTTCCTCAGTCAGTGGGCGGCCGGCAGCGAGCAGGTGGGTTCTGTGGGACCACAGGGTCTGCCTTGCCTGACCAAGGCAGCTCCGGGGAGGTGGCCAGGGCACCAGATGGATAGTGGACTTATTTCTGGGATCTCTTTTCCCTCCCACAAGCTGCAGCTTTCTTCGCAGTTGCAGCACCGCTCCCTCTCCAAGCACCCCACTTAGATCTGTCCATTTTCTCCACCTTTGGCCCTTCTGCCTTTGCAGCCCTCCAGGAGAGCCTTTGGGAGGCCCTTGGCTGTTCCCTCCCACAGCTCCTGGGGCTTCCTCCCAGTGCTGCCTCTGCCCAGGAGGAGCTCAGAGAGACTTTCCAGAGACTCGGGCAGCTCTGCTGGCTGGCCCCCCTGCCCAAAGGTCCCTCGAGAAAGAGTTTTAACCCGTGTTCCGCTTTTGGGATCACCTTGCAAAACCAGCACTCATTGGGAACGAGCAGTCAGAAAAGCCAAAGCCAGAGTTAAAAAAACTTGTTGCCTTGCATGTGTAATTTACGGGGTGTTTCCTTCCTTCTCTGTAGGATTTGAGGCAGTTGGTGGAAATAGCCAGTACTACAAGTTTTTGGTATGGGGTTTTGAAAGCTGTGGGCTTGCATGTGCCCACCTTGCATTCTCTTAAAGTTCGAGTTCTAGTCACTGGAACGGCAATGGGCTGCATGAGCCAGCACCGAGCGGGACTGCAACAGGCTGGACGGCCGGGCCGAGGGTGCTGCTCAGTGGCACCGGGCGTAGTTGGAGGCCAGGAACCAGCGGTGGCATCCAGCGGTCAGGGCTGGGCCCAGGACTCTTTGCCACCTTCCTTAATTCATGGGCCGGGTGGCGGGCTGGAGCAGGGCTCGGCCCGGGTGAGTGCCCCCCCCGGGGGCTCTCCCGGCCAGCCTCACGGAGCCTGCGCTGCTGGGAAATGGCTGCCGAGAAGAGGACGCAGCCACCAACGCCGTCCCCCTCGGGCGGCCAGCGCCAGCAGGAAGCTGCAGCCCGCGGAGAGCCCAGGCCCGAGCGGGACCCTGGCAGGAGCTGCGGCCCCTGGAGAGGAGCCCAGGCAGCAGCAGGTTCTCTGGCCGCAGCTGGGGCCTGCGGGGCCCAGGCGGGAGCAGGGAAACGGCCTGAGGAGGAAGGGGCGGCAGAGACGAGGCGCCCGCAGCCCCGTGCCCCGTCCCGCTGCGGCGCTCGCTCGAGGGGGAGAGGCGGCCGAGGAGCCGGGCAGGGAGGAGCGCGGCTGAGCCCGGGCACAGCGGCGCTGGGGAAGCGGCTGCCGGCGGGGTTTGTTCCCGCTCCCTTTCTGAGGGACGGACAAACCGCCCCGAGCCCGGCCCGCTCAGGCCCCGCGCGCTGGGGAGGGGGCGCGGGGCGGCGCTGGGAGGAGGGGCCCGGGCTGCCCTGCCCGGCAACAGCCACGCCATTGGCCACGGCTGAGCCAATGGGCGGGGCCGGAGGCGGCCCGGCAGTCCCGGCCGGCCGGGGGCGGGGCCTGAGGAGCAGCGCGGGGGCGGGGCCGCCCTCCCCAGCCGCTCCCCGTGGGCCCCAGGGGAGCGCTGGGTCGGGCCGGGCCTGGCCAGAGCGGGCCGGGGCCGTTTGCCTTCGCCCGCCCTCGCTGGCTGCCGGGCGCAGCCGGGCCGGGCTCCTCCCGCTGTCCCCCAAACCGGGAATGAACCCCCTGAGCCCAGGGGAGCCCCCAGAGGCAGGCATTCTCTGTGCCCCAGCGCGGGGGGGGGGTCCCTGCGCCCCGCGGGCATGCCCCGGGACAGAAGCCCGGGCTCTGGGTGCCTGCAAGGCAGGAATAGTCCCGGCTTTTCCGAGAAGCCTCCACCTCTCCGCCGGTCTGCTACGTTTACCTGTGAGAAACAAGCTCACGTCTAGCAAAAATGTTTTTTGGGGACAGAGTCAGCGGAGCAAAGAACACAGCGCTGGGGGCAATGGGGCACCCCTGCCCCAACAGGGGATTATTTTCATAGAGCAACCAGGAGATATCATTAGTTGAGCGAAAACGGCGGGTTTTCACCTCTTCACACCTGCAGAGCTCCTTTTTCTTTGTTTCTCCCAGGCTGTCTCTCTCAGTACTTTTCCACTGCCCTCTCGGGGGGGGGGGGGGGGGGCGAAGTCCAGGTCTCTCTCCATCAGGAGTTCTTCGCTTAACCCTTTTCTGCTGGCTTCCATTCCTCCCCAGCCCCCCCACCCAAGTTCCCCTTTACATGACACCTAACCACAGACCACTCCCCATCCTCCTCTTGCCCAACTCCCCACCGTGCCCAACCACATGCCTAACTTGTGACCAAAAAAGCCTTGCCAATATCTGGAGGTTGGTCTCTTCCTCCCAAGCTGAGGTCAGGAACAGGCTGAAGGAATTGCCCCTCTGAGCGTGCTGCTGTGCTGGGGTTCTCCAGGGGTTCAGGGCAGGAGGGCATGGGGGGATGTGTTAGGGAATAGGCCTGTGCTGCCCCTTCACGTGGGGGTGCCCAGTGCAATGGCAATGATGGCTGATCCATGGGGATCTCCCTGGACCATCTCCCTGTGGCTTTCAGCCACCACTGCCCTGCAGAGCAGCAACGCCAGCTCAGGGCCGTGCCTGAGGTGACATCCCGCGACAAGAGCAGACCTATTTCTGGAGGCACCAGTTTGGGCAGCTTTTCTCTCGCTGGCACAGCAGGAGCTGCCTGGGGAGCCCCAGTGCAGGAGTCTTGTGCTGGGAGAGGACGGGCACAGAGGGGCTGCCAGCACTGGGCAATCAGGATCTCTTGGAGAGAAGAGTAGCAGAGAGAGGGAGACGCTGGCCTGCGTCTGCTCATGGCATGGCTGGCCCCAGCCCTGGGGCTGATGGGGAGGCTGAGCCCTCTGTGCCCTAGGAGCTGCTGTGACCTTCCGAGGGGCTGGGGCTGTGGGGTGAGTGCCCAGAGCTCTGCAGCACCCTGCGCTGGGCAATGCCCTGGGGCCAGCCAAGACTGGGATGTTGTACTGGGCTGGGATGGTCTGGGGAGAGTGTGGTGGGCATGGGGAGTGCTGGGGAGGTGCTGGGCTGGTGTGGAAAGTGCCTTGGAGAGAAAAACACCAGTGTACATCTTATACTGTGTGAAGATGCAGGTGAGCACTCACACCAGGGGATTTGTGGTGCGGAGCCAGGGCTCATGACAGGGATCAAAGATATGAAGGCAGAGGAGAGAGGGTGCCACTTTGTGCTCTTGGTGGCATGGCCAGACTGGAAAGGTGGCCCAGGACATTCATGACCCCCAGCCTATCTAGCTGGTCATTTACAGCACTGGCTGCTCACCCAGGTTTATGGGTGAGCGTTGCTGCTAAACCATCTCCATCCTCCTGCTGGTCTCAGTGCCTGTATGGGGGGACCAGCCAGCCCTGCTCGGCCTCTCTCCTGTGCAGACCCTGGCAGACTGAAGAGAAGGGAGGTCTGTGAATGCCCACATGGGACACAGCTGGGGCTGGGAGAGTGTTGGATACTGAGGGAGCCTGCAAATAGTATGTTATGAGGTGAGCAGCTGTATTGTACGTTACCCATTCATCATGTCACCATATTATTCTGTTACTGTTATTAAACTGTTTTTATCTCAACCCGTGAGTCTCCCTTTGCCCCTCCGATTCCCTCCCCATTCCCAAGTGGGGGGGAGGGTGGTGAGCAGCTGCATGGCGTTTATCTGCTGACCAGGCCCAAACCATGACAACTGTCACACAGGTTATCCGTGAATGTGATACACATGCTGCAATCAGGCAAGCCGAGGTTAAAACCTCTTTGGTATCGAGGGCTATGGTTAAAATATAGATATGGGGAGGCCTGGCAGAGTGATTACATCACACTTCCACAATACTTGACATGGCAAACTTTATGTGCTCAATGGTGGAAGCAACTAGCGGGTGGGTGGAGACATAGGCCGTGCCCCATGCCACTGCTCAGAACACTATTCTGGGCCTTGAAAAACAAGTCCTGTGGCAACATGATACCCCAGAAAGAATTGAGTCAGATAATGGCACTCATTTTTTAAATAATCTCATAAACACCTGGACAAAAGAACATGGCATTGAGGGGTATATCACATCCCCTACCATGCACCAGCCTCTGGGAAAATTGAGTGGTACAATGGGCTACTAAAGACCACGCTGAGAGCAATGAGAAGAGGAACTTTTAAACACTGGGACAGACATTTAGCAAAGCCCACCTGGTTAGTCAAAACTAGAGCATCTACCAACCAGGATGGCCCTGCCAGTCAAAATTCTACATACTGCAGATGGAGATAGAGTCCCAGTAGTGCACCTTAAGCACATGCTGTGGAAGACTATTTGGGTTCTCCTACTTCAGGTAAAGGTAAGCCCATATGTGGGATTTCCTTTGCCCAAGGACCTGGGTGCACTTGGTGGGCAATGCAGAAGGACGAGGATGTCCGATGTGTGCCTCAAGGGGACTTAATGTTAGGTGAAAATAGCCAATAAACTGTATTACATTAATCACCAAACAACCCTATAAATGCATTGCTATGGTTGACACATATTATGCTAATGGCATCATATTCATGAAGAAAAACACGAGCTTCAATAAAGTCACGATTGGTTTCAGCAACTGATACCCAGCGCCTGCTGCAGACTGAATATAGACAGCGTCAGATGCATCAGCCACCAGCTCCAGCTGCAAGAGACTGCATGCCATCCTCCTGCCAGGCCCAAGGACACCTGTGCCCTACCAACTGAGAATCCCTCCTCCTGCCTTAAGAGACTGTTAGGACAGATGGAACCTGAAGCTATGGACCAAATGAACTCACAATACATTCTGCAGTATATAGACTGCAAGGACCAAGTGCACCCAGGTCCTTGGGCAAAGGTAATTCCACGTATGGGCTTAAGATGGCCCATGGGCTAAGGGAATTATATCTGTGTGCACATGCCTAAGACCAGGAAGAGGACAGTAATTTATTAGACTGTATTAGGAAATATGGAACCTGAGGATAATGCAAAGGATATGGAATAAGGGGTGGACACGGTCCTGGTTCAGACTGGAATAGAGTTCCTGTTCCTTTTTGGTAGCTGTAGGATGCTGATGCACACGGAGATTTCAGGGACTCTCCAGCTCCCCGTGTCCTGCCTGTGCACAGGCTCACAAGAAGCAGAGAGGGAACACAGCTGGAGCACCGGGCCTGGATTGGCCAATATTGCATGTCATGTGAAGTTACGCTCACCTTATAAAGGAGGGGTGGGCGGGAAGGGGCACGCTCTCACTTTTGGGATTGTGGTCGCGGCATCTTGTGTTTCAGGATCGCTGGCCAGGAGCCGGCTGGGTGTCAGTCGGCGGTTAGTGAGAAATTGCATTTTACATTACCCGTTCATACTGCCACCGTATTATTTTATCACCATTATTCAACTGTTTCTATCTCAACCCGTGAGTCTCCCTTTGCCCCTCTGCTTCCTTCCCCATTCCCAGGTGGGAGCTGTGTGGTGTTTGGCTGCCGACAGGCTCAGACCATGAGTTACACCCACGACACACACACCAACATGACATGCACACACACTGGTCTTGCCTGTTGCCGGCCTCACCAAAGAACAGTTGGAAGAGCAACTGATGTCATCTACGTGGACTTGTGCAAAGCACTTGACACGGTCCCGCATGACATTCTCGTCTAGAGTTGGAGAGACGGTGATTTGGCAGATAGACCACTCGGTGGATAAAGAATTGGTTGGGGGGTCGAACTCAAAGTGCTGAGGTCACAGGCTCAACATCCAATTGGAGAACAGAGATGAGTGTCATCCCTCAGGGGTTGGAGTTGGGTCTGGTATTGATTGACATCTTTGTTGCCGTCATGGACAGAAGGATCGAGTGCATCCTCAGCAAGTTCACAGATGACACCAAACTGTGTGGTGTGGTGACATGCTGGAGGGAAAGGATGCCATCCAGAGGAACCTGGACAGGCTGGAGAAGTGGGCCCATACAAACCTCATGAAGTTCAACAAGGCCAAGTTCAAGGTCCTACCCATGGCTTGGGACAACCTCACATACAAATAGATGCTGGGCAAGGAGTGGATTGAGAGCAGCTCTGTGGAGAAGGACTTGGGGGTGGTAGTTCATGGAAAACTGATTGTGATCCAGCAATGTGCACTCGCAGGCCAGAAAACCAACCGTGTCCTGGGCTGCATCAAGAGAAGTGTGGCCAGCAGGTCAAGGTGGGGGATTCTCCCATTCTGCTCTGCTCTCATGAGACCGGCCCTGTAGTCTGGTTTCCAGCTCTCATGATCCAAACATAAAAAGGGCATGGACATGCTCAAGCAGGTCCAGAGGAGGCCGTGAATATGATGGGGGGGTGAGAGCACCTCCCTTGTGAGGACAGGCTGAGAGAGTTTGTTTTGTTCAGACTGAAGAAAAGGCTCCAAGGGAGAAATTCTAGTGGCCTTCCAGGACTTAAACAGGGCTACAGGAAAGATGGGGAAGGACTATTTATCAGGGATTGCAGGAATAGGACAAAGGGTAATGGGTTTAAACTGAAAGAGGGTAGATTTAGATTAAATAAAAGGAGGAAATTCTTTACTATGAGGGTAGTTAAACACTGGAAGAGGTTGCCCAGAGAAGTGGTGAATTTCCTCTCCCTCGAACTTCTCTAGGCAACCTGTTCCAATATCTCAGTATCCTCATCGGAAAAAATTTCTTCCTTATTTCAAATCTAAATCTACCCTCTTTCATTTTAACACCATTGCCGCTTATCCTTCTAATACAGATCCTGGTGAAAAGTATCACTCCATCTTTCTTGACCTGTAACCACTATGTTTTCATCTCCAAACACCTTTGAGAGTGCCCAGGCATCACCCCAAGATAGGGTTTAGAGGACTCAAGCACATGTCCAATATGCTTAGATATAAACATTCTGAGCTAAGTGTTGTGGAGACTTGGGACAGTCTAGGAGTAGCCCAAGAACCCTTGAAGGGTGGTTTGAGAGACGGTGGACTTTTTCTTCATAGTGGAAAACAGCATGAGAAAGAAATAATGTCATACTGTGCAGCTGGGGAAGTCCAGACTGGACAACAGGATAAATGCTGTGGTGCAACACATGACCCAGGAGGAGTATGGATCAGAACAAGGCTTTGTTTTTCCAGGAAGAGCCAGAGAGCATGGTGAAATGTCAGGAAAGAAATGAAGATGCTCGGGAGGAGCAAGGTGAGAGAGCTGGGGGGATGAGGACAGCCTGCAGGGAAAGAGGCGCAGGGGATGCAACCCCAGAGGACAGCCTGTGGTGGAGATGACAGAGGGCTGTGGGAAAGCTGAAAGCCTCCAGTAAAGTCAA
The DNA here is from genome assembly GCF_018691265.1 of Tyto alba. Classification (NCBI taxonomy): domain Eukaryota; kingdom Metazoa; phylum Chordata; class Aves; order Strigiformes; family Tytonidae; genus Tyto; species Tyto alba. The sequence continues at coordinate 7,289,298 of NW_024881277.1, read as the reverse complement.
CCCCATCACGATTTTGGCTATGGATGCTGTCCCTGACACTGATGCCTGTGAGGAGGCACAGTCCCTTGCAGCACAGGGTCCTCATGGCCTCCTTGTGGATCCTCAGGAGCCTGGGAGGTGCACATCTCCATACCCCCTACCCCAGGAAGAGCACTGAGGAATGTGGGAGGGAGAGGATCTCCCTTCCCAGGGGCTGGGGGTCGTGGCTTGGCCATTTGTTTAATGGGCTTAGGACTTGGAACTTTGGCTTAATGCAACAAATTGAGGATTACTCAGCATCAGAGACAACTTTCCCTTTTTGTTTCCGACTTCTCATAACTGCCTTCAGATTTCTGCTCTAACAGGACACTGGGGAGGCTTTGTCAATAGTGTCCTCAGTGGATACAATTAAAGCCACAAGAAACTTTAGAGTTTGAATAAAACTTTGAATTCTTCAGAGGTTTCTTCAGCTTCTCTGTGTTTGATGTTCATGGAGTTGGCACCAAACCCTCCTGAGGGGTCATTAAAGTGCCTTGGTCTGTTGCTGTGGTGCTGAGCTGGGCGGGCTCCTGGGTTGGAGGGAGCTCCTGGCAAGTGGGCAGCGCTGCAGAGAGACAGCTCTGCCCAGGAGCAGCTCCTCTGCAAAGCGCAGCAGGGCTGAGGGCACTGCCTGCAGGCACCCAGGGCAGAGCAGCGAGGCACACACAGCTTCAAGGCAGCCTGGGCTGGGAGGCTGCTGAGAGCTCCGAGGAGGAGAAAGCGTCAGGGCCCTGGCCACAGTAAGTCTGGGGGTGCAGGGCAATGCAGCTGCAGCTCGGGGAGGGATCTGGGGAAGGCGGCAGAGCCGCCAGGAATCTGCCTCCTGCCTAGAGGAGGAGGAGGAGGAGGAGGAGGGACTCCCGAGCAGGGCTTCCCTGGTGCCCCCTGCGAGGGCCAGGGCATGAGGGCTGCCTTCTGGCGGGGCCGGCTGCAGGGGTGTGCAGCCGGGTGTGCAGGCAGGGGTGCCCAGGGCTGTCCTTCCCAGCAGGGTCCCTGCACCCCAGGGGGCTGTGTGCTGGGGCAGGGACTCTGCCGCCTGCCAGGGTCAGCACTCAGCCTGCCCGGGGAGCTCCCCACGGCAATGTGGGGAGAAGCTGGGGGGAAGGAGAGACCCCCGCCAGGGCAGGCTCCTTCTGCTCTCCAGAGGCTGCTGCCTGGATCAGGGATGCTCACAGCTCCAGTTCACTCTGAGGTCTTTTGCAGAGGTTCCTTCTGAAGAAGGATATCAAGGCTGCTTTTACTTGAAATGGAAGGAACTTTTCTTTGAGATTTCTTGGTTGTCCGGGTGGGCATTGCTAAATTTTTTTCTCCACTCTAGTGGAATAACTCAGATCTCAGTTGTCTTTAGCACTCTCAGTCGCTCCTGAGCCCCTTCACCTAGAGAGCTGTCCCTGGGCCGTGTCCTGCTACCAGGAGGGGTCTGCAGGGCAGAGCTGAGCACAGGGTGGCTGGGATGGGGGCTGGCAGCACTGACAGGGAGGAGATAAGGGGACAGAGAAGCGACTCCAGGCAGGGACAGCTCCAGGCACCAGAGTTATGGACATGAAGGGAGAGGGAGTTGCTGCCAGGAACGCTGTGGGAGGGGGGATTCGGGCACCTCCCTGCCATTCCCTGCAGTGCAGATGCCTTCCATGGAGCAACCCCCTGATCTCCCCGCTGTCCAACACAGCCTCTGCCCTCAAGGTCATGGGGCACCTTCCCAGCGGCCTCACCCTTGAAGAGGAGGAAACTACCCAATACCCAACTGCCTGTCCCTTTCTGCCTCCAAGAACACGAGCAGTGTGGTATTTCTCCATTTTCCCCCTCCTGTATCTGCTCCCCTTACTGTCATCCCTGGACTTGCTGGGATGGGGGGTGGTGGGGTTAAGCAGCAGTTTTGTGCTCAACCCTGTGGGTCCTGCTGTGCAGATGTGTCCATGGGAATAAAGTCTCCTCATAATCTGTGTGCTCAGGGCAAAACAAAGGACCCAATTCTCTCTTCAGGACACCTCCATTTTAGGACACTCAACTCTTGCTCTGAGGGGCTCGTGCTGGGCTGCAGGTTTCTCTCCAGGTGGGCAGAGCTTTCCCAGGACATCTCTGTGTTATCCAGCAGCCCCAGGGAGGAAACACCTCAGTGTTAAGGCCATGGAAATGCTGCTGGGCGTCTGCACACAGGCAGCTGCAATGAGCCCTCTGTGTCCCTGGCTGGGAAGGGAGAGCTGAGATCCTCCTCAGGTGTGGAGAGGGGCTGAGGGCTTTGGAGAGCTGTGCTTGGAGACTGGATTCCTCTAGTCCCAGCAGTGCCCTGTTTCCATCATCCAGCTCAAAGCAGTGTCAGCACAGGGCAGATGAGACCAGGGCTGATGGACAGAGCAACTCTCCTCACTCTGAATTTCAGGACAGCCCCTTGGTCTCTCAAGAAACACAATGTTTCACTAGGACTTCAGCAGAAATGTCATCAATTTCTGCCTTAAAACCACTCCTCGTGTTGTGGTGCAACGAAAACAGTTTAAAAAACCAAATATCCCCACAGCTATGTCTTGCAGTAAGGTGAATTGGGAGCAAAAATGCTGAACATAAGTGGATTTAATCTGTGATCACCCATGCTCTGATTTATCTATGGCTGTCTGGCAGGACTGACTCGTCCAGAGCTCACAGCAGAGCCGGAGGACTTGGTTAAAAGAGAGAGGCAGTCACTGAGAGATATGAAGTAGGTTTTATCTCAGACAAGTCTACACTAACATTTCAATGTCTTTTCCTCCATGGACAGTGCCCAATGACCAGTGGAAGCAATTTTTCAACAGTAGCTCCATCACCCAGTTCCTCCTCCTGGCATTTGCAGACAGACGGGAACTGCAGCTCCTGCACTTCTGGCTTTCCTGGGCATCTACCTGGCTGCCCTCCTGGGCAACGGCCTCATCATCACCGCCATCCTGCGACCACCACCTCCACACCCCCATGTACTTCTTCCTCCTCAACCTCTCCCTCCTTGACCTGGGCTCCATCTCCACCACTCTCCCCAAAGCCATGGCCAATTACCTCTGGGACACTAGTGACATCTCTTACTTGGGATGTGGTGCACAGCTCTTTTTCTTTGTCTTCTTGATAACAACAGAGTTTTATCTTCTCACTATCATGGCTTATGACCGCTACGTTGCCATCTGCCAACCCCTGCACTACGGGACCCTCCTGGGCAGCCGAGCTTGTGTCCACATGGCAGCAGCTGCCTGGGGCACTGGGCTGCTCTATTCTTTCCTGCACACTGCCAACACATTTTCCCTACCACTCTGCCATGGAAATGTGGTGGACCAGTTCTTCTGTGAAATCCCCCAGATCCTCAAGCTCTCCTGCTCAGATTCCCACCTCAGGGAAGTTGTGACTATTGTGCTTAGTGTCTGTTTAGCTTTTGGGTGTTTTGTTTTCATTCTTTTCTCCTATGTGCAGATCTTCAGGGCCGTGCTGAGGATCCCCTCTGAGCAGAGATGGCACAAAGCCTTTTCCACGTGCCTTCCTCACCTGGCCGTGCTCTCCCTCTTTATCAGCACTTCATTTTTTGCCTACCTGAAGCCCCTCTCCATCTCTTCCCCATCCCTGGACCTGGTGGTGTCGTTTCTGTACTCGGTGGTGTCTCCAGCAATGAACCCCCTCATCTACAGCATGAGGAACCAGGAAATCAAGGATGCCCTGAGGAAACTGGTAACAGGATGAATTTCAGAAACAATAAAATATGTGTCTTCTGTAAATAACTCTAAATGTAACTGATTGCATACAGGATCTCAGTCTGTAGTTTCTAGTTGGGTCTTTTGGGATTGATTTTTTTTGTTTTCTTTGTTTTACTCTACATTATGTTCTCTGCTAAAAAGTGTGTCATTATTTTTCCCTGTTATCATTAAGTATCTATCAATCTTTTGTGTGACCCAGAGTCTGTGTAAATGAGGATCCATGCTCTCTTTGTGGTTAAACAAAATAAAGGACACTGTAGAGACATGCTTTGAGATCCTTCCTCCAAGTCATTCTCTGGACCTGCCAGATCATCCCTTGTATTGGTCTAAGATGTGAGTGGTTTTGTGCTGTGGTCAGCGTCCCACGGTGTGGCAGTCCTTTAACTGCAGGTAGAGACAAGCATTGAGCACTTCTGTGACAGAGATGGCCTTTATGACAGTGTTTCCGTCAGACAGGGGGATCTTCTCTGGGCAGTGCATGAAGGCTTAGGTCTTCTTCCAGAGTTGCTTTCAAGACCATGCCCAGGAAATATCCCAGGAGAGAAACCACCACTGAGGAGTGGAAGCGTGTGTCTGTGTGTGCAGGGTGGGGGCAAACAGCAGTGTCCTCGTACAGCCAGGCTCCTGTGAGAGACCTGAAGGAACAGCAAAGTGGGGACTAACCTGTGCCCATGTGCGCTGGGCACCCCGGGAAGCTGCCCCATGGCAATTGTCACAGACCATACAATAACAACCACCATTTACAGCACAGGCCTCTCACTGCAGCACAGAGAGGCTGTTTATCCTTCTACAGAGTGACACCAAATGGTTATGTCAGAAGTTCAACTTTGCATTTTACAAACCATAAACCTGCACATCATGTGTGTGTGTTGAAATAAATCTGAGTGAGCAGAAAATCCATCAGCTATTCCTGGGGGTGCCATGAAGGCCTGTGACACTGACTGTGTCTTGAGGTCACTTCATGTAGAGAGTCACATCCCCTGGGGAACCCCCTGAGTGCAGGACTGGGTTGTGCTTCCCTGAACCATGGTGCCTGTGTCCATTCCTCATGCCTCGGGGCATCTCCCACGGGTGCAGAGCAGGGTGAGCACCGCAGGGCTCAGGTGCCTCCCAGCCTCTGGGGGTGGCAGCAGGAGTTCAGAGAGACACTATGGCTCCTGCAGTGCACTGCCTCTGCGTGTGCAAGGGAAGGACTCGTGTCTCTGAACAGCCCTGTGTGTAGGTGTATTGAACTAAAAGAGAGTAGATTCAGACTAGATATAAGGAAGAAAGTTTTTACAATGAGATTGGTGAAACCCTGGAACACATTGTCCAGAATGATGATAGATGCCCCATGCCTGGAATAATTCGAGGTCAGGTTGGACAGGGCTCTGATTAACCAGCTCTAGCTGACGATGTCCCTGCTTATTGCAGGGGATTGGACCAGGTGACTTCTAAAGGTCCCCTCGAACCCAAACCATTCTGATTCTGATTCTATGAACTCTCTAAAAGGAAATGTCTCGACCTTTCCCATCCCACAGACGTGCTCAATATCACGCCCTCCTAAAACAATGTTTGCGGCATTGGACACCATAGGCCTGCCCAAGGCCTCCCTACTGAGATAAAACAGAAGCACAAAGCATTCATCCCTGCAGGTGGAACATTATTGTGCACCCTGGGTGCAGGCCTTGTCTTTCCTGAGAGCTTTCCTCAGGTCCTCCCTGACCTCCCTGTTCCACAGGCTGTAGACAAGGGGATTGACCAGGGGCGTGAGGACAGTGGCAGAAGAGGGAGAGCACTTTGTTGAGCTGCCTCAGCGGGGCTGTTCTGGGCAGCAGGTAGACAGTGAGGAGGGTGCAGGAGAGAAGAGAGATGACAATGAGGGGAGAGGAGCAGGAGGAGAAGGCCTTCTGCTGGCCATGCTGGATGGCATCCTCAGGATGGCAGCTATGATGCACACATGGGTCACAAAAGCAAACAGGAAGGGGAAGACAACGCTCAGGAAAGACAGGATGAAGGATGTGAGTGTGAACATGCTGGTGCCACTGCAGGCAATCTCCAGCAGAGAGGTCACAGAACAAGTGGCCAGTTGCCCTGAGGCCACAGAACTTCAGCTGGGATAAGAAGACTGGGACTGTTGCACACACCAACATAGCCAAGGTGCAACCACCAGCTGAAGGCAGACCTTCCAGGTCATGAAGCCTGCATAGAGCAGGGGCTGGCACGTGCCCAGATCCCAATCATAGGCCATCATGGCCCGCAGGTAACACTCGGCAGTTGCAAAGCAGCCAGAGCAGTGGAGCTGAGCCATACAGCTGTGAGCAGAAATGGTCCCGTCCCCATTCAGCAAGCTGGCCAGCAGCCGGGGCAGGAGGGTGGAGCTGTAGCAGGTCTCCAAGAGGGCAGATTGCCCCAGAAGAAGTACGTGGGGGTGTGCACATGCTGCTCTGACAGCACCAAAACAACGATGAGGATGTGCCCAATCAAGTCATGATGGGTGATAGAGGAAGAGGGAGTCTGCAGTGAGGGCACATTCCCCATTGCCCTCAGCAGGAACTTCGTGGGTGATATCTGATTCTCCTCTTCCCATTTTCCATACAGCTTTGATTCTCTTTCTTCCCCCACTTGCCAGGAAGGAGGCCTGTGACAAAACACCTGCATTTCCACACTAAGTAGAAGAACTGTGATGGACATTACTGATTAAAAAGGTTACCAAAAAAAAAAAAAAAAAAAAAAAAATCTCAACTATTTTCCTTTGTTCATAGTCTATTTTTCTCTCTCCTTAAACTAATTTAAGGGACCTGGGTTCTTCAAGACAACAGACCCACTTGTCCCAAGAGCACTCCCTCTGACCACAGGGCTGACTTGCCCCATGGAGCTGCCTCTTCCTCACGATGGATTGCAAACATCATGTGCATTTGCTCACATTTTGACATCCTGCTTTCCTGTGCTCAAGGGTTTCTCAACATGACCAGAATAGCTGTTTAGAACTGAGATCCTCTGTGCTCTTCCAAGGAAAACCAGTGCCATGTTTTGAAATAAATTGTTTCTGTGAAAAGATCAAGGCAGATGTCTTTTCTCCAACTGGGAGAAGGCTGAACACAGCTCTGGGTGAGTGGTCTCAGCTCTCAGAAATGCTGCCCTTCTGAGGAGAGCATTCCTGCCCTGAGCAGGCCAATTTCTTGCATTGACCAGGAGAAGGCCAGGAGCTTCCAGCTCAGACAAAGGGAGTGTTCAATGAGATCATGACAGAGGATGCTTGAGCCCACACTGTGTGTGAGACAGTAAAAGAAAAGGTGAGAAACAAAGAGAAAAAAGGAAATTAAAGAAAATTATAACTGTGTATCAACCAGAAGTCTCATGAGAGACTTTGTGCAGGAGGAAGGAAAATGCCAGTGAGGACCACTCACTCCCCATGCTCACCTCCTCGGCACAGGGTCCCCAGGGCTTTGGGGCTGCCCCCCTGCACATCCAGCCCAGCAGCAGGACCTGGCACAGCCAGCTGTGCTCGCAGGGCTCCCTGCTCAGCACTGCTGGGCACTGGGAGGGGTGTCCCGGGGGTGCCTGGGGCTGAGGTGGGAGAGTAGCAGGCTCAGGGCCATGGGCGATGCCTGGGACATGCCTGAGGGCACAGCCAGGGAAAGTGCCTGCCTGAGAAGCAGCCTCACCAGCTGTGCTCCTTGAAATACATGGTGCTCTCAGTGTTGTCAAACCCAACTCCCAGCAGAGAATGTTTGGCTTCTAGAAGAGAGGAGACAAACATCTTTAGCAGAGCTGACGAGGATGAGTAAAGCCCCCAGCCCTCCCCACTGGATGAGTGAGAGTCCATGTCAGAAAGCTGAGGGTCTGAGCTTGTGGAATGGTGAGGAAGGGAGAGAAAAAGGAGAAAGCTGAGAAAGGACAGAGCCTTGTGGGAGGAGAAGGGCTCAGGTGATCTCGACCCAAAGACCCTGCACTGACTTTTCCCCCATCCCAGCTGAGGTGGGTGAGTGCCAGGGCTGGCTCCAACACAGCCCAGCCCAGCTGGAACTCAGCACCACCAGCCCCTCCCCAGCATCTCTGCTGGAAGTTACTGGGTCTCAGGGGATCTGGGGAAGGAGGGAGCTGGGCTGGGGACATGTGCAGCACAAGACAGGGCTGAGACTCAGCTCTCACTCACACACTTTCGCTGCACAAATACCCACAGCAAAATCAGCAGTTCCCTGACTCGGGACATCCAGCACCCACCTGCAATGCTCAGCATGAAGGGTTGACCTCTGTGCTGATGGTGCCTGGGAACAAAGACCTGGGGTGTTACTCTCTGCCTCTACCCCACCACATCTTCCCTTCTGTGATCTCTCTGCAAATCCTGACTCAGATCTAATGCCCTGCTCTGCCCTTGCCCTTTGCTGATTCAGTGATGCATCAGCAGGAAAAAAGAAAAAAAAAATTCTCCCTGCTCTGCACTGTGACATGGAGATTATAGCACCAACAGTTCCTTCAAGGATCCAGGCACAGCTCAGCTCTCCCCAGGCACTGCAGGGAGGAAGCATTGCTAAACTAGTTCTCAAATCAGGCTGCAACTTCTGAACTGCTGGAAAGTTTGACCACTGTTGTGGCAAGGCCTGCCTTTCCTGACAACCCTGAGTACATTGAACTCATTGTCCACCCCATACAGATTTGGCCAGCTCAAACCCCAGGGACATATGAGGGAAATGCTACAAATGCTTCCTTTGTTTGATAGCAAGGAAACACTAGTGGGCTCTATGTAACCTCTTCAACCTCCATTGCTCTCAGCTCTGTTTAGATGCAATGGAGACATTAAATGTCTTAATAGAAATATGTCTTGGAAACAATTTCTCCATTCAAAATATAAATAGGAAATGTGTTTTAGAAATGGATGTATAAGTCTATATTTTTGAAGAGGGAATGAAAGAGTCATGGGCTTGTTGGTGTATTCAGGTGTTTCTGAAGTTCCCCCTATTACGTTGCCAGTGAGATCAATCAGTTCATCGTCCCCCCCATAGCCCTGGCAGGACATAACCTCATAACGTACATTTTGCAGACTCCCCATTATCCAACCCTTTCCATACCCCAGCTGTGTCCTATGTGGGGGATTCACAGACCGCCCTTCTCTTCAGTCTGCCAGGGTCTGCACCAGGAGAGAGGCTGGGCAGGGCTGGCTGGTCCCCCCATACAGGCACTGAGAACTGCAGGAGGATGGAGATGGTTTAGCAGCAACATTCACCCATAAACCTGGGTGAGAAGCCAGTGCTGGAAGTGGCCAGTGAGAGAGGCTGGGGGTGATGAATTCTGTATCCCGGGTGAGCCCCCAGTTGTGAGAAACAAGCCTACGTATATTTCAAAATATGTTTTATTGGGGACAGAGTCAGTGGAGCAAAGAACACAGCGCTGGGCGCAATGGCGCAACCTGCCCCAGCAGGGCTTCTTTTTATAGTTCCAGTCCTCCTTTTTGCACCCGCGCAGTTCCTTTTCCTTGGTTTCTCCGAGGCTGTCTCTCTCTCTCTGTACTTTTCCACTGCTTCAGTACTTCTTATCACAAAACGGGCAGCTGCTGAGCGGGGGAGGCATCCACAGTGTTATATGTAACCATTCAGTTTAAACATGAAATCAAACAAAGAACAATGCAATACAACCAAGCCAAGCAACAAGTCCACTCGCTTTCCTTCCCACCCTCCCACCCCCCCCAGCCTCTTCTTTGGCATTTCCAGTTGGTCTCGGTGGTCCTCTGAGTGGGGGGGGTTGGTGGAGGGGGTGAAGTCCAGGTTCCTCTTCATCAGGAGTTCTTCGCTTAACCCTTTTCTGCTGGCTTCCATTCCTCTTTACATGATACCTAACCACAGACACCCCCCCATCCTCCTGCTTGCCCAACTCCCCACAATGCCCAACCCTATGCCTGACCTGTGATCAAAAAAGGCGTGCTCAACTGGTATAATTTTTAGCAACACTAATTTAATGACAGTTTTAGCCTAACTCAATAAAAGTAATTATTTCATTATTGTTAGCGAAAGCAAAATTCTACCGTTACTTCTCACATAGCGAATCCTTCAAGGTGGGAGTGGTTCCCCGTTGGTTTGTGACATCACTGGAGTGGGGGGGTCCCTGCCTGGGCAGTGACATCACGGGCAACTCTGTGAGATGGGGGTTCCCTGTGGGGCTGTGACATCACTGAGGACCACGTGGGGTGTGGTGCTGTCCCCACCAGGGTGCTGGCATCACAGGAAACCCACGTAGGGTGGGGGTGCCCTGCTGGGTTGTGATGTCATCAGGCAGCCACGTGGGGTGGGGTTTTCTCTGATGGTTGTGATGTCACAGAAAACTCATTGGGTTTGCTCACCGGAGTTCTGATATCATAGTGTACCTTTGGGGTTCCCCTACCATGTTTGTGATGTCACAGAGGACCCTCTGGTGTTTCCAGCCACAATTGTGACATCATAGAGGACCCTTGGGGTTCCCCACCAGGGCTGTGACATCATAAAGGACCTTTGTGTTCTGCATCAGGATTGTGATGTCATAGCAAGCTCTTGGGGCTCCCTACCAGTGTTGTGACATCATAGTGGACCCCTGTGTGGTGGGAGTGGTCTTATGACATCACAGGGGAGCTCATGGGGTTGAGGTGGGGATCCACAATGGAATTGTAGTATCAGAGTCTCACTTAGTTCTGATGGGGATTCCCCAACCCTGGGTTGTGATGTCACTGGTGGGTTATGACATCCCTGAGGGGGTGGCTCCCCTGCCTTATGATGTCACTCATGACCCCACCTCCCAGGCATGGTGGCATGAGGAGAATCACAGACTCCGGCAACTCTATAACAGTCAGAAATCAAAATCGTTTATTGCTGATACATGTGCGCTTATATGTCTGCCTAGCAACTGATCACACATAAACAGAAGGCTGGATTGGTTACATGCATTCCTCACACACTGTTCACACGCCCAAGACTAACGTTTGATTGGTCACTACCCTCTGTCCATTATACACCAGACAATTCATTGGTTACAAGTTAGTTACTGGTATCCTAAAGCCTATTGGTTAATTAATCTTACAAGCACAAACACAATGTTCTATACACTTTTAGCGCAAGGTAGAAAACTTTCCACTGTTTAAGAAATGACCAGAGGTTTCCCATCAAACATAGCCTGGCATGTTTTCTTCAGAAAAAGCTCAGCATCCTTATCTTGTTTTTCTACATGCCTGTTCATTACTCCCAAGGCTTCTGGCTGATGAAGGTCAAGATGTTCTCATCATTCACCAGCTGTAGAGCTCTCTCAGTTCTCCTTCCTCTTTTCACGTCCCTTTTGTGATGTAGCCAAAGTCTTGCTCCTGTCCAATGTGGCCGTTGTCCTCCAAAAATGATCCCACAGTGGCAGAGGAGAGGAAGCTCTTTGACATGGATGAGCAATCTGGGGGGCCCTGAGACCCCTGAATCCTCATTTTGGGAGGGGCCACAGGGTCCCCTGACACTGCCCCCCAAATAATTTGAGGGGGGTTTTGTGTTTTTTGAACCACAAGCCCCCATTTGTGGGGTGCTACAGTGTTTCCTGCCAACCACCCCCAATTATATTTTGGCTGATCCCTGATCCCCTCCAAACCCCCATTTTGGAAGGGTTGGGTGGACAGTTTAGCCTAGCAGGAGAGTGGAGTTCTGAAACTAAGAATCCAGGGGTAACTCAGCCTACAGCACCTCCTCCTGAGCTTCAACAGGACTTCCCATCTGCACAGTGGGCCCTCCGCGGGCAGATCAGTTGTTCCGGGGAAAGGGGGGATTGGGAGCCGTATTCTGATTTATACCCATGGAAGGAGACTAGGGAAATTGTCCAGCGTAGTAAACAGGAATGAAATTATGGCCAAGATCCAGTGCAATGGGCACGGAAGGACCGACGGCCCCATGCGGAGCTCCAAGTATTTTGGAAAAACCAGTCCTCACAAACAGTAAAAGCCTTAATTGACACAGGAGCGGAGGCTCCTTGATATATGGGAATCCAAAGAAATTTAAAGGACAATCTGTAACTATTACAGGTCTGGGAGGGAAACAAAGTAAAGCTGTACAAACTGAAATTGAAATGAAAATAGGAAGCCTCCCAAAATGACTGTATTCAGTCATGATTGTCCCCATTCCTGAATACATAATCGGAATAGACATTTTGAAGGGACTAACTTTGAATCTCCTTATTCAGCCCTCTTTGTTTGTATATTCACCACAGCTTGTTAGTTGGAACACCATCAATCTTTTCACGAGATAGGCCATCCTTCAATAAAGCTGTAAATATTTCCTTCCGAGAAACTCTGTTCTCACTTCCTTTAGGGCTGTCCCGAGTATCTCGGTTTCCTGCACTTCCTCGGGGGCCCCATTCTCCAAGATCACCTAGCTGCTGTGTTTTTTCAATTATCTCATCAATGGGATTTCCTGTCTCATTAATTAAGAGAGTCATTGTTACATTTTTATATGCTGGCGGGGCAGTTTTAAACAATCGATTCATATGAGTGACTGACCAGGCAGCTTGCACCATCCTGTCAGGGTCTCCTATAAAGATTGCCAATTTCATCCCTTCCTCCTCCACCCGCTGTATACAATCTCGCAAAGTACACCAGGGAAGTTCCCCACCTGGCCAATCATTCTCCGTGGGGTATTTATTAGTACATCCCCGGGCGGCCAAGGTTAACAAATTTGTATCCTGAGCATTATTTCAGAATGCTTCTTGCACAAAGGAGTCAGAACTCAAAACTAAAAACTTCCTAGAATCCCCTGGATCTAGGGTTACCCCTGCTGCTCCCTGATCATGCAAAGGCACCATCCAAGAGAGCAGGGGTTCCCCCAGTCTCTGCTTAAATCTTTCAATTATATCATTTATTTCATGCTGAATAGAATCTTCAATCACATCCTTCCTTACTTGTTGCCCATTAGTATCCAATTCTATTTTCCATCTCCACACTGGTTTTACATCCACAGGTACATCTGAGGAACCAGCCTCATCAGAAACCGTAGAATCCCAAATATCTCCATCCCATCTGTCAGGATCCCACTGTACCCCTGCTTCTGCAATCACAGCATGCACGTTCCTATGATTTACTCATCCCCTTCTTTTCTTATATTGTGCAACCCTTACTGCAGCTCTTTCAGCTACAGTCTGATAAGGATCCAACTACCGGCAAGCACCTTGTTTTGACACTGTACCATTACAATTTGATTCTGCCAATCACACATCTGTCGCTCCATGTGGGAGCGCTCTAACAGCAGTTTTTCTTTCTGTCGGTGCTGTTTCCGATATGCTGTTAACAAAACCCATCCCCGTCTTCCTGAACACACAATTTCTTTTCCTTTTTCGATAGATAATTTTTGGATATATTTTAATACGTCCAGTGGTTCAGCTTCTTTTAGCCGACTTTCCCACTGTTCACATGGTCCTCCGACCTTAGCCCACTCAAGTGCCAGTGAACTATAGGGAAGGTCATCCCATCCAGGAATTTCAGATGGAGCTGATTCATTACATTTAGATTAAAAAAATTACATTTTGTTCTTATCCTGTCCGTGACGCCAAATTTGTTTTGCCAATTGACGGGGTTAACACAAAGGACACAGACACCAAGCTAAAGAAATAGGCCCATTTTACTTTCGTTTAAAGCAGCAGAAAGAATAAGCAAGGTAATGCACCTAGTCATTACTACATAAAGCTAGCTATAGTGATTAAGAAAGATCCATCACCAATTGCCCTCCTACTTTACCATCACCCCGACCCGTGCATCAGCTGGGGAGCCCCGTCCCAGCGAAGGGTCGCAGAGCCTTTCCCGGCAGCTGGGAAGTCCCACGCAGGGCGTCCGCTCGTAGGGGAGGTCTGCGTCTGTGCTGTGAGAGGGCCCGGGTTTTATACAGTTTAACAAACAAGTCTATACAAAACGCACAGGAGATATCTGGTAGATTGACATGCCTCACTCAGGCATGTCCGGATCTGGCCAGGATCCGGGCATGTCTGAGGAATTTCTGTTTTTCTCTACATTTGGGATTTATAGTTACTTCCTATTGTTTACTTATAGTTCCCAGGGATTGTTCCCAGGGTTGCATTTTCATGCTGATAAGATGTTGGTTGCTTCAGTCTGCTGATAAGATGCTGATTGCTTCATTCTGCTGATAAGATGCTGATTGCTGGTCAGGGAATTCACTCAGAAGTCAACTTTGGTTTGAGGCCGATTGTTTGGGCCTTTTCTGTTTCAGTAGGAAGTGGCTTTGCTGCCCATCAGCAAGTTTCCTCTGGCTTTGGATACGATGGATGTCGTGATGAAGATCTTCAGACAGGAGAGGTTACAGAGGAAAAGGTACCTGGGCCCGTAGAGGTCTCTTTCAGCGAGGACGAGGGGAACAATCAGCAAGTTTCCCCCTAAGATCACCAGGCACAAAGCCAGGAGAGTAATTGCCATTAGGTGTTCCTGATGGTAGAGGGAGGAGTAGCCAAAGAGAAGGAACTCTGTGATGGTCGCATGGTTCAACATCTCAGCATCCGAGCTGCAATGAGTGAGGGCAGATGGTCACTGTGGGAAACAGATTCAGGAGGTTAAAAGAAGATGAGACAGAGCAAAAGAGTGTAGAAGGATAAGACATTCATACAGAGATTGAAAGGAGAACAAAAGAAAGAGGAGAATTAGCCTAGCGCAAGAAGGCATCATTTTATGCACTAAGAGCAAACTTAGTATGGGGGTTAGAGTAGGAATCCACTGTAAACTGTATGTAAGATCCTGTATTTGAGCTCTTTCCCCAAGAGTCACTTCACAGTCAATGCAGAAAAAATAGGGATTTCTCACTTGTTTTTACTGTAGTTTATTTAAACATGTATTTTAGGCTGATCAAAAATGTATTGTAGTGAAAGGGAAAACACGTCAGCGAAGTGGCTTTAGCTTTTTGATTAGGTCAGAAACAGGGAGAAGGCGGCATGAAGATGGTGACAAACGCAGAGGTGTGTGGGAAGTAAAGGCAAGCAGGAGAGTTAGAGAAGAGGGAAGTTTTTTCCTGGAAGGGTTTGGTTTTCAAGGAAAACCAAAGCCCAACAGAGAAAAGAAAAACATGCTGTTTAAAAGTGTTCTGTTTTTTAAGACTGTCTTTCCATCCACGGTTGACCTTTGCCAGGTAGAACAGAAAAATTATAAACAGATTCCTCCTCAGTCAGTGACAGCTTCGTTGCTGAAAACCACTTTGATAAAACATTCTCGCTGTCAGAGGGAAAAATAAGAATTAAAAAGCAAAACAGGAGAGGAAACAAGAGGAAAAATCTAAGGGTTCCCTTTTTCCAGGAGCCTCAACTTTACCTTCTCATCCCTGACTGTTACATCCCTGGCCAGCTCTTCTTTGTAAAGATGAAGTCCCACAGGGCACTTCACCTCACAGGTTTCTCAGTCACCCTTATCAGGCAGATGTTCCAATGCTCCAAACCCGCCTGCATGGCTTGCACCACATATTGCTTTTAATGCTTGCATGCAGCTGGTTCATCTTGACTGGGGCGTCTCTCACAAGAGAACAGTACGAGGAGTTGCAGGGCACTGCCAATACCCCTCCTGGAGGAACTGTGGCTTCTTGGGGGTCTCATACTGATAAAGCCGTGGGTCTGGACCCAGAGGGGAAGCAGCCCTTTGGGAGGGAGCTGCAGGAACGCATTTAGCTCTGCCTGGGGATGGACAATGAGTCATCTGGGAGCTGAGGGGTCAACAGGAGAGGGGAGAACATCATGGGCACCACTGCGGTGGGTGGATGTCTGCTACAGATCTCCTGATCAGGAAGAGGAAGTAGATGAGGCCTTCTTCAGACACCTCCTCTCTGCTGACATCCCACCTGATCCGTGCAGCAGTCGAGTCTCATTGCCAGCCCTTCCCACCTGGGAGCTTGGGAGGTATTGTACAGTAGTCATGCTCTTGTTATTGCTCATCCCCATAGAATACTACCCCAGGAAGAGTCCTGAGCAATGTGAGAGGGACAGGATCTCCCATCCCAGGGGCTGGAGGTGAGCAGTTTGCCTTTCTCTTAACACATCCATGTTCACACAGAATCTCTTCCTTAAATGGCATTTGTCTACCGGTCATAATTTTCTCCAGTTTTCTGCTCTAACCAGCCCCTGGGGAGCTTTTGTCAATAGCATCCTCAGTGGGAGCCATTAACAGTGCAGGAAACTTTGGAGTTTGTATCTGATACTGACTGCTTGAGAGGTTTCATCACTACCTCTCAGTGCCTGAGGTTCATGGAGTTGCACCAAACCCTCCTGAGGGGTCATTAAAGTGCCTTGGGCTGTTGCTGTGGTGCTGAGCTGGGCCGGGCTCCTGGGCCGGAGGGAGCTCCTGGCAAGTGGGCAGCGCTGCAGAGAGACAGCTCTGCCCAGGAGCAGCTCCTCTGCAAAGCGCAGCAGGGCTGGGGCACTGCCTGCAGGCACCCAGGGCAGAGCAGCGAGGCACACACAGCTTCAAGGCAGCCTGGGCTGGGAGGCTGCTGAGAGCTCCGAGGAGGAGAAAGCGTCAGGGCCCTGGCCACAGTAAGTCTGGGGGTGCAGGGCAATGCAGCTGCAGCTCGGGGAGGGATCTGGGGAAGGCAGCAGAGCCGCCAGGAATCTGCCTCCTGCCTAGAGGAGGAGGAGGAGGAGGAGGAGGAGTGCTCCCAAGCAGGGCTTCCCTGGTGCCCCCTGCGAGGGCCAGGGCATGAGGGCTGCCTTCTGGCGGGGCCGGCTGCAGGGGTGTGCAGCCGGGTGTGCAGGCAGGGGTGCCCAGGGCTGTCCTTCCCAGCAGGGTCCCTGCACCCCAGGGGGCTGTGTGCTGGGGCAGGGACTCTGCCGCCTGCCAGGGTCAGCACTCAGCCTGCCCGGGGAGCTCCCCACGGCGCTGTGGGGAGAAGCTGTGGGAAGGAGAGACCCCGCCAGGGCAGGCTCCTTCTGCTCTCCAGAGGCTGCTGTGGATCAGGGATGCTCACAGCTCCAGATCACTCTGAGGACTTTTGCAGAGGTTCCTTCTGCAGAAGGATATCAAGGCTTTTACTTGAAATGCAAAGACCTTTTCTTTGAGATTTTTTTTTTGGTTGGCTGGGTGGGCATTGCTAGATTTTTTTCTCCACTCTAGTGGAATAACTCAGATCTCAGTTGTCTTTAGCATTCTCAGTTGCTCCTGAGCCCCTGCACCTAGACTGCTCCCTGGGCAGTGTCCTGCTGCCAGGAGGGGTCCGCAGGGCAGAGCTGAGCAGGGCGGGTGGGATGGGGGCTGGCAGCACTGACAGGGAGGAGATAAGGGGACAGAGAAGCGGCTCCAGGCAGGGACAGCTGCAGGAACCAGAGATATGGGCATGAAGGGAGAGGGAGTTGCTGCCAGGAACGCTGTGGGAGGGGGGATTCGGGCACCTCCCTGCCATTCCCTGCAGTGCAGATGCCTTCCATGGAGCAGCCCCCTGATCTACCCCCTGTCCAACACAGCCTCTGCCCTCAAGGTCATGGGGCACCTTCCAGCGGCCTCACCCTTGAAGAGGAGAAACTACCCAATACCCAACTGCCTGTCCCTTTCTGCCTCCAAGAACACAAGCAGTGTGGTATTTCTCCATTTTCCCCCTCCTGTATCTGCTCCCCTTACTGTCATCCCTGGACTTGCTGGGATGGGGGGTGGTGGGGTTAAGCTGCAGTTTTGAGCCCAACCCTGTGGGTCCTGCTGTGCAGATGTGTCCATAGGAGTAAAGTTTCCTCATAATCTGTGGGTAAAACAAAGGACCTAATTTTCTCTTCAGGACACCTCCATTTTAGGACATTCAACTCTTGCTCTGAGGGGTTCATGCTGGGCTGCAGGTTTCTCTCCAGGTGGGCACAGCTTTCCCAGGACATCTCTGTGTTATCCAGCAGCCCCAGGGAGGAAACACCTCAGTGCTAAGGCCATGGAAATGCTGCTGGGTGTCTGCACACAGGCAGCTGCAATGAGCCCTCTGTGTCCCTGGCTGGGAGGGGAGAGCTGAGATCCTCCTCAGGTGTGATGAGAGGGGCTGAGGGCTTTGGAGAGCTGTGCTTGGAGACTGGATTCCTCTAGTCCCAGCAGTGCCCTGTTTCCATCATCCAGCTCAAAACGGTCAGCAAAGGGCAGATGAGACCAGGGCTGATGGACAGAGCAACTCTCCTCACTCTGAATTTCAGGACAGCCCCTTGGTCTCTCAAAACATACAATGTTTCAGTAGGAGTTCAGCAGAAATGCCATAAATTTCTGCCTTAAAACCACTCCTCATGTGTAGTGGTGCAACAAAAACGGTTTAAAAAATCCAATATCCCCACAGCTATGCCTTGCAGTAAGGTGAATTGGGAGCAAAAACGCTGAACATGAGTGGATTTAATCTGTGATCACACATGTTCCGATTTATCTATGGCTGTCTGGCAGGACTGACTCCTCCAGAGCTCAAGCAGACAGAGGACTTGGTTAAAAGGGAGAGGCAGTCACTGAGAGATATGAAGTAGGTTTTATCTCAGAGAAGTCTACACTAACATTTCAATGTCTTTTCCTCCATGGACAGTGCCCAATGACCAGTGGAAGCAATTTTTCAACAGTAGCTCCATCACCCAGTTCCTCCTCCTGGCATTTGCAGACAGAGGACTGCAGCTCCTGCACTTCTGGCTCTTCCTGGGCATCTACCTGGCTGCCCTCCTGGGAAACGGCCTCATCATCACCGCCATCACCTGCGACCACCACCTCCACACCCCCATGTACTTCTTCCTCCTCAACCTCTCCCTCCTCGACCTGGGCTCCATCTCCACCACTCTCCCCAAAGCCATGGCCAATGCCCTCTGGGACACCAGGGCATTTCCTACCCAGGATGTGCCGCACAGGTGTTTTTTTTCTTTTTCTTTGCTACAGCAGAGTTTTCTCTTCTCACCATCATGGCCTATGACCGCTACGTTGCCATCTGCCAACCCCTGCACTACGGGACCCTCCTGGGCAGCGAGCTTGTGTCCACATGGCAGCAGCTGCCTGGGGCACTGGGCTCAATCTCTCCTGCACACAGCCAACACATTTTCCCTACCACTCTGCCAAGGCAATGCTGTGGACCAGTTCTTCTGTGAATCCCCAGATCCTCAAGCTCTCCTGCTCAGATTCCTACCTCAGGGAAGTTGGCTGCTTGTGGTTAGTGCCTGTTTAGCATTTGGGTGTTTTGTTTTCATTCTTTTTTCCTATGTGCAGATCTTCAGGGCCGCTGAGGATCCCCTCTGAGCAGGGACGGCACAAAGCCTTTTCCACGTGCCTCCCTCACCTGGCCGTGCTCTCCCTGTTTATCAGCACTGCCATCTTTGCCTACCTGAAGCCCCCTCCATCTCCTCCCCATCTCTGGACCTGGTGGTGTCATTTCTGTACTCGGTGATGCCTCCAGCAGTGAACCCCCTCATCTACAGCATGAGGAACCAGGAGATCAAAGATGCCCTGAGGGAACTGATAACAGATGAATTTCTGAAACAATAAATTACATGTATTTTGTGAATAACTTGAAATGTAACTCATTAAAAGGAGGGCACAGTATGTAGGTTCTGTTGGGGTTTTGGGAGTTGATTTTTTGTTTGTTTGTTTGTTTTACTTTACATAATATTCTCTACAAAGAAGTGTGATTATTTGTCGCTTTTATAATTTGCATCTATCAAGATTTTGTGACTGAGAGACTTTGTAAATGAGGACCCATGCTCTCTTTGTGTTTAAACAAAATAAAGGATACTGCAGATATATTTCTCTGAGATCCTTCCTCCAAGCTGTTCTCTGGATCTACTGGGTCAGTGCTTGTGTGCAGAGGTGGAGGGGAAAAACATCTTGGCAGAGCAGTGCTTCCAGGAAGCAAATGCACTTGATCTTTCCTAAGCTGCTGGTTTTAAACTTCCCCTTTCTGCTCCTGAGCCCTTCTATTGGTCTATGATCTGAGTGCTTCTGTGCGTGGTCACAGTCCCACGATGTGGCAGTTCTGTGACCACAGGCAGGGACAGGCAGTGGGCACTTCTGTGACAGAGCTGGCCTTCAGGACAGTGTTTCCATCAGACAAGGGGATCTCCTCAGGGCAATGCAGGAAGGTTTAGGTCTTCTTCCAGAGTTGCTCTCAAGAGCATACCCAGGAAATTGCCCAGAAGAGAAACCACCAGTGAAGACTGGAAATGTGTGAATGTGCAGGGTGGGGGCACACAGCAGTGTCCTCACACATTCAGGCTCCTGTGAGAGACCTGAAGGCCCAGCAGAGCAGGGGCTGGGCTGTGCCCATGTGCGCTGGGCACCCCGGGGAAGCTGCCCCAGGGCAATCACCACAGACCAGCACATAGCAACCACCATTTCCAGCATGGTCCTCTCACCCCAGCTCAGAGAGGCTGTTTATCTGTCTTCAGAGGGACACAGAAGGATTAGGTCAGAAGTCCAAATTTGCATTGTGTCTCTCTGCTCCATCACCCTTTCTTGGCTGTCTGGCCCCTGCCTTCAAATGCACAGAATGAAAGGAGCTGCCCTGGGGAGCATCTCACCTGCGCAGTCAGAAGGGGTTCTGCAAGCATGAGCGACGCTGCCCTTCAGAAGAAGGCATTTCTCACCTTTCAGAAGGGAGTGTGAATGCACTCAGAGGCACACATACCTTCATCTTTCACCTCTCCCAACTTCCTTTACAATTGATTGAAGCAACTAACACAGAAACAAACGTTCTTCCTCGTAGGTACCACCTCTGCTCACAGCAGTGTCAGTGCTGGTTTTGGCACCTTTTGCAGGTGCTGAGTGTTTCCCGCTGGTGGCCACATCCTAAGGTCAGTACCAGGCTGTGTGCCACCCACTTCTCTCTGCAAGATTCCCAAACTGGCAGGTCTGCTGAGAAGGCAGCTACACCCTGGCTAGGGGTATTGATGTCATCTACGGTCATCATCTCATTCCTGTCCCAGATACAGTGCTGGGGCCCCAGTGGAGTGGGCCACCTCTTCTGTGATTTCACTGGAGCTCTCCTGCAGTGACACCATGACAGTCCTGCTGTTTGCTGTCACAGCTTCTTCTGAGATCAGTCCTCACCTTCCTCTGAGGGTAGGCTGAGGGACTTGGGCTTCTTTAGCCTGGTAAAGTGGAGGCTCAGGGCACTGTAGCAGATGTCTGCAGCTTGAAGGATGGTTTCAGAGAAGATGGAGCTTTTCTTGGAAGTGGGAGGAGAAGGAAAGCTCCACAAAGTGCAGCTCGGAAACTTCAGTCTGGATGTGAGAGAAGGAAATCTCACTACAAGGGCTGCGTTGTGGCATAGGAGGTGCCCAGAAGGACTCTCAAAAAACCCACAGCACTGTTTTTCAAGGAGCAGCCAGCGAGGGTGGAGAGATGTCAGTGAAGGTACAGAAATGCTGGGGTGACAGCTAGGTGGGAAAGCAAGATGGATGTCAACAGCCTGAAGGGAAAATGATGCGTAAAGGGGACAGTAGAAGGAAGTCTGCAGTAGTGGTGACCAAGGGCTCTGGGAGGGCTGAAAGGCCACACAAGAACAAGCTCTTTGTCCCCTTGATTATGGCAGTTGCCTCTGTCACTGAGACCTACCAGGATAAACCTTATTTTGAGGCTCTGGAATTTATTTCCTCCTTGTCCCTTCTTGGGGAAGCTGGGAGGTGTTGTGCAGTTTCCCTACACGTGGCATTGCTCACCCTCACACCCCACTGCCCCCAGGAAGAGCCTGACCCACATGTGAGGGACAGGACCTGCTTTCGCAGGGCCTGGGGGTCAGGGCTTGGCCTTTCTGCTTCATAAAACAAACCAAGGGGTTTTGCAGCCTTACAGCCACCTGCACAGTGCCTTTGCCTACCTGCAACCACAGCCTCCAATTATCTGCTCTAACGAGTCCATGGGGAGGCTTTGTCAGTAATGGCCCTCAGTGGGGCCAATCAATGCTTCAAGGTACTTTGGGTTTTCTTCTGACTTTGACTTCTTGAGTATTTTGCTCAGTCTCCTCTCAGTATCGAGGCTCATGGACTCAGGGCCAAATACATCATGGAGCTCATTAAAATACAGAATGTCCTAAGAAGCCATGCTTTTTCCTTTAAGTCTTGAAGACTCGTACAGATAATTGAATAAATTTTACAATGTAGTTAAGGAGGAATATTTCCAAATATATCTAATAAAAATGATTCTTCATTATAAAGAGCATTTATATTAATTTCTGTTTAGAGAAGAGGTGATAACAACATTCTGTCTCTGATATTGATGCACAGTGTCTCCTTGGGAGGTCTGGACAGTCCCTTGGGGTCCAACATAGTATGGACAACCTTCCTCCTCATTTCCCAGTCTCACCATTTTTCACATTGGTTCCCTGGGACTTGCATCACTTCTCCTTACATCAGTCTTCTCCACTGATCTCTGCAGCTGGATCTTACAGGTCCTTTACAACAGATCCCACTGCTGTCCTTAGAGAATCGGCTGCCCACAGGCACAGAAGGGTTTTAGTTCCTTGGAAACTAAGAAATCTGAAGTGTGATATATTTTCATGACCAATAAAATAGTGATCCAGAAACATATGCTAAGTACAAGATATCTCTAATGAGTTTGCCTTCTGGGAGGGCTACTGTCAGGAGAGATAACTTAGGTAGGTAAATCCACAAAGATAGGTATAAACACAATTGAAGTGTTGACTAAGGAAACAATGAGGCTGTTGAAAGTTTTTACTCCCTAAAGTTCAAAAGAGCAACATAGGTGAGAGTTATCTGAAGGTACAAACAATAACGAAAGAAAAAGCTGGAGGATAATGGAAATGTCCGTTGCCTCCTCAGTCTGCATCTGAAAAGGTGAGGTGAGAAATGTTCATTGTATCCTGGCTTCCAGCCTAAGTAAAAGCATTGATCGCCACCCTCTGAGTGCAGCCTGTGAGACAATTTCCTACCCATCTCACACACCAACCCCTCAATCTCTGTCTTGCCACTTTGTCCAGGAGAAGGATGTAGGAAACAGTGTTGAATGATTTGCTGAAGTCCAGGACAACAACATCCACTGATCTCCCCATGGCAACAGAGGATTTTATTTTGTTTAAGAAGACGATGATGTTATATTGGCATGATTTGCACTTGAGCAATCTATGCTGGATTTTCCCATTCACCTCCTTCATTTGGTTTGTGATAGTTGAAAGGTTCTTTGGATCAATCCCCAATACAGTTTTCATTGCCCCTTCTCCCAAGGCCATGATGGTTTGGAGGCTCCCCCAGCATCTGACCCCTGCCCAGACCCAGCTGTGTCCCATGCTGGTCTTTACAGACAGCCCTGCTCCAGGGTCTGCCGGGGTCTGGGCCAGGAGAGAGGCCGGGCAGGCTGGCCAGTCCCCCCATACAGGCACTGAGACCAGCAGGAGGATGGAGATGGTCTCACAGAAAGACTCACCCATAAGCTTGGGTGAGCAGCCAGTGCTGGAAATAACCAGTGAGAGAGGCTGGGGGGAGATGAAGGCCCTGGGTCACCTTCCTGGTCTGTTCATGCCAACAAGAGCACAGAGCAGCCTCTTCTCTCCTGCACCTGCATGCCTTCAATCCCTTCCACAAGCCCTGGCTCTGCACCACAAATCCCCTGGTGTGTCTTCTCCCTGCGTGGTCATGCAGTATGACTTATACTCTGTTTTTTCTCTTCCTGGTACTTTCCAGTCAAGCCCAATTTCTCCAAGATTTCCCCCTCCCCTGCCCTCCTCCACCTCCCTCCCCAGCAAAGCCCAGTCTGGGTTAGTCCCAAAGCAGGTTCCTGGCACCCACCACGGCCTTAGCCCCTCTGAAAGGCAGAGCAGCCACTCGGGGGCAGGGAGGGGTCAGCCCCAGAGATTGGAGGAATCAATGGCACAAGGAGAAGGAGGTCAGTGTCACCCCGCATCCCCTGCTCTCCTCTCCAGCACATCCTGAGGGCTCTGCAGCCCCTCCGTGCCATCCCCTCTCCCGTGACCTGCACAAGAGCCCCGGCCCTGGAGGTTCTCAGGCAGCTTCTGCTGCCACGCTGACAGAGAGGCCTGACCTGAGCTGGTGCACCCAGAAAGGTGTTTTCATTCCCCATTCATTCCTGCCCCAATCAGGATGGATCTAAGACAAAGAAGTTGTCAGTTCATTTATTCTGCTTAAATACACAGAGAGCTCCTTATTGAGACAAGTCTCTGGGTTGCACAAGATGGTTAAAATCTGAAGTAAGAGAGAAAGAATAATGCTATTTCTTTGAAGAACACATCATCACAACTGGAAAAATGAGGACCAAAACGTATAAAGAAAGAAAGGTATTCTTGGGCTGTCATGACATATAGTAGGGATCATCTGCAGAGAAATTCTGAGAGTCTATGGATGCTGAAAAACCTCCAATAAGTTTCCTCAGGGCATCCTTGATCTCCTGGTTCCTTATGCTATAGAAGAGGGGGTTCAGTGCTGAAAGCATCACCAATTACAGAAATGACACTACCAGAGACAGAGATGGGGAGAACATAGAGGAGGCCTTCAGGTAGTCAAACATGGCGGTGTGGATGAACAGGGAGAGCACGGCCAGGTGAGGGAGGCACATGGAAAAGGCTTTGTGCTGTCCCTGCTCAGAGGGGATCCTCAGCATGGCCCTGAAGATCTGCAGATAAGAGAGCATGATGAAAAAAACCCAGCCATATACCGAACCGGATGTAACCAGGGGAAATCCTTAAACCGTTTTCTATCCAGGCCTGTGCTTCCCAGCCCAGTTCTCTCTGGCCTTGGGGACAGGAGGGTTTGCTCACTCTCTTGGCTTCCAGTTTTGGCTTTATGTTTCCATTACCGTCCGCTCTGGCCCATCTCTGCTCTGAAGAAAAGCCTTTGCACACATGGGGTCTTGGACACTTGGTACCAGGTTTCCCTGAGACAAGTCAGAGCTTGGCCTGGTGCTACCCCTGAGGTGCTACGACCCAAATGTGCACTGATGGCCTCAGCCGGGACAAGAGGGGGCCTCTGGGTTTTAACATGAATGGAGAAACTGCCATAATCTTTCCAAAGTCCCCAAGGAAGTTTCTGGCTGGAGAAGCCTGGGCCTCACTGGGGACATTAATGGCCCAGAATTTTCTGGAAGAGGAACACAGCAGCATGCAAACAGTCCAGGCAGTTTGGGGACAGCTTGTTTTCACAGCTACCAGATGGGCCAACAAGGGCAATGCAAACCTGGAGCTGGTAACTGCAAGCAAGGAAGAGCTGAGCAGGGGTGTGAAGACTGGTTGTTGGGACAGTGATAACGGAGTCTGAGCTCCTGAGGGCAGTGAGGAAGGGGAATAGAGGACTGCAAATGTTGGTCCTCAGTGAAGCAGATCTGGCTGATTATGGGGAGTTTTAGCCGGGATCTCATGGTCAGCAGCACCAATGGGCAGCAAAGCCAAGTGTACCTAGTTTTCAAAGACAGCATCCTCCAAGCACCGCAGTCTTCTGTATCAAAACTCAATTGAAACTTGAATGGGAATTCAAGGGCTGCATCATAAGATTTTACTACTTCAGGAACAGTAGCAAGAAGAAACAGGAATAATGCTTGTTCGCAACTAAATTTTTTAAGATTGGTGGCGATAGAGCAGAGATACTTTAAGTTCTCTTTACCTCATATTTCACCAAGAAGTTCTCCTAAGCCATTGTGCCTCAAGGCAGGACTGCAGAGGAAAACAGCCGATGGTGGAGAAGAATCGAATCAGGGGCTATATGAAAAAATATGAACGTTACCTGTCAAAAGGAACCAGATGTATCCAACTCTCTTTACATAGGGAGAGACAAAGCGTTATCAGCTTGCTGGTCTTTGTCCATGGCCTGTGAAAGAATGAATGAGAATGTACAGAACAGTGTCAAAGTTCTGGCAATGAAATCTTCTTTCATATGGATTACACCAAGGTCAACACCAAAAATGGTTCAACTTTTGCCAAACATCTTCATTCAAGGGTTGATCCAGTTGCCCACAAAGTGGTGACCACTGCCCGCAAGATACACAAGGGTAGATGAGGCCATGGCATGGGACTGGGAAATGTGTCCCCAGGCTGGTGGGAGACTTTCTGGAGCAGGAGCTGGTGGACAGGCAGGGTGAGCCAAAGCATCTCAGTCGAGACAGCTCATTTCTGTCCCTTGAGTAGATGAGGAAGCCTGGACACTTGCACCCAAGCTGCCCCATGTTGGAGGCAAATGAGAAATGAGTGGGTCCAGATGCTGCAGAGCCTACTGAAGACGTACTTGTAGGCCACATACAGTGGGATGAGTGCAGATATGGCTATTCAAAAGAGGGCATTTCCTTTCTTTTGACTCTTTGCATCCCTCTGTGAATTTAGGGAGTGTATAACTTCAGGTGTGAGTGACCGTGAGTGATTACAGACAGAGTCTGGGGTAGGGGGTACTCTGAGGGATCTTGGGATCCCTGCTTGACAAAAAATATGTTTTCCTTTGGTGTAAGGGCATCTCCACTATAGACACTTGACTTCAGAGCAGTTTAGGTGGACTTCATATGCAGAAGAGGAGTTCTGGGTTTCTTTTTTTTTTTTTTTTTTTTTTTTAATTATTAAACTGGACCATCTTGTTTTTTTGTTTTTTTTTTTTGTTGTTTTTTTTTTTGTTGTTGTTGTTGTTGTTGTTTTGTTTTTTGGTTTTTTTTTTTTTTTTGGCAAGTAAGAAACATTTTTCTGTCTCTGTGTGCAGCTCATTTCCCAAATACGGCAGGTAGGAGTTGGTGTGAATGCGCTGAAATGTGCAGCTACAGACCGTCTTGGAAAAATCTCAGATTGGAACAAAGGTGCTATAAGTCGCAGGGGGCTGGTGAGAGACATGTGTGGCTGGAGGTAGGGACAAACACAGTCCAGAGAGTGTCTGACATACAGGGTCTTGACTTCCCTTCATATTTAGACTTGATCAGGAGATCAGGAGATTCCTGCCAATGCATGCTCTCCTGCTTGTTGAGCCCTTTCCCTCAGCACAGAGGCCTGGAGAACTTTTCAGTAAAGACTCAGGCAAAGAGGGCTTTGAGAGCCCCAGCCCCACCTGCCTCTGCTGTTATTAAATCAGCCTTTCCATTCAGCGGAAGCCCTGCATGTTCCTTTTTCAGCCTTGGTCTCTAATGAGGATCTGAAGCTCTTCCTTTTGCTCTTGCATTTCCTTGCAACCACTGGTTCCTGGCAAGCTCTTCCTTCCTAAGGAGAGTAAAGTTAAGACATATAAATTTGGCCTTTGAAGCTTGTCCTTGCTGTCACCTCCTGGCAGCTGCTTCATGGCCCCTGTCAGTCAGCCCTGTCCCTGTACTGATGCAAACTCTCTGCCGCACAAATGCATTATCGTCAATGGAAGACCTGAGGTGCAAGCTGTCTAGGCCAGTCAAAACCATGGTCACTGGAGAAATGGAAAAAAAGGTGGCTGTTGGTATACTATACTCTGTTACAGCAAGATCTATATCTATATAGGCAAAGATAATGGATACCTCCAAGAGCTGGTCTTACAATTCTCTCCATCCAGAACCTGGCCCCAGGATCCCCTCATCTCTCTTCACACACACACACACACACACACAAATTCCTCTCTCCTGCACAGTTACACAACCATTGAGGCTGGAAGGCAGCCAGATTCCACCTTCCCTTTGCTACCTCTTCATGATTCATTTTAGTCGGGAACTCATTTCTCATCCATGCCAGAGTAGTTCCACCTTTCCATAACTTCCTGCATGTTGGGGTGGACTGTTATGGAAATGGAAGAAACCCTTCAACTTCAAGGGTTGCTCCTTGCACCCTTCTCCGTAGGGCCATATACTAGGGTATTCTTCCAATCAAGTCCCTTAGCAGGACAAACCCTGCTTTCATCAAGTCCTGCTCTTGGCCTTGTTCCCTTCTTTCATGAGACTCAGCTCTACCTTCTCACCCTGACTTTTACATCCCTGACCACCTCTTCCTTGTTTCTAGTTATGAAGCCCAACAGTGCACCTCATCTCTCTGCCTCTCAGTCACCCTTCTCAGGATAACTCAGTAAGCTCCAGAAGCAGCCTGTGGGCCTTACACCTTGGTCTGTTTCACCTTCGGCATATGTGGTCATAGTGTAAGTCCTCCATGAGGACCAGGGCATGCAAACATGAGGCTTCTTCCAGTTGTCAGAAGAAGGCCTCATCTACTTCTTCCTGATCAGGATGTCCACAGCAGCCATCCATCCACCCACCACAGTTGTGCCCGTGTTGTTTTCCCTCCTATGGTGACTCCTCAGCTCTCAGCTGACTCTTCGTCCATCTCCAGACAGAGCTCCATGCATTCCTGAGGCTCTCTTCCAGAAAGAACAATTCGCCTTCCAGGTCAAGACCTATGGCCTTATCAGTGCCAGATGCCCAAGACCCCACAGTTACTCCAGGAGGTGGTTTGGGCCACCTTACTCCTCCAGTAGCTACTTACAGACACTTGGGCTCTCTATTCTCCAGTCCTGACTTAGGCTCTCAAAAATATCAGGCCCCCAGGCCTCGTCTACTTGCTGGTTGCTCTGGTTTGATGTTCATTTATGGTTACACCCACTGACATACACACCAGTGTGACATGCACACACACTTTTCTTGCCAGTTGCTGGGTCCCAAAGAACAGTTGGAAGAGCAGGTGACGTCATCTACTTGGACCTGTGCAAAGCATTTGACATTGTCCGCATAGCATTCTTGTCTCTAAGTTGGAGAGACAGGGATTTCATGGAGGACCACTTGGTGTGGATGAGGAATTGGCTGGATGTTATCACTCTTAAGATTTGCGGTCAGTGTCTCAATGTCCAAGTGGAGAACAGTGATGAGTGGCATTCTTCAGGGCTCATTGTAGAACATGGTGCTCCTTAATATCTTTGTCAGTGACATGGACAGTGGGATCGAGTGCACCCTCAGCAAGTTCACCGATGACACTGAGCTGTGTGGTGCAGTGACACGCTGGAGGGAAGGGATGCCATCCAGAAGGATCTGGACAAGCTAAGGAGGTGGGCCTGTGCAAAGCTCCTGAAGTTCAACAAAACCAAGTGCAAGGTCCTACCCATGGGTCAGAGCAATCCCAAGTACAAATCCAGGCTGGGCGAGCAGTGAATGGAGAGCAGCCCTGTGGAGAAGTACTTGGGGTTTTTGGTGGGTGGAAAACTGCCTGTGAGCCAGCAATGTGCATTTGCAGCCCGGAAAGCCAACTGGGTCCTGGGCTACATCAGGAGAAGTGAGGCCAGCATATTGTGGGAGGGGATTCTCCCTCTCTGCTCTGCTCTTGGGAGACCCCACCTGCAGTGCTGTGTCCATCTCTTGGACCCCCATATGAGAAGCACATGGACCTTCTCAAGCAGATCCAGAGGAGGCCACGAAGATCATCAGGGGGCTGAAGCACCTTCCTTGTGAGGACAGACTTAGAGGGTTGGGGTTCTTCAGACTAGAGGAGAGACGGTTCCAAGGAGATCTTCTAGAAGCCTTCCAGTACAAAGGGGCCTACAGGAACGATGTGGAGGGGCTCTTTATCAGGGACTGTAGGTATAGGTAAGAGGGTAACGGTTTTAAACTGACAGAGGCCAAATTTAGATTAGATATAAGGAAGAAGTTCTTTACTGTGAGTGTGGTGAGACACTGGAACATGTTGCCCAGAGAAGTAATGGATGTCCCTTCCCAGGAACTTCTCCAGGAAACCTGTTCCACAGCCTCAACTCCTTCATAATGCAACATTTCTTTATATGAAATATAAATCTAAAAACATTGACCCTAGTCATGTCAGTGCAAGTCATGGTAAAGAGTCTCACTCAGATTTTCTGGGCCTATGACCACTATGTTTTCATCTCCAAACACCTTTAAGAGAATCCAGTCATCTCCCAAAATGGAGTTTGGAGGCCTCAACCACATGACAGGTATAGAG
The DNA here is from genome assembly GCF_018691265.1 of Tyto alba. Lineage (NCBI taxonomy): Eukaryota > Metazoa > Chordata > Aves > Strigiformes > Tytonidae > Tyto > Tyto alba. The sequence goes on along the minus strand of NW_024881277.1, from coordinate 7,259,813 downwards.
AAGGTGAACACACTGGGATCAGTGGAGCAGAGACTTGGAACGGTCTAGGAGTAGGCTGACAGTGCTTGAAGAGAGGATTCAGAGATGGTGGAGTTTTTCTTCTTCGTGGAAAACAGCATGAGAAAGAAATAATGTCACAAAGTGCAGCTGGGGAAGGCCAGAGTGGACACAAGGAGCAGTGCAATGCACGGCTCAGAAGGATCCTGGAACAGCCAAAGGCTTTGTGTTTCAAGAAAGAACCAGGGAGGATGGTGAGAGATCAGGAAAGGAAGGAAGAGGCTCAGGTGGGAGCGAGGTGAGACAGCTGGGGGGATGAGGACAGCCTGCAGGGAAAGAGGCACAGGGGATGCAACTCCATAGGACAGCCTGTGGTGGAGATGACAGAGGGCTGTGGGAAAGCTGAAAGCCCCCAGTAAAGTCAACCCCATCACGACTTTGGCTGTGGCTGTTGTCTCTGCCACTGATGCCTGTGAGGAGGCACAGTCCCTTGCAGCACAGGGGCCTCATGGCCTCCTTGTGCATCCTCAGGAGCCTGGGAGGTGCACATCTCCATAGCCCTACCCCAGGAAGAGCCCTGAGGAATGTGGGAGGGACAGGATCTCCCTTCCCAGGGGCTGGGGATCACGGCATGGCTATTTGTTTAATGGGCACAGGGCCTGGCCCTTTGCCTTAATGCAACTCATTCAGGTTTACTCAGCATCAGAGCCACCTTTCCCTTTTAGTTTCCAACTGTCATCACTGCCTCCAGATTTCTGCTCTAACAAGACCCTGAGGAGGCTTTGTCAACAGTGTCCTCAGTGGGAACCATTAACAGTGCAGAAACTTTGGAGTTTGAATATAACTTTGACTTCTTCAGAGGTTTCTTCAGGTTCTTCTCAGTGCCTGAGGTTCATGGACATGGCACCAAACCCTCCTGAGGGGTCATTAAACTGCCTTGGGCTGTTGCTGTGGTGCTGAGCTGGGCCGGGCTCCTGGGCCGGAGGGAGCTCCTGGCAAGTGGGCAGCGCTGCAGAGAGACAGCTCTGCCCAGGAGCAGCTCCTCTGCAAAGCGCAGCAGGGCTGAGGGCACTGCCTGCAGGCACCCAGGGCAGAGCAGCGAGGCACACACAGCTTCAAGGCAGCCTGGGCTGGGAGGCTGCTGAGAGCTCTGAGGAGGAGAAGGCGTCAGGGCCCTGGCCACAGTAAGTCTGGGGGTGCAGGGCAATGCAGCTGCAGCTCGGGGAGGGATCTGGGGAAGGCAGCAGAGCCGCCAGGAATCTGCCTCCTGCCTAGAGGAGGAGGAGGAGGAGAAGGAGGAGGAGGAGGAGGAGAATCTGCTCCCGAGCAGGGCTTCCCTGGTGCCCCCTGCGAGGGCCAGGGCATGAGGGCTGCCTTCTGGCGGGGCCGGCTGCAGGGGTGTGCAGCCGGGTGTGCAGGCAGGGGTGCCCAGGGCTGTCCTTCCCAGCAGGGTCCCTGCACCCCAGGGGGCTGTGTGCTGGGGCAGGGACTCTGCCGCCTGCCAGGGTCAGCACTCAGCCTGCCCGGGGAGCTCCCCACGGCGCTGTGGGGAGAATCTGTGGGGGGAAGGAGAGACCCTCGCCAGGGCAGGCTCCTTCTGCTCTCCAGAGGCTGCTGCTGTGTGGATCAGGGATGCTCACAGCTCCAGATCACGTATAGCACATTTGTATTCAAGAGGAAATTCAAGGCAGGGGCCACCTTAATAATGTGAACCTTTTTAGGCTCTATGATCTCGTGTTTCTTCTAAGAAAAAGTAGAAAGGGGCTGTGAAATTTTAATAATTCACTGAGACTCCTGAAATGTTAAACTGAGGGATCAGCAGGATTGCCAGAAACTTCATAAAGTGCCTTCACCTACTCCTCTACTTACAGACACAACAGCATGATTTTTGTTTGAGGGTTCTGGTTTTGCCTGCTGTTCTCCTTTGAATCTGGAAGTAGGGAATGCCCCTGGGCAGTGCCCTATTGCCAGGAGGGGTCTGCAGGGCAGAGCTGAGCACACAGAGGGTGGGATGGGGGCTGGGAGCACTGTCAGGGTGCTGACATGGGGACAGAGAACCCACTCCCAGCAGAAAACAGCTCCAGGGAGCAGAGAGCCAGGACTTGCTCCCGCATTCTCTTGACTCTGTTCTAGGGCACAGGGAGCCTTTTTTTCCCTCAGGTCTCCCCTGTGTTCAGGCGGAGAGAAATGTGAACGATGAGGATTTCTTCCCCTTCAATGAACGTTCTCCTCAGCAACATCAAAATCTGAGCTCATAAAAAGGAATTGAATATATTTTCCCCAAAGAAAGATAAATAGTTTTGAGGAGACTTTTTGGGAAACAGCATAAGATTGAATAAAAGAAGTTGTCCTAACTTGTCAATGTCTTCCAGTTCAACCTCCCTGCCTGCAGTGAACAAATGTCCAACAGCAGCTCCGTCACTCAGTTCCTCCTCCTGGCATTTGCAGACAGACGGGAGCTGCAGCTCCTGCACTTCTGGCTCTTCCTGGGCATCTACCTGGCTGCCCTCCTGGGCAATGGCCTCATCATCACCGCCATCGCCTGCGACCACCACCTCCACACCCCATGTACTTCTTCTCCTCAACCTCTCCCTGCTCGACCTGGGCTCCATCTCCACCACTCTCCCCAAAGCATGGCCAATACCCTTTGTGACACTAGGGCCATTTCCTACCCGGGATGTGCTGCACAGGTATTTCTGTTTCTATTTTTGGTATCATCAGAATATTTCCTTCTCACCATCATGGCCTACGACCGCTACGTTGCCATCTGCCAACCCCTGCACTACGGGACCCTCCTGGGCAGCAGAGCTTGTGTCCACATGGCAGCAGCTGCCTGGGGCACTGGGCTGCTCTATTCTCTCCTGCACACTGCCAACACATTTTCCCTACCAATCTGCCAAGGCAATTCCATAAACCAGTTCTTCTGTGAAATCGCCCAGATTCTCAAGCTTTCCTGCTCAGATTCCTACCTCAGGGAAGTTGGACTTATCAAGGCTAGTTTCTGTTTAGTATTTGGTGTTTTCTTTTCATCGTGCTGTCCTATGTACAGATATTCCGGGCCGTGCTGAGGATCCCCTCTGAGCAGGGACAGCACAAAGCCTTCTCCACATGCCTCCCTCACCTGGTCGTGGTCTCCCTGTTTGTCAGCACTGTAATCTTTGCCTACTTGAAGCCCCCCTCCATCTCCTCCCCATCTCTGGACATGGTGGTGTCATTTCTGTACTCAGTGGTGCTCCAGTAGTGAACCCCCTCATCTACAGCATGAGGAACCAGGAGATGAAGGGCGCACTGAAGAAGCTGATTCACTCAGCTGAATCTCAACAGGGATAAGCTTCCTGTGTCTCTTCAGAAGTCATTTCCAATTCTTATCTGAATCCTTCTGTGCAGTAGCATTTTATTTGTGAAACTCTTGTTTTTTCCTAAAATGTCTGTATCCACTCCTCTTCCTCAGAGACTTGAATCAGCATCTCTGTCAGAGAGGACTTTGTGCGCTGTGTCTGATGGGACAATGCAGCTGGCCTCCCATTAAACATATCCATTATAAAAGAGGCTTGTCTCAGTGCCCATGTCTGGAGGTTGGTCTCTTCCTCCCAAGCTGAGGTCAGGAACAGGCTGAAGGAATTGCCCCTCTGAGCGTGCTGCTGTGCTGGGGTTCTCCAGGGGTTCAGGGCAGGAGGGCATGGGGGGATGTGTTAGGGAATAGGCCTGTGCTGCCCCTTCACGTGGGGTGCCCAGTGCAATGGAAATGATGGCTGATCCATGGGATCTCCCTGGGACCATCTCCCCGTGGCTTTCAGCCACCACTGCCCTGCAGAGCAGCACTGCCAGCTCAGGGCCGTGCCTGAGGTGACATCCCGCGACAAGAGCAGACCTATTTCTGGAGGCACCAGTTTGGGCAGCTTTTCTCTGGCTGGCACAGCAGGAGCTGCCTGGGGAGCCCCCAGTGCAGGAGTCTTGTGCTGGGGAGAGGGACGGGCACAGAGGGGCTGCCAGCACTGGGCAATCAGGATCTCTTGGAGAGAAGAGCAGCAGCAGAGAGAGGGACGACTGGCCTGCGTCTGCTCATGGCATGGCTGGCCCAGCCCTGGGCTGATGGGGAGGCTGAGAGCCCTCTGTGCCCCAGGAGCTGCTGTGACCTTCCGAGGGCTGGGGCTGTGGGGTGAGTGCCCAGAGCTCTGCAGCACCCCCAGCCTATCTCGCTGGTCATTTCCAGCACTGGCTGCTCACACAGGTTTATGGGTGAATGTTGCTGCTAAACCATCTCATCCTCCTGCTGGTCTCAGTGCCTGTATGGGGGGACCAGCCAGCCCTGCCCGGCCTCTCTCCTGGTGCAGACCCTGGCAGACCCCAGCGAAGGGCTGTCTGTGAATCCCACATGGGACACAGCTGGGGCTGGGAAAGTTGGATACTGGGGAGCTGCAAATTGTATGTTATGAGATTATGTTTTGCTGGGGTTAAGGGGGGGACAATGAACTGATTGCTCTCACTGGCATAATGGAGGGAAGTTACCCTGACAGCAAGTAGGCTGGGGGTGTTTAAGAAGCTGGGAGGGGACACATCTGGGACAGTTGACCTCAGCTGAACAAAGGGACAGTCCATACTGTATGACATTGTAGTCAGCAATAAGAACTGCAGGGAAGCAGGAAGGGGACATGTTTATTGTGACAGCATTGTTCTTCTCAAGTAACTGCTGTGCATGATGAATCCCTCCTTTCCTGGAGATGGCTGAACACCTGTCTGCCGGTGAGAAGTAGCGAATGAATTTCTGTATTGTGCTTGACACTTGCACACAGCTTTGTTTTTATGTATTAAACTGTCTTTATCTCAACCCATGATTTTTCTCACTTTCACCGTTCCAATTTTTCTCCCCATCCCACTGGGAGGAGTGAGTGAGTGGCTGTGTGAGCCTAAGCAGTGTACTGTGATTAATCCACATCTCAACCTCTCTAGGTCTCCCTGGATGGCAACTCTGCCCTCCAGCATATCGACCCTTACTTCCACAGTTTGGTGGCATCTTCAACGTTAGCGAGAGTGCACTCTTTCAGTTCTTCCATGCCCTTGGTAAAGATGTTTGCCGGACAGATCCCAGGGTGAACACTTGCAGTAGTCAATGAACTACTGTTCTACAGGGAGAGAAAACTTCATTCACCATGAACTTCTGAACCCCACCGTCAAACCAGGGGCCCCAGGGCCGGGGGCTGCCTCCTCGCCTCCGGCTCGCCCGCCCCCGGGCCCCCGTCTCCACCCCGGGGCCTGCGGGGACCCGGCGCAGCAGCCGCAGTGCGGCAGGAGCGGCAGCGGCTCCTCGAAGGAGACGCCCCGCCGGCATTGCCGGCGCCCCCCGTCGCTGGCGGTCCCGGTCCGCCGCTGCCGGCCCGCCGCCGCCGCGCACCCGCCGGGCAGGGGTCAGGGTGGGCTGCGGGGCCGGGCGGGGAGGGAGGAAGAAGAGGCGGAGGAGGGGCTGGGCTGGGTCAGGGGTGGGCACGGCCTCGGCGCAGGGAGAGAGGCTGCCGGAGCCCGGCGGGGCGGGGCGGGGCGGGGGGGCGAGGTGCCCCGGCCGCTCCGGAGGAGGCCGGCCCGGCGGGGGGAGCGGCGGGGGCCGGGGCCGGGGCGGGGCCGGGGCCGGGGCCGGGGCCGGTGAGTGCGTGTGGGCGGCTGCCCGCCGCGGCGGGAAGCGCCGGGGAAAGCGCGGGGAGGCCCGAGGGGAAGGTCTGGGAGCGCGCGAGGGACGAGGCGGCGGCGGCTGCCGGAGGGGCTTCGCCTCTGCCCGCCGCCTCCGCGCCGCTCGGCGTGGCCGGGGCAGAAGGCGGGCCGGCAGCCCGGCGGCGCGGGGGGAGACCCCCGGGGCTCCGCAGGGGAGGCGGCGGCGAGCGGGCGGGGCCCGGAGCCTGGAGCCGCCGCCGCGGCGGGCGGGGCGCTGGGGCGCACGGACAGTGTGCGGCGCGGCCTCTGCGGCTGCTCCGGAGCCGGTCCGGCCGGCTGGGCCCGGGCGCTGCCCCGGCCTCGGGAGGGATGGCCCGGGGCTGGGTGGGCAGCGCTGGCGGAACGGCCCGGCGGCGGGGGCTGCCCCCCGGAACGGGGTGGGGGTGCCGTGTGCATCCCCCCAAACGGGAAAGGAGGTGCTGTGTTCATCCCCCCCCAAACGGGAAAGGAGGTGCTGTGTTCATCCCCCCCCTCCCCCAAAACGGGAGAGGAGGTGCCGTGTTCATCCCCCCCCAAACGGGAAAGGAGGTGCTGTGTTCATCCCCCCCTCCCCCAAAACGGGAGGGGAGGTGCCGTGTTCATCCCCCCCAAACGGGAAAGGAGGTGCTGTGTTCATCCCCCCCCTCCCCCAAAACGGGAGAGGAGGTGCCGTGTTCATCCCCCCCCCCCCCCAAAACGGAGGGGAGGTGCCGTGTTCATCCCCCCCCCCCCCCCAAAACGGGAGGGAGGTGCCGTGTTCATTCCCCCCCCCCCCCCAAAACGGGAGGGGAGGTGCCGTGTTCATCCCCCCCAAACGGGAAAGGAGGTGCTGTGTTCATCCCCCCCCTCCCCCAAAAAAACGGAGGGAGGTGCCGTGTTCATCCCCCCTCCCCCCAAAACGGGAGAGGAGGTGTTGTGTTCATCCCCCCCCCCCAAACGGGAGAGGAGGTGCTGTGTTCATTCCCCCCCCAAAACGTGACAGGGGCTACTGTGTTCATCCCCCCCCAAATGGGAGAGGAGGTGCTGTGTTCATCCCCTCCCCCCCAAATCGGGAGAGAGGTGCCGTGTTCATCCCCCTCCTGATTCGGAGAGGTGCTCCCGTATTCATCCCTGCCCCCCCCCCCCCCCCCCCCCCCCCCCCCAAAACGGGAGAGGAGGTGCCGTGTTCATCCCACCCCCAAAAGGGAGAGGAGGTGCTGTGTTCATCCCCCCCAAAAACGGGAGAGGAGGTGCTGTGTTCATCTCCGCCCCCCCCCCTCCAAAAAGGGGAGAGGAGGTGCTGTGTTCATCCCCCCCCAAAACGGGAGAGGAGCTACCATGTTCATCTCCCCCAAACCAGGAGAGGTGCCCCCGTGTCCACCCCCACAACGGGAGAGGTTGCCAGATTCACGTGAAAACCAGCAAAGAAGCCGGGGGTGGAAGTGTGTGGGGTGGGGAGAGGGCTGGGATGGTGACACCTCCACACCCAGAATTTATTTTTAATGTCTGCATTTTGCAGAGTAACCACTCAGAAATCCCTCCTGCTGGGTTTTGAACATTCATTGGGTGCAGGAGCCCGGGTGCTCCAAAGTGAAGTGGCTGTGTTCTCACAGAAAGAGTTTTATTATGCAAGGAATTTCTGCGTTAGGGGGTTAGTGTTTGAGGAGAGCACCAAAAGAGGATGGGAATGATGGTGATTTCAGGTTTTATTATCTGCTAAAACTGAAACGCATTTGCAAATGTTGTGAGCCAGCTGAGGGAGAAGGGCAGTCAGTGATTGCCAGCATCCCCACGGAAAGGCTGTTAAAGTTACACGGCCGGGAGAAACAAACTGCTGCTGCTGGAACACTTCTGCTCAGCACACGCCGGTGGTGTGGGGCTCTGCCTGATCCCGCCGGGCTGAGGTTTTGCTACGTGTGGAGTAGAATTGTAGGTGTAGTAGACACTGATGGCTACGTAACTGTTAAAAAAAGCAGTCGTGTGCCAAGCTGAGGCGTTTTATCATTAGAGTGCCATTAGGAATAGATATATTGGTTTGTGTTGAATCAAATGTTCGGTCTTAAAGGTTGAAAGTGATTAAGCAAACTTAGTCCTATTCTGAACTGAACATTATTTCAGACATTGAAAGCACGAACATTTTCAGGATTCTTCCCCCAGGCTTTAGTCTTCCCCTACCCAGCCAAAAACACATTACTCCTATATAGACAAATTTATAAACAGTCATTTGGTTGGTAGGCTTGACTGAATATTTTTTTATTCCAAGCTAATTCTAATAGGAGTTTTTTGCACATGGCTGAATCCTCTTAAGAGGAATTTTACTCACTGGTATGGTGACACCTACTTGATGTGCACCTTTGGGTAGGACTAAGAAGATGAGAATGATGAAGTAAACGACCACCGCGGGGCCTAGAAGACCACCCAGAGACTGTAGTGCGCACGTGGAAGTGGGCGGCAACGGATTATAATGATTTATTGAAAAAGTAATGAATATTGGAATTAGTTCTTGGGAATTCCATGCATGTGTAAGTGAATTGTGTGGAAATATCATCAACTCCACTACGGCGGCACGCATATTAGCAGGAATGATCCCCGACGCGTCGAATAAGAATACCTGCTGAGTGGCTCTGCCAGCTGTGGAGACTGAATTCTCCCCTGCAGGAGTCATTCTGCTCACCTGAAATCATTCTTGCTAATTGAGCTTATTCAGTAACTGCTGGTATGTGATATTGCAGGTGGTTCTTGAAGAGTGTAGTTTGAGACTCGAGATTGCTCTGTGGGCTGATGATTTAATATTTACTCTTGAAAAGGTGTTCTGCTGTTTGATGGCTCTTGCCCCTGCGCTGACCCACAGACACTTCTGTCTCTGCAGCGCTGCCAGTTGCTTTTGAGCACCCTTAGCACAGTCTGAAACTGTTTTCCAAGAGAAGCACAAGAGCTTGCTGAAAGAGGTTTGCCAAGAGTACTGCTAAATCTTTGGTGTGTTTTATTAAGATTAGGAATTCTGCTTGGGTTGGAGTTGTTGGAACAGGAGCTTTTGTTGCTTTTGAGGAGTGGAGGACAGGCAGCTGTAGCTGGGAGAAGGGGCTTGAATCTGGGAGCTTGGGGCTGACACTTAATGTGCCCTGAGTGAGGGAAAGTGTTGTGGAGTTCCTGCGAGTGGGTCGGGGAGGCTCCATTCAGCAAGAAGCTCTGTGAGCAGCTGGGTTGAAATGACAGCACCTGAATGTGGTCATGCTGCAGAGTATTCTTTTTCATTCTTGGCCAGCAATTTATAATTGCCTGCAAATATTATATTGAAAATTGATTAAAAACAGAAAGGAAGCGTAAAGGAGTAACTTGTAAATTAAGTTACTTGAGTTTCTATAGCCTTTTACTTTATCAATTGTCCGTGGCATGTTGAGGGAAAAAAACAATATGCCTTTGCTATAGTAAAAATCTCTGCTATGTGAAAAAGAAATGTCTTATTCATGAGTATATTTAATAGTTCAGGCTTTTCTGTTTTATTTTTATTTTAACCTTTAGTGAATCTGGTTCTTTGTAGGGCTGCTTTTTCTTTTGGTGCTGATGGTAGATTTTGTCGTCAAAGAAGAAAGTGATGTAGTGAGAAATGGGAGGACAGATTTCTACCCTCTTATTTTATAATTTCTAATTAGGGTGTTGAAGGGAGTTTTGTCAAAATGAAAGGAATTGCATAAGAAAAATCATCTGTGCCTTTTTTCAGGTTTCAGAGATGTGACAACTCAGCAGGGGGTAACTGGCCTCATTTCTTTGTCTGCACAAGTGGTGATCTGGTTCTGTCGGCCCAGTCTCCTTCCAGAGGGTTTAGGTGAGCCTAAACTGGAATGCATTTGTCACCGGGAGATTCTCCAGTGATTCCTACGAACACCTGCTCAGCCCTGGTTTTGTACATGTTTCACCCAGAACAAGTTGTGTTGGCTCGGTGACAGCGTGTGCTGAAGTTCTGTTGGTGAAGCGGAGACTCTACTGGGTTTTCAAATAGACAGTGTGGAATATTGCAAGCAGTTTCTTTTCTGGATGTTTTTTAGAAAGAGAAGTATGACTCAGACTTCAAGGAGTTGCTTGTGTCCACAGCTTGAAATAGTTGGGATTTTAAACATATCGCTATTAAACGACAAGTACTTTTTCCAGTAAAAATATTACCTGCGTGTTTGGAACTTTTTATTTATTGCTTGAGGAAAAAATACACCTTGGAAATACTTCTTGATTTGGCTGGATTATAAATTCTCTTTTCGGCCTTAATTGTCTTATAAATGCTCACGTGACATGTTTAAAAACCCATTCCTTTGAGATATTTTTTTTTTGGTAGTGAGCTTCAGTTTACACCAAATGTTCTGAACGCTCCATCAACTTGAACTGGCACTTGAGACTCTTGTGTCTTACATCTCTTTTAGCAAAGGCAGAAACAGGACTGGCTTCTGTCAGAGTTGGAGTCTTGCCTCTGCTTGATGCTTCGCTTGTACAATCTTCTGTCCTTCTAGTCAAAGATTTTAGTTTAAAAATAGGATGTTACCTCTTTAATTTGCATTTGCTTTCTTGCCTGTAGATGACCATATGCATTTGTGTAGACCTTTCTACAATTATCCTCTGATTCAGAGCTGCTGTACGGGTCTTCAACAGAAACTTGCGCGTTTACCAAGTTCAGCCTTACAGGAAAATGCTAGAACACTTCCAAGGCAAATTCAGAAGTGGAAGGGAATGGCTTTTACAGCGACAGTTGTGTTTGCTACACTGAATGCATTTGCCAGGAGTACTCTTGAATGCAGCGGTGCCTGTGTTCTCTTGAGCACAGAGGTTACTTCCCTGTGCTGCAAATTTATATACCTCTGCTGGGTATTCTTTGTTGGTGTCCTCATTTTTTTGTGGGGTACGTCATTCCTTGGCTAATCTGTATAATTTGTTACTACTGAAAAAGATCATGTGCTTAGGACAGGACCAGTGATCTCCAGTTCAGCAAAGCACGGAGTTCACAGAACAATTATTTTGGACGTAGAAGAAAGCATGTGATGTTTTTTTTAATCTCTTTCATTGTCTAATAATGGATGGTCATAACTGCGTTGGTCTAAATCTCCTCCTCACAAGTGCATTTGTGCAATTTAATAAGACAGTTACACACCGTTGGCACAGCAAACACTCTGCTGGCTGCTGGCTAAAAGTCACTCCCGAATGTCAACTCTCTTGCCTGGACTGGCTTCCCAGCATACAGGGGATATAGCTTGGGTTAGGTGATCATGGGTTTTTCTCTGGAAATGGTACTGAAAATGAAATAAAGGCCTAAAGAAGCTTAGGCTCTGACCCTGTGAACAAGATGCTACAAGAGGAGTTCAGGTGGAAGCTGCAGTGTAGGAGGTGCTGACTTTCAAGTTCATCTTACTTATCTTACTCCTCAAGGAACTGACCTCCAGGCGCCTGTGTTCCTCAGCAGCACACAGCCTCTAGTGTGCTGCTTCTGCTTTTTGTCACTGGGAAATTAAAGGGTAGCGTCGCAGTCAGCAGAAGACTGATGGACTTTTGAAGAAAGTACTTTTTAAAGGTTCAGCCATCTGTGATTGTAACGGCACATGTATAGAAACAGAATGCTGCTTAAGATGATACAGCTTACCTGCATGCTGAGCTCTCTGAAAAGAACTTTTTTCAGTAACAGAAGTGAGATGCTGAGAACAAAATCTGAAATGCCATTACATTGTCTCTCAGCTGTGTATTGGAACACTCCAGTTTGAGGCTCTAGATTTGTGATAAAGACTAGTCCTGGTATTTGCTACTGTACACGTTTCCTCTGTTAGACAGTAGGAGAGTGGTTATTTTTGGCACTTAAAAATCTTGTTTACGCTTCCTTTCTATTACAAGTAACACAAAAAAAAGGAAACCTGAAAACTAAAAGGTCATTGCAACTTTTCCCGTAACAGGAGAGCTTTTAGGGTTTCTCTTTTGAACTTTAATAATTCAGTATGAACTAATGAACATCTTTCATCTGGCTCAGAAATGTTTCAGTGTGTCAAGTCATGACCGTGCCTTTGTATGGTTGGTACTTTCTTTGAGTCATGGGAGTTGTTTTTTTTTTTTGTTTTGACTGGAGGAAATCTTTACACAGAGAGTCTGGAATCAGTGTTTTACTGTGTCCAAATCCCTGCTCCCTTTTGTTCCAGAGGAAAATGGGATTCTGGCTGCTTGATGATTGATGGAATGGTTTCCCAGTTCGGAGACCGAGGAGAGGAGTTGTGGAGGAGAGATGAAGGAGGAACTGGGAAATACCCGCCTGCTAGTTATATGGGAGTGTTTTTGTTCACTGAAAACAGTAGCAACAACACCACCCCCAAACCCCACCAGATTTTATGATTTATAAAAGGAGATTAAAAAACTGTTAATTTTTCATTCAGGCCGTGCTGGATCTCTGTTTGCTAGAAAGCACTGAAGAAAGCTACAGCCATGCAATTGTATCCTTCCTGGTTATTTCTATTACACCTTCATTTTGTGCACACAGACGTTCTTAAATGTTTGGCACCTGCGTGTTTAATAACAGTTTTTAATTTATGCTTCAAACACAATGCGAGTGAAAACATTTAGTTTAGAATTAAGTTGTAGAAGAAGCATTGGATTTTTTTTTATTAGTACTGCGTATTTTTTATGATTTGTCTGTTTTTTTAATGTTTTGTGGCAAAGTCTTTTCTGATAGGAGAAAACACATTTACTAAGAAATGGTAAAGATAAAACTGGTTTTCATCCAGTTTTAATCATTCAGCACTAAGTTGTATTGCAAAAACACCATAGTTTGCCTTATTTTATATACTCTGGAAATGAGGAAGATAACCAACTGTAGATTTTGTTGGCTTTACTAATGAAGCATTGGATGTTCAAATGTTTTGAATGTCTGACTGGTAGCTCCACTGACTAAAGAGGGAGCCTGAGTTTATAACTAAAGTATTTAAATATCTAAAGTGAACCTTTTGAACGCCTCCACAGAAATCAAAGAGTATTTCTCTCTGGCTGTTTATGCAGAATGCAATTTTGTGGTTAGGACCTGACTGTCTTCAGGTTATAAGAGCTCCAAATGGCAAGACTAAATACATTAGTATTTTCTGCTTCTCACCCTTTTATATTCTTAATTCATTATGTTTTTCTAAATGTAACGTGATATATTTTTGGCCTTACACATTTATTAGCCTTAATTAGGTACTCGATACCAGGCAACATGCTTGCTGCTAAATATCACACATTCCTTTCTGAACAAAACAAACTTCAGTCAACTCCTTCCCAACTACCTTTGCCATCCCTTGGGGTCTTGTGAAGCTTATTGAAGGGTTTTGGCTTCTAGGTCACAAGAATTATGAAGTCTGTTACAGGTTAGTTAGAAACGGTACCGTGTGAAGCTGTATCTTCCAAGTGGATTTTAAAAACTGGTGCTTAGCTAATGACAGGTGCTAAACCATGAGAATTTTTGTAATACTGCTGCGACATCTTCATCAATACATTAGGATTGCAAAGTTTGTTTAAATGGCTTTGAGAGGAAATGGATTAAAACAAAGAAGAAATCAACTTTCATAGATGTGAATTTTCCAGGCCATTGGTTTAGGTTGTTTTCAGCAGCCCAGTTGGGCACTTTCTCAAAAGCAGTGGTTTAGGTGCTTTAAATATGAAACCCATGATCCTGGCAGCAAGGTTGGAGAGAGACTTTTCAACCTAATCCATGTTCTTTCCGATGCTGAAGGTTGTTCTTTGCCTGTCAGGATGTAAATGTAAACTGTTTGTCTGGGAGAAGAACCGACTATTTAGTAATGTATTTCTGAAGAAGTGATGTTTGTATGCAGAGATTTGGCTAACCCAGAAAAGTGTGAATTACTCCTTTTAAAACACTCGCTTTGTTCTGTATGGCTAACTGAATTTTCTTCCTGCAGATATTTGAGAATTTTGGTTTCCACATCCTCTATCAAGTATTTCGTGTGTCAGTCATCTCAGTTTATTTACGCCACATTCTCCCTCCCTGAAGAGACTTCTGACTATTTTTGTTGCAGCCGTGTCCGTGTGGATCTCAGTACCCCTGACCTCGAACTCCTGCAGAATTCCCGGCCCCGCTTTTCCCTCCAGCAGCCCCCAAACTGTGTCACGGCCACTCGCCCCCCTGCTCCCCCCGGGACCCCGCAGTGGGGGGGCGGGAGCACCGGGGGAGGGGGAAGCTTTGGGCTAAAAACCTGAACTTTTACACCGCTGCGATTTCAAAGAACCCCAACAGGTTGGTTGTCCCAGTTGGGGCTGTGCAGACGTGCTGGTGTGTGACTGTGCTTGTCCTTTTCCCTGGGATTTGGCATTTATTTTGCTGTCCGTAAGGGCTTGTTGTGTCTGCAGGGTTTATCTGTCAGGTCACCCCAGGGGAAGCTGATTTTAGCCCTTTGCTTTCACTTCAAATGTGAAAAAACATGACGCGTTTAATATTTGGAATTAAAACCCAATCAGGCCTCCTCCCGGGGCCAGAAGGAAGGACGGAGCCCCGTCACTCTCCCCACGGGGGCTGACCACTGTCCTTGGCGTCCGTCCCTGGGGCTCCCCAGCGCTGGCCCCCTGCCAGGCTTCGGGGCCAAGGAAACGCCGGGGTGCCAGGGGCTCCTGGGGCTCAGGGCAGCTCCGGGCACATCCGAGGCCAAGGTGCAGCTGCCCCTTGGATTCTGCAGGGGCGGTTATTTGCTGCCCCCTTAGTGGTCGAAACTGTTTCACCTCCTGGCACAGGGACTGGACAGAAGCTCCTTCCCTGTTAGTCTGGGAGGACTTGAGGGAAATGAGGAAGGCACAGCATGCACGCAGGTATGAGGACAGCGAAAAGGAGCCGTGTCAAGGTTTTTCTGCTGATTCAGATCTGAACTCAGACATTTGTGAGCATCCCAGCATCCAAAGTCAGATATTTTTCCTCCAAGCGCGCAGCTTTTCGCCAGTGAAAGTGAGTTGGGCTGAGCTGGCCTTCGGGATAACTCCGCTCCTTTCTTTTTTCATGGTGTGCCTACACTTTCCCTTGCTCTGCAGGAGTTTGTTTCTTTCTTCCCCTTTCCCCCTGCCCAATTCCATCCTCTTTCAAAGGTAATCATGATTTGGCTTTCTGGAGAGATCACTGTGTAGGTAGACACAGGGTGTAAGTATAGGCTGGTTTATACCTCCAGAGCTGTAGGTTGAACTCCTCGACCTTTAAAAGGTAGCGAGGTATGCGCTATGGGCAGAGTTACTGTTTGCCAGGTATTATTTCTTTTGGGGTCCTGTGAGAATGACGGGAAGGTCATCAACCTGCAGCTCTGCAGCAGCTAAAACTACCACTGAAAGCGTTCTGATGGCGGATGCTGTTCTGAGTGTTTCATTTTCAATAATCATTTCCTGGAGCTAGAATTATCCCAATGTGACCAGGTGATGGGGATCCTCTTGCACTGGTCTTCTGTTTCAGGAGTGTGTCCTGACAACCTGTGTCATCTGGAGCTGTCTTGCCCACCACCCCTCTCGGGAACAGACACAGCATGCAATGACTGGTGGAATGGCTTCACCGGTGGGCTTGGATCTAGGGAATCCCCTTAGGCAAACCAATAGAGCAGATGCTTCATCCCAGAATTTTGATGTGCTGACATTCTAGAGAGAATGTAGAGACTTTTCCTCCTCAGCCTTGTCCTCTTTGTTCTTCCTCTTCCTCCTCCTCTGGTTCTGTCATCATCATCCTTCTGTTCTTCCTCCTGTTCATCCTCTTGCTCCTGCTCTTCTTCCTCCTCCTTTTCCCATGTCCTGGTTCGGGCTGGACTAGAGTTCCTGTTTGTTTTAGTAGCTGGAGGAGTGCTGCAGCACAGAGACCCCAGGGGCTCCCCAGGTCCCAGTGCCCTCACCTGTGCGCGGGGGCGGGGGGAGCACAGCTGGAGGGCTGGGCCCGGATTGGCTGATATTCCATGTCATGTGACATTATGCTCACCATATAAAGGCAGGAGAGGGCTGGGAGAGGCTGCTGCTTCTGGGAGTGTTGCTGTGGTGTCTTTGTGTTTGGGATTGCTGGCTGGGAGCAGGTGGGTGTTGGTCGGTGGGTGGTGAGCAGCTGTATTGTACGTTACCCATTCATCATGTCACCATATTATTCTATTACTGTTATTAATCTGTTTTTATCTCAACCCACGAGTCTCCCTTTGCCCCTCCGATTCCCCCCCATTCCCAAGTGGGGGGAGGGTGGGTGAGCGGCTGTGTGGCATTTAGCTGCTGAGTAGGCTCAAACCACAACAGCATGTGAGACAATAAAAGAAAAGGTAAGACAAAATTTATGCCCGGGACATGCCTGAGTGAACATCCAGGGAAAGTGCCTGCCTGAGAAGCAGCCTCACCAGCTGTGCTCCTTGAAATACATGTTGCTCTCAGCGTTGTCAGACCCACCTCCTGGCTGTGATGGTTTGCTTCTGGAAGCAACCAGCTTTAGCAGAGCTGACAACGATGAGTAAAGCCTCAAGCCCTCTCCACTAGATGAGTGAGAGTCCATGTCAGAAAGCTGAGGGTCTGGGCTTGTGGAACGGTGAGGGAAGGAGACAAGATGGAGAAGCTGGGTAAAGAAGAGACACCTGTTGGAGGAGAAGGGCTCAGGTGATAAGGACCCAGAGACCCTGATCTGATATTTCCTCCATGCTAACTGAAGTGGGCGAGTGCCAGGGCTGACTCCAACAGAGCCCAGCCCAGCTGGAACTCAGCACCACCAGCCCCTCCCCAGCATCTCTGCTGGAAGTTACTGGGTCTCAGGGGATCTGGGGAAGGAGGGAGCTGGGCTGGGGAAGTGCAGCACAAGACAGGGCTGAGACTCAGCTCTCACTCACACACTTTCCCTGCACAAACACCCACAGCAAAATCAGCAGTTCCCTGACTCGGGACATCCAGCACCCACCTGCAATGCTCAGCATGAAGGGTTGACCTCTGTGCTGACGGTGCCTGGGAACAAAGACCTGGGGCGTCACTCTCTGCCTCTACCCCACCACATCTTCCCTTCGTGATCTCTCTGCAAACCCTGACTCAGATCTAATGCCCTGCTCTGCCCTTGCCCTTGCTGATTCAGTGATGCATCACCAGCAAAAAAAAAAAAAAAAAAAAAAAAAAAAAGTGCCCCCTGCTCTGCACTGTGACCTGGAGATTATAGCACCAACATTTCTTTAGTGACCCAGGCAGAGCTCAGCTCTCCCCAGGCACTGCAGCGAGGAAGCATTGCTTACCTGGTTCTCAAAGAAGGCTGTAACTTCTGAAGTGCTGGAATCTTTGACCACTGTTGTGGCAAGGCCTACCTTTCCTTACAACCCTGAGTACTTTTAACTCCAGGTCAGGCTTCTCTGGAAAGGAGACTCAGGCAAGGAATTCATCAGGATTCAGCAAAACTCATGACACAACTATGTAAGTGTTACCCACAGTATAATCCCCATTACCTCCTTGAATTAGACACTAAAAACCTCCACACACTGGGCTAGTTTTTCAAAACCAGACTTTTAAAGTAACAATACGGGCTAAATACCTCAGTGCTGAGAGACAAGTTTCAAACAGAATCAAAATATAGATGAAGCTGTATCATCTGGATTTACTAATTCTTTAAGAAAAGAAAAAAATAGGTGAAGCTGTATCATCTGGATTTACAAATTCTATATCAGTAGAAAGGAAGTCCCACAGCCTATGGGATGTTTCATTAGCTGTCTACGGAAATTTGGTTTCTTGGGCCTCTTGGCTAAAACCTGCTGCATTCACATTGCTGGCAAGGGGACAATTTCCTGTTCCAGCATCACATTTTTCCCCATAGTGCCTGGAGATCCAGAACAGCTCTGTCACACATCAGGCAGCATCAGAATGAAGATGGAGGTAGATTGAATTTAAATATTTTTTGGCTCAAATGAAATCTCAAATCGTAATCTGACAAGAAAACACTTTTTTTAACCAGGCATAAGTTACACAACTGTGAGTTCAGATCTAGTTTGCAGAGTTTCTCACCTCTCTCAATAAGGGGGGTATGGTGCGGGGAGAGGGGAGCACGTTTTGGTTTGCTAAAACCCTGATGAGTGTCCAACCCGTCTTTCCCTTGGCCTCTGGCATCCCATTTCTTCAGATGTAAACACGGTGAAGCTTCTGTCAAGAATCCTTCAGATGTTAGTATGATTTCCCTAAGAGTAGCAGTACCTGAAAGAAACAAAGAAAGAAACAAAAATTAATAAATCTGCCTAAATGAAAATTACTGTAATGAAACACTCTGCTTGCTTTGTAGACATGCTGGGCAATGTCACTTCAATCAGTATTTGCAATGTAAGCCATCCTCAAGTAGCCCTTCCAAAGCAGTTCGCGTGAAGGTAACTTGTAAAAGTCTCCTTTTGTATCCCCAGGAGGCATGGGCACTGCTGGTTTCCTTCTCCAGAGAGTGGCAGAGGCTGGATCCCCTTCTCAGGACAGACTCCTTGCCAGGAACACACAGGCATGGGGGTAGCTCACCTGGTTTTCACTGGCAATTCACTCAATCTCTTTTGATGTACTTGTTGTTTTTCCTTGACAAGTCTTAAAAACACTGAAGAATCAGAAAAAAAAAAAAAAAAAAAAAAAAAAAAAAGAACTAATACAAAGTTAATCATCAAGGCAGGGAGATTGGAACCAGATGATCTGCAAAGGTCCCTTCCAATCCAAACCATTCTGTGATTCTGTGATTTTATGACAAACATGAACTTGAAGTGTTGCCTGTCCTGTAAAGGAGCTCCATATATGTGAGCCACATTAAACAGGCCATGCCTCACTCCGCATGTTCCCTGGCAGTCACAGAATCGTAGAATCATTTAGGTTGGAAAATACCCTTAAGGTCATTGAATCCGGCCATTAAACTAACACTGCCAAGCCCACCACTATACGTGGTCCCTCTGTGCTATATCTACGTGTCTTTTAAATAACTCCAGTGATGGTGACTCAACCACTTTCCTGGGCAGCCTGTTCCAATGCTTGACAACCCTTCCAGTGAAGAAATGTGCCTCATATCCAATCTAAACCTCCCCTGGTGCAACATGAGGCCATTTCCTCCTGTCCTTTTACTTGTTACATGGGAAGAGACTGACCTAGACCTCACTAAAACTCCTAAATGTAGCTGTACAGACCGATAAGGACTCTCCTGAGCCTTTTTTCTCCAGACTAAACACCCCAATTCTCACAGCTGCTCCTGACAAGACTTGTGCTCTAGACCCTTCACCAGCTTCATTGCGCTTCTTTGGTCACACTGCAGCACTTCAATGTCTTTCTTGTAATGAGGGGCCCAAAACTGATCCCACACCCACTATCTCACACCCACGCTGCTCTCCACATGAGCCTGTAGCCCACTGGAACCACACACAGACATCTAATTCCTCCTTCTGCACGCCCCGCACATCAGTGCACTGGCACTTCAGAGAGGTGCCCGGCAGCACCGATTTCCCAGAAAGGATGTCACAGGACCAGAAAACTACAGAAAAGTTGAGGTTTGGAGGGACAGGATTGGAGCCAGTATTGACCCCTGTAGTGCCCCACTGGTGACCAGCCTCCATCGAGACCTGATGCCACTGACCACCATTCTCTGGGCTCGGCCGTTCAGCCAGGTTTCAACCACCTCACTGTCTGCTTCTCCAGCCTCTGCTTCACCAGCTCTTCGATGAGGATTCTTTGGGAGACAGTGTCAAAAGCCTCCATGAAGTCCAGGTGGACAATTTCTACTCCTCTACCAAGCCAGTCAGTCACTGGAGAAGTTTATCAGGTTATCAGATAGGAAGGACATTTCCTTTTGTTGGCTGTGCCCTGGGCCTCTGTGTATATGTTGGGGTCTGGCACTTGGAGGGCCGTGATGTTGTGCCATTGTCCACCCTGTACAGATTTGGCCAGTCAAACCCAGGGGACATATGAGGGAAATGCTACAAATGCTTTCTTTGCTTGATAGCAAGGAAACACTAGTGGGCTCTATGTAACCTCTTCAACCAGCATTGCTCTCAGCTCTGTTTAGATGCAATGGAGACATTAAATGTCTTAATAGAAATGTGTCTTGGAATCAATTTCTCCGTTCAAAATATAAATAGGAAACGTGTTTTAGAAATGGATGTATAAGTCTATATTTTTGAAGAGGGAATGAAAGAGTCATGGGCTTGTTGGTGTATTCAGGTGTTTCTGAAGTTCCTCCCATTACGTTGCCAGTGAGATCAATCAGTTCATCGTCCCCCCCATAGCCCTGGCAGGACATAACCTCATAACGTACATTTTGCAGACTCCCCCATTATCCAACCCTTTCCATACCCCAGCTGTGTCCCCTGTGGAGATTCACAGACAGCCCTTCTCTTCAGTCTGCCAGGGTCTGCACCAGGAGAGAGGCCGGGCAGGGCTGGCTGGCCCCCATACAGGCACTGAGACCAGCAGGAGGATGGAGATGGTTTAGCAGCAACGCTCACCCATAAACCTGGGTGAGCAGCCAGTGCTGGAAGTGGCCAGTGAGAGAGGCTGGGGGTGATGAATTCTGTATCCCAGGTGAGCCCCCAGTTGTGAGAAACAAGCCCACGTATATTTAAAATTATGTTTTACTGGGGACAGAGTCAGTGGAGCAAAGAATACAGCGCTGGGAGCAATGGCACAACCTGCCCCAGCAGGGACTTCTTTTTATAGTTCCAGTCCTCCTTTTTGCACCCGCACAGTTCCTTTTCCTTGGTTTCTCCGAGGCTGTCTCTCTCTCTCTGTACTTTTCCACTGCTTCAGTACTTCTTATCACAATACAGGCAGCTGCTGAGCAGGGGAGGCATCCACAGTGTTATATGTAACTATTCGGTTTAAACGTGAAATCAAACAAAGAACAATGCAACACAACCAAGCCAAGCAACAAGTCCACTCGCTTTCCTTCCCCCCCCTCTTCTTTGGCATTTCCAGTTGGTCTCGGTGGTCCTCTGGGGGGGGGGGGGGGTTGGTGGATCGGGGGGGGGGGGGGGGGGGGGGGGGGGGGGT